>NW_021703783.1:59034520-59245221 GCF_005190385.1 Monodon monoceros
AAATCTCCCACAGTTTACGAATTATCCTTTGAATCAGCTTGTTTTTTCTTTTTTTTGCAATGTTCATTAACGCAACTAATAGACTAATAATGCAATGAATAAACTGAATACAGGTATTAATGCAGAATCTAAAAATCAGGTCACAGGGCCAGAACCTAGTATCTTAGAAAACACAGCGCCTTGAAACTGTTGCTGGAATGGGGGCAGCAAGTGAAACCTGGAAAAGTATGATTGTCCAAGAAACTGCTGGGAAAGAGGTAGGCAGCTCCTCCTCCACCTCCCTCATGCCTGCCTTCTTCAGAATTACTCCCAGGATCAGCTGGCAGGAAGAAAAGCAAAGGTGAGAGTGGGGATTTATGCCATGTGCCAGCAGTTAGTAGGATGTTCCAGTTGTGATAAGCTGCACATGCCTCACTGCCTGCAGAGAGAATAAGCACAAACAAAAGCAGAAGCCCCAGGATGGGACCTGAAGGAGGACTTAGGTGGGGGAGAACCAAGAATGCCAACCAGCTCTCCCTGTGTTAGGTCAATGCACAGGTCAGGGAGCCTGTGATGGCAGTGCTGTCAAGGCAGGGGCAGAATTCCTGTCTTCCTCAAGCTCGTGATTTCTCCATTTGACCTCATAAATGGAAACTTTACAGCAAAGTATTAAACCTGCTTCTTATTAAGGTCAACTACAGAAGTGGTGGAGAAGAGAGAGTGGTATCTCATTTGAGCCTGATTTTGGGATAGCATTACCACTGAAATCAGCACTCTGAAAATACTCGAAAACCATGAAGTATCTTTTATTTTAAGAAATGAGAATTTACTTACTCAGATAGGAAATCTGCATGATAGTAGTAATCTGAAAGTTTATCCAGGAAAGAACGGGGTTCCAAAATAAATGTAGGCAGAACCACCCTGGATAGGTCCATGCCAGGACGGACTTGTTTCAGTAGTGTCCAGATAAGGCTTTTGTTTTCTTCTGACACAGTTTCTGTTTGAGAAGCCTCACCTGCCTTTAGCAATTAACAAAAAATACTGAAATACTATATTTATTTCAGACACATAAATATGTAGATAAGACAGCTAATACTGAAAATATGAATCTTCTCTAAGACTATTCCAAGCAATCTTAAAATGTGAAAATAACCCATTAGGTAATAAGTCAACACCTATAAAATTTAGTAAAAGGGTAGTCGCAAGAGACACTAAATAAAGTAAATGATATATACAAAGAATCTATTACAGAAAAACATTATACTCTATTATTTTATACTATGTTTACTTCTATGCATTAGCAATAACAAGTTATAAATTCATGTTTCCCTACAATTTACTTTGTACCTGGCAATAACATCAAGGAGTATCTTATTTCAAAAGCAAACCTGAAGATGTAAACTCTAAATTTAATAGAATATATTGGTATTTGTGCAAGTATATGTGTTTAATTGTTTATAAATCTTGATATATTCATATGTATGCAACTTTTAAAATAAAATAGGTATTATATAAATACTATTCTCTTTCAGGAAAAGAAGCAATAGGTCATACAAATATCTTCAATTTCATCTGTAAATTTCCAAGAATTAGAAAACCAAAATCTCTGAAAATCACAGACTGTTACCTCTCCGAGTTCTTCATGGCTCTGTTCAGTGTAGGTAGTCTCCTTTAAAGGCTCAACAGGCTCAGGTTCAATGTATGAGTCATCTTGCCTTTCTGATGTATCTGTGTCACTTTCTTCACTTTTCCCCATCACCTCATTGTCAGACTCATCATGCTCTTGATCATTTTCTTTATCAGATTTATCAGAATACATATCTTGGTCCTTAAAATGCTGCCGTTCAATTTCACTATCATTTAACCTTAAGAGAAAGAATTATTAGGAGGAAGGATAAAGGAGGTTAAGAATATTTAATTTATAAATAAGAAGGATATGTAACACTTACTGAGAATTTACTATGTGCAGGGTACCATTCTAAGTGTTTTATATAGTTTAACTCATTTAATCATAAAATAGCCCTAAAAGTAAAATTATTACTCTCACTTCACAGATTAATAAATGGAGGTACAGAGAAATTAAATTAAAACCTGGAAAATGCTAAGAGATGACACTCTGAGCTCTTTGCTCCTCTATCCTTTAGGTCTAAAATTTTCCAAAAGCAAAATTTTAGACTATTTCTTGCTAGATTTTTCCCTTAGTTTTACAAACATCATCACTTGAATCAACCTATCACTTCTGGTCTAAAGAAAAACTTCAAGACAAGACCACTAGATTCTCAAGTGAACGCAAATGAATTATGACTTTCTACCTGTAAAGGTCTCCAAAGTCACTCATAATAAGTCCAAAAATAAAAGAAGAAATGTATACGGTAATTATATCAATTTAATACTGGACTGAGGACTTCCTTGGTGGCACAGTGGTTAGGAATCTGCCTGTCAATGCAGGAGACATGGGTTTGATCCCTGGTTCGGGAAGATCCCACATGCCGCAGAGCAATGAAGCCTATGCACCACAACTACTGAGCCTGCATTCTAGAGCCCGTGAGCCACAACTACTGAGCCCCTGTGCCACAACTACTGAGCCTTCACCCTAGAGCCTGCGCTCCGCAACTACTGAAGACTGCGCACCTAGAGCCTGTGCTCCGCAACGAGAGGCCACCAAAATGAGAAGCCTGCGCACCACAACGAAGAGTAGCCCCCGCTCACCGCAACCAGAGAAGGCCCACGCACAGCAACGAAGACCCAACAGAGCCAAAAGAAAGAAAAAAAAACAACTGGATAGGCTTAACCTTGAAAAAAAACTCTATGGAGAACTGGAAATGGAAATTTCAGCTTAAGGAAATGAACCTATGGCCTAAAATTGTTAAGCTGCCATACCCAACCTTATTCTTACTTACAAGACTAGGGTTACTATTCTGCACAAAAAGGAAACAATTTTTTTTAAAAAATCACTTCCAGAATCAAACATTTTTTTAGAAATTTCTCATTTAAGAAAGTATCTGTGGGTTTTGTTTGGTAAAAAAATTTGTAAAGTACTTTACAAAAGAATACATGGTGCCATTATATATAATAATTGACATTTTAACAATGCTGAGGTAAGTTTAACAGAGTAGTCCTATTTGATTCTCTTTTAGTCTCTATTTTTCCAAAATCTTCTTATGTTTGGATTTTAATCAGACAACTTCTAACAGAAATTCATTTTTTAGAATACTTATTTTCTTTTTTCGCCTTTACAATCATATATTGCTGTCTTTGCTTTCTTACCATCTAGTCTCTCCTTAATCCCTCACAATCTGTTTTTTATTTTCTCTTTTATTTTGTTTTATCCTCTCTCCCCTTTGGCAACCTGTCCAGTTTCAAGACTTCTTCATTTCCATTTGATGATTTCTGTTTGATGATTTCCCATGCATGCAAGAATAAGCTTCAGATTCATGTTTTTAAAAGCTTGGTTGACCACATCTATATATACTGGGACCACTGCATCCTCAACATATCCAATATTTAATATATTATCTCCCAAATATGGTCCTTTTAAAAATTTTTTATCATCTTCCCAGTTACTCAGGCTTAAAACTTGGTAATCTTTTTTTAACTTTACCCGTTTCCTGTCTCTTACATCCAAGGAGACTCTAAGTCTCGAAGGTAGGCTCCCATCCTTCCTCATCTCTGCAACATCAGTTCCTAGCTCATTTTCTGTCATATATCCAAATGAACATGTTCATATGTTGATTCTACTTAATGGTAAAATCTGTTATATTGATCCTCTCCCTGATTCCCTAGCTGGATATTATGTTTTCATCCTCTAAATTCTCCTGATCCTATATTACCCTAAGACATCTCTCCTTTGGTTGTTTATGTCATTCTTTTCTTCCTACTATTTATAGTTGCCTGGCATTTTATCGCTTTCAAGCAAAACAAAACAAAACATCTCTCTAGGATTACATAGCTAGTAAACTGTTATACTGGATTCAAATTTAGGATCATATCTGATTCATTTTCCTATTCACAATGTGGTGAATTACAAAGAAAAGTGTATGGTAGCTTACACAGAAAAGAGACTCAAAATTTTTTAATGAATAAATACGTGAAGCAGATGAATTTTAAGATCCCCAAATAAGAGCATTTAAGGATTACCTGGTATTCTATAATACCAGGGGAAAAGGCCCCAACAAAAACCCATTCCTGTATCAGGTGCACCTCCCTCCCCCTCATCCTATCCCACTCAGACTCCTACACTAGGATAAAATAAAGCTCCAGATTATAGATCTGCAAAGAAAAGATGTAAAAGATAAGGTAATGGTGGTTTTATTTATTTATTTATTTTTGGCAGTTTTAAAAGAGAGTAAAGAAAAAGAGTCAAACAAAAGGATAGGAAAAAAAAAAAAAAAGTTCAGCTCCGCTTACAGGGAAGCGAGGAGAGAAGCAGTCTAACTTTGAGGAGGGTAACGTCAATGCTGACAGAAATAAGTGGCTGCAGAGAAGCTGAGGGCTGGGGCCAGGGAGGAAAAGCTGAGGGCTGGGGCCAGGCAGGAAAAGCGGAAGTCTATTTTTCCTGCAAAGCAACAGAAGAGATCTGAACCTCAACCTTCGTTTCCTTGAAGAAAATTTTTTTTAGTATTAACTACAATGAATGCTTCAGGGGAAAAAAAAAACCCACAAATAGGATACAGTTCCAATTTGAAACACAATATAATAGGAGAATTCCACAAATACCAGGTAGAATAAGTCCATTATAGAAAAAACAAAAAAGTGCTAATAGAACAACAGTAGAAGGACGGATTACATCTCATTTTTATGAGGCAAAGAAAGGCTTCGCATATGATATAATATTTGAGATTGAGATTGGCCTTGAAGAAAACACAGGAGTATGACGGAAGAAAAGAGCAAGGAGGACTAGACGTCATTTTTAATTGACGGAACACCAGGCACAAAGACAAGGTAGTTAGCATGGTTGTATTTAGGAAAGAACAAGTAATTCATATTAGCTGGAATCAAGGAAATAACTCTCTACACCTCACCATAGCAACTCAAATTTTAAACCAGGCCATAGGGGTTTAAAGACAGCTAAGTTTCAATCCTAGATACAATACAAAAATTCTAGGCCTGCCAACTAACCTAGTGAATAACACAGTCTCGAAAATAATCACCAAATTAGTGGCAATATCTACTTACTGGAAGTTATCACCACTGTGGAGACTGTTAGCACGTAATAAGCCATACAAAGTCACATGTGTGCTCTCTGATGAGATGCTCAGGTCATGTTCCTTTCCTTCCCTGATCATTGTACGTTTAAGAAGACTAGAACATTTCAAAGCCAACTCCAAAGCATCCATCCAGCACCTTCCTAGAAAAAGACAGATTCATAAATAGTATAATTCAAGAAACTAGAAAAACTAGCATCCATCTTAATTTAACACTGTTAACTTTTAAACATACTATTATTTCTCTCAGAAACATGCACTGTAAAAATTAATTAGAATATAAAATCCTGCCAGGATGTCTTAACGCAATTTTTCAGTTTAATAAGTGCTTTTTACATTCTAAATATCTGGAAACCACTGGTAAATAAATAGCATTAACATACATTAGAAAATACATCTAATCTAAAATAAATGTACTTTATTTTTAAAAGCTTCAAACATTAACATGTAGAATAACTGAAGGTACCAAAAAGGTACATGAAATATACCTAAGGGATTATGTTTCTACTATAAACAAACTATCTAAAATAATATTTTGTTGTTGACAGGACATCTATCCCAGGTTTAGCACCAAAATTTTAAGTCAGAAAAATGCCTGTCTAATACTGTTATTAACTGCCTTATTAGTTAGTAGAAACATTAACAACTTAATTTTGTGTGTGTGTGGTTGACTCTATGTATTTTAATTTTTGTTTATATTCGACTATAGTTGATTTACAATGTTGTGTTTCAGGTGCACAGCAAAGTGATCCAGTTATACATATACATATATCTATTCTTTCTGAAATTTTTTTTCCCATTTAGGTTATTACAGAATATTGAGCAGAGTTCCCAGTGCTCAACAGCGCTCAGCAGTAGGTCCTTGTTGGTATCTATTGTAAATATAATAGTGTGTATATGTCAATCCCCAAACTCCCAATTTATCCCTCCCCCCAATAACTTTATTTTTTTTCAATTAAAATTTAGAACAGTACTAGTAGAAAAAAAATGTTAATTGCTCTTAAAAGTCATATACATTTGTTTCAAGATATGGTGGCAATATCAGCCACATAAATCGTTTTCATAATGAAAGCTCATGCCTATGATATTTTAATTTAAAAAATAATCATCTAGTGAAAGTAAAGTTTAGAAGGTTACATGATTCCCTAGGCTAAGCTAGTCTACACTATAAAACAAAGAAGTGAAGAAAAAATCCATTATCAATTATTAAAGTTTTAAAGTTACCTTGCTTTCATACAAATTATACCCCCCCATATTTGTTTCAGGAATTAAATATTAAGTAATAAAGTACAGAATAGAAGTTTGTGTTTGAACGTCTTATGCAAAAAAACAAAATAGTGTATACAGTGTCATGTTAATATTTAATGATAAAATATAAATAGCATTAAATGTACTTCTAAAATGACAAAACTTAATGAGTTACCACAGAGAATGCTAATCAAGTCAAAAAGGTGTTAATATGTCAATAAAGGGTAAAGAAGAAAACTCCAGGCTGCTAGTTTATTACTCAATTATATAATGCTTCCTTCCTATTAGATTTCCCCATTTGTCAACCAAGTTGATGATATATTTAGTGTTCTAGGCAATTTATGATTATAATACGTCTGCTGCAAATTCCATACTAAATGCAGATTTCCCAAAGGAAAATGCAGCAATCTATAAAAGTATAGATCTATAAAAGTATATAGTATATTTTTAAGTGACTCTTAAAAATAAGGACCAAAATCCAATCCATCATTTGTATTTACCATCTGACTCTGAAGTAGCTCGGATGATCAAATAACTGCTAGGTAAGGGCTGAGTTATGGATCCAACTGCTTCACCTTTTGGACCCTTAAAAGCAGAATAAACAAAATAAATGGTGTACAGTATTATGAGATCTCAACTTTATATTATTCATAATTATCTGTAATAATCTAAGTGAGGCATGGATTATAATTTTTAAAAACAAACAAGCTTTAATTTCATGCTTCTTAAGAAAGCAAATGTTAAGTTCTGAGGAAAGCTTTCCTCTTCCACAAAATTTACCTCCTTACCAGAAAACTGAACTTATAGTTAACATTAAGCATTATCTCTGCATATTGTTCACATATTAAAGAGAAACCTAAAATTTCCCATATGAGACCAAATTTTAATTTAACAGAGAATTTCCATACTAAACTATTAGATGAGAAATACTAAATTTCTGGAAGCCTAAAGAAACAGCTGGAAACTTATAAGAAAAAAAGAAATGAATTTTTACTAGGTCAAGGGAAAAATAATTTTTTAAGTTGTCAGATCAAAGAATAAAATGGATTTTAAGAAGCATAAACATTAGGAAGTAAAGATGGACATTTAAAGTGAAAAAAGTAGAAACAAATCAATACGATTTTAACAAATCCTATAATATCCCTTGGGTATTTTCAAATGGCTTTATAATTTATGGTCTAGTTCCTAGAACCAGTATAGAGTAGGACCTTGAGTCAGACTGCCTGGGTTTCAATCTTGATTCCATACTAGAAAAATTACCTAAGTAACCTCTTTAGGCCTCAATCTCTTTATCTGGGTAATGGGGGATATTTGTATCCTCCTTACAGGAAATTTGTAACCTCCTTATCTCGTACCTTACAGGCACGAGAATTAAAAAAAGATTCCATATAACATGCTGAAAAGAGTCCCTGACACAAAGTAAAAATTTATAAACATTACTCTTTCCTAAGCATAGACATTGACTTTTAAGCTGCTTAAACAATGTCCTAAGTAGGTTTTGCTTGTGAAGAATATTCTGATGTTCATATAATTGTACAAATTTCCCTCCCACCAATATCTGGAATGAAATAACTTGACATTATAAGTATCTTTTAATGATTTTAAAATTCATTATAATTCTTACAATGCCTAAAAATAGTAGTAAAGAATAAATAATATACATATAAAGGATTTTGAAAGTAATTTTTTTTCACTTCAGAATGACATGATACAGAAATACCAGAGGTTTCATGGGTTAAATTCTTTCCCCTGTGGGAAGTATATAATCTCAGAATAAAACTAACTCTGTAATCCTAAATTTATTCCTGCTATGATTCCACACTACTGAAATAAAGGTTAAAAGTCCAGGTCTTTTCCTAGGTGTCTGTATATTGCCTAATTAAGCAATACCCAACAAATTAAAAAGCTGAAGCTACATTGAGTTCTAATCTCAATTAGGTTGTTTACCTAAAGGAGGAGTCCCAAAACCTTTATTCAAGTGTAATTGACTTTAGAAACTAAAACAATGATCGCTTTGTAAAAACTTAAGCTAGACTCATTTATTCAGTTATCATGTACTGCCTGTCTACTGTTCGTAGAATTCCTTAGTATAATAGTTTATCAAATAGAGCATTTCTATTTTCTTGATTGTTTGTTTTTAAAACAAGGAGTGACCACGGTAATGCTTTTTAGTTATAAAAGCATTAGAGCTCCATCTTCAAAGAAAGCTGCCTCTCAAAAATATGTAGGACTGCTTCTGCTTATAGGCTTCCTATCACATATTTACATCAATACAGGAAAGACCACCAAAATAAATGGCAGCTTCTGTTCTAGGGAGTCTGACAATTTGATAAAGAGAAGAACACTCACAGTAAACAGGATACAATATTACAAAGCAAAGCTGGTAATTGCAAAGTAAAAGAACAGTACAAACAATCCCTACAGACAAGAGATAATAAGGTACAATATAAATTTGGGAAGCATTTTCTGGAGAAATTTTTAAGTTAGATCTTAAAGGTAAACTAAGCATTTTGGTGCACATTTCATCGTGGGTAGAAACAGAAAAAGGAATAATGTGATTGAAGACAAAAACAAATTTATAAGTTCTGGCAGAGGACAGCAATCATTAATCATTCATTGATTTATCTCAGTTCTACTTATAGATTGTCATCTTTACCTCTCACCTATATAACTAACAAGTGCTTACTTACCTTCACTGCCCAAATGGACTGCTCCAAAGGATGGAAAAGTTTAAAACAAAAGCCATCCTTTTTTGATGGACGCTCAATGATCTCACAGGCATTCAGAAGAACTGTTCCTACCCATTGACCATTTTTTTGGGTTTTATAGATCAGTAGCACACCAGGTTTCAACACACACCACAATTTGGTCCAGCTCTTTAGAGTACCACGAATCTACAAAAATATAAGTTTATTTAAGAAATAAACCTTTGTTTCTCTGCTCCACAAGATACTAACCAAATAGAGGCAAATAGGGTATTTTAATCTAAAATTTCCATAAAGCGTACACTTTAAATTCACTAGGTGTATGTCTGTTAAGCTACTAAATAGCAAGCACTGGAAATAAACGTGAAAACAGCATGACTCCTGCTTCTGAGGAACCTAAATTCTAGTGGGAGACTGCATCAACAATTTCAAAACAATGTACCACGTAGAATGGCTTTCCTAACTTTCCTGGCCAGGTCAGGGGCCATTAAAATATACTTTCCTAGTATAGGATATGGAGCTTAAAGACTTAGTAAGTAGAGCCAATATAAGTCAGAAGGTGTTTTCAGAATAATATCGAAGAAGACCCCCGTATTACTTGAACTATCAAGGAAACTATCACTAGACTTCTATTTTAGTAAGAAAACTTCCATGACAGATCCCATAAGGATTTTAGGTTGGAGGTTGTACCTATCCTTGGGGAAGGTGAAGAGCTTTCAGTGCTGGGGTGATTTTTAGGTGAAAGCCAGGTACTAAAACTTCCTGGGAGTCAGGGTCTTACAAGACCATTCTCAAAGTTAGCATTAGGCTAAAATATTCCTACCAAATATCCTACAGATAAGAATGATAAAGAGGATAGAGTGACTAAGATGACAGGAAATAAAAATAAGTGGAAATAACCAGAGGCTAAAAGAATAAGGAATAGAAATAGCAATATGTATGTTGTTCTGCAAATTAATGCTTTTCAAATGGTAACTTTTACACTAACTTTGTCTCATATCTTCTCCAAAATGCAAATATACCAAGTCTACAATAATACTAAATGATAATTTGAAGAGCAAACAAAATATTTCTTTACAGGACATCAATGAGACAAGCGGTCCCCAACCTTTCTGGCACCAGGGACCGGTTTCGTGGAAGACAATTTTTCCACAAAGAGGGGGGATGGTTCAGGCGGTAACACAAGCGATGGGGAGCGGCAGATGAAGCTTCGCTCGCTCGTCCGCCGCTCACCTCCTGCTGTGCGGCCCAGTTCCTAACAGGCTGCGGACCAGTATTGGTCCGTGGTCCAGGGGTTGGGGACCCCTGGATTAGACTATATCATGTCACACAAATCAAAACGCCTTTTTAAAAGAACTGCTATCCATATTTGATGTTATTTGATGTCAAGAGAGACAACATTAAGGTTTCTTCTCTCCATTAAGACTGGAACATAGATCCTCTGGGATACAATTAATAGTTTCTTCATCAGTGAAAAACAATCAACCTAGGAGATGTTTTTGTCTTGCAGGCTTTTAGGTGCACTCTGGGCTTTCCTATTCCAGTTGGTAAATATCCAGCATTTGAATTCAAGAGTCAATGCAAACTGACCTTCAACCAATCAGCCATAACAATAACAGAGGGATCTGTGATTGTACTGAGTAACTCCTTTGTGGCTCTTTTCTTTTCTTCTCGGTAATTTTTCTTTTGCACCTATTTCACAGAAATAATAGAAAAATTAAAAATTCATTAGAAATAGGCAATTTCTCTCCTATTTTTTAGCTCCATAGTATGTAAAAAAATTTACACTCTAAAATAAAATTCTAAACCTCTTTTAGAATTCTAGCATCTTAGGACAGACCTTTTTTTTTTTTAAGAGCTGGTAGAAATTTTTAGAAAAGCAAGGTTAGAATCTAGTTTTTCTGATCACTAGGCCAATTCTCTGTATATTTTTAAAGAATTTTACGTTTTTAAAATTACACAGTACATGAATACAAACTCATGGTAAAAATTTCAAACAACACAAAGCTAAAAGCCGTTTTTATTATACCCTCTCCTATTCCGATTCCCAGAATTGATCACTGTTAACCTTCAGGAAAACACTATCCTTTCAGGCCTCTTCTATGTACACAACCTACAGAAATATACTTTTGTGTTTGTTTTTGTTTTTTTGAACACATAGAAAAGGTTCTCCTATTCAATATTTTTTGGAGCATTTCAATTCTCTTTCCATTCCATGTCTACCTCATTCTTTTAACTGCTACATAGGATTCCTAGTATGAATAAAATAGTAAGAGGTAACATTTACGGGACACACTCTGCGTACCAGTCACTGTTGTAAGCACTTTACATGTATTACCTCATTTAATACTCACAATAACCTTGGGAAGTAGGACTATCATTATCCTTATTTTACAAATGAGAAAACTGAGGCACAGAGAGTAAATTGCCCAGGATCACATAGTTAGTAATTCATGGAGGCAGAATTCAAATAGAGGCAGCCTGGCTCTAAAACACATGCTTTTAAGCACCATGCTATACTACTTCTATAATTTTTCTTAACATATTCTCTTACTGATGGAAATCTACTCTGTTGTCAGTTTTTCATATCACAAACAATGCTGTCGTTATTTAGGACTGGCAATTTTTCTCTCTTTTCTGACACTAATATATAACATATAAATAACTAAGAAACTACAACACTGAAACTAATTCATTCAAATTATCAAAGTTTTACCCTTCATAAGTCACTCCTGAGATAATTTGGGAAAGTAGCAGTGAAGCAATCTTATTATTTATTGCTTTGTTGTTGTTCACGAAGGGGAGAAGATAACCTATTGGTGACTTTTTATAAACTAAAACACAAAATTTTCCTAGTTGCATTTAATGGTGAAGAGACTACATACACACAAGAAATTTTAATAATTATACAGTCAAAAAGAGTTCACTTTGGTCTTTGTTAATATGCATATCTGAATTAACAGATTTCATACAGAACTGTAAATGCAGATACGTATAGGATCAGATATGGAAAAAAAGAGGGGCAAAACAGACTATATGGGAATCAAGAATCAATTGGAAAGCATGTGTTCCTTAAACTCCAGGATCTGTGGCCATTCTGGAAGGCAGGCCCAGTATAACCTATTTCTTAGGAGAAGCTGGAAATCTGGACTTGTAATTGTTGGCTCAAATTTTTAAAACACTGTGTAGGTCAAACAAAATATATATTACCTGTGGGCCAAATTCAGCCCATGATCTAGCAGTTAGTAAACTCAAATTTCAAAGGGCAGCAGAGCTTCCCGTTATGTTCTATAACGCAGTGGCGTGCTTGACTCAAGTACAGCTGTGCAGAGATATCCAGTCCTCAGCACCCGCACCCCAGCTGAGGGCCAGAGTAGCACTGGGACAGTCATCAAAGAGTCTTTTCAGTTGACTCCAGCATGCCATACAAACATTAATATTTTTTTTCTTCCTTTAGGATTACAAATACTTATTTCTTTACCTTATTTCATAACTGTGGAAACTAACCTTGAGAGATTCTTTTTTTGTAAGCTTGCTTGAAGCTGAACTATCCTTCTCCGAGCCATTATAAAGTTTAGATTCAGACTGAAATCACATGGAAATGAAGAAAAGAGAAATAATAATTAAAATCGCCACTTATTCTACACACACATATGGCACATAAAAACTAATGTTAAAACTATGTTTGTGACATTCTTCCCACTCATTGCTGTGATTTAGGCAAATGTCAATTTTCAAATACTGATTTTCCCTTTACAGTATTTGGGTTTGAAAACTAATCCACATTAAAGCCACAAAAATAAAAACTTATCAATA
The DNA here is from genome assembly GCF_005190385.1 of Monodon monoceros. Lineage (NCBI taxonomy): Eukaryota > Metazoa > Chordata > Mammalia > Artiodactyla > Monodontidae > Monodon > Monodon monoceros. The sequence continues at coordinate 59,047,473 of NW_021703783.1, forward strand.
AATCAATTTACAATGTGAGGTTAAATAAGATCATTTATAAATCTCTGCCTTCTATTTTTCAGGGTATTTCTGAAAAACACAATTATTTACTTATTCTTAGGACAAATGTATCCAAAGCAGTGTAATTTTTTAAGTTGAAATATTCTAAAAAACAAAAAACTTCTAGCAAGTTGCTGTACACATTGCCCTGTTGCTACTCCTTCTCCAAAGGGGATAAATACAAACATCTTCAGAAACAAGTAATGAAACACCCTAAGTTGTACAGTGTTTAAAAATCAATATTCCTAGCACCTACTTCTTCCTAACTATCCAGTGCCCCTAAATTATTACTAATGTCTTAAACTTGTTTCCAGACTTTGTTTATACTTGATATTTCAATTTGATCCTCATAAGAACCTTGAAAAATAGGCGTAACAAGTGGTTTTATCTCCATTTTACAAATCATGAAAGGGAGGCTCAGGGACGTTGATTTTCTAAACAATCAATCAACAGCAGGGATCAGAACCCGGGTCTCCTAATCCAGTACTCTTTCAAGGAGACTACTTTCTTCCACCAGAGTAGAAGAATATAGAACCAAAAGCTGCTTCCATAAATCCTGGAACAATTAAATTAAACATATTCCTTCACTGTTCTATGATTTTCATTTTTACCTATTGTTAGACATGGGAGAAGGTACTTAAAGTTTGTAGCATTACTCCCAGTGCTAGGAAAGTATATGGGGCTTGATCCAAATGGTAGCTTTCAAGTGTTTAATGGCCAGATCTACATAATATCACTAGATGTGATCAAGGATGAAAAACTTTGGGTACAAACTCCCTCACTCAATTTTAAGATCCATGAGGACAGGGACCATGTTTATTCATCAATTATAGCCAGCTATCACCTGTGGAAAAGGAAGGGCTCAATAAATACCTCTGGAATTAATAAAATGAAAATGAAACTAGCATTTGCAGCTCATCTCTCCTAAAAATGCCTCCGCTACTTAGTACAAAATACGAATTATTATGTTGATGGTAATAACTGGCTGAACTGGAAAGGAACTGCAAACTACACTCAATGTAGAAGGTGGGGATTAACCTAATTAAATTTTTGTTGAAGTTACTCCTTTGAGAACTGGACTTGAAACATCATATTGCTTACTCCCATGATGATAGGATATATTGTGATACTAAAACCATTCCACAAAAGTTCTCAAGCCAAACAGGTCTCTGTCCTCTCCTTGCCGCTGGAAACTCAAAGATGACATGGCTACTGTCAGAGGAATATAATGGTTTCTATTTCCCACAGCTTAATAGGAAAATGTGTATTATAATGTACTTTTTAGATACTATTAAGTGAAGAATACTAATAATATTAGCTTAAAAGTTAATGAAAATGAATGACTGTTTAACTCTTTACCAAGTACTATGTAAGTACTTTATATGTTCTGCTTCATTTAATCCTCAAAGCAACCTATGAGATAGTTGCAGTTCCTCCTTTTGCTGATAAAGAAACTAAGACTAACAGATTAAATAACTTCCTAAAGTCACAGAGTCATAAGTAGACGATCTGGGATTTGTACTCTGGTGTGCCTAATTCTCAGTTTCATGCTCTTAGCCATCTCATCACATTTATTTCTCACCTTTTAAAACTGTTCATATAGAATCTTAGACTCAAATTTAAGACTTATCTTTATGAACAACAGGAAATCTATTTCCCTAGACATGACAAGATCTGGCTTGGAGATTCCTAAACGATTCTAGTATATAAGGGACTAGCAGGCCAGATGGCTGTCACATAAGCTTGGTAAATTACAGCACACATACTTCAAGGAATCCCTGCCATACTGTGTAGCTAGTTCTGAAAAAAAAAAAAAAGGATCCAGTGACCAAGTTCTATAGTCTTTTCAATGAAATACTACCAAAGTTTTCTGAGTCAACAAGTTACCTTTTAAATACCAAGAATCATAAACTGTTTTTTTGTTGGAAATATTTTACTAAACTAAGTTTCCTCCTTTTATAAACTTACTGACCACTATTTTAATGATGATACCTTATGGGCTGTGCAACTATGGGAAGTTATTCAATCTCTTCCAGTCTTAGTTGCTCATTTATAAAATAAGGATATTCCTACCAAGTCATAGGGTTGCTTTGAGGGGTAAATGAGGTAGTGTGCATGATGTGTTTAACACAGTACTTGGTATACTGCGTTTCAGGTTTGTGACTATCCTCTAGATTGCAAGTGTTGACAAAAATATGACCTTTAGATAAATGGAACATTAACATATGAGAATACTTTCGACTTGCTTTGAAAACTATAAAATACTGCAGATGTAAGGAATGATAACAATAATGATAAGTTACTATGACTCTATCAGATATTTTGATTTGGAAAGTTTTTTTTTTTTAATGTCCAAGGAAATATATTTTTTACAGTAAGAGGTAGATGATTTAGCAAACCTACAGCTAAGCAGACTGACGGCTGGAGAATCAAGTCAAGATCTCGGCTCAGAAACCCGTTATCCTTGTAATAGCATTCCTTTTATCCCACTAGAAATATTATTCATGCTGGCAATTCCTTTCATTGAGATGGACAGTTAAAAATTTATTTAAAAATGCTAAAAGGAAGATGGGATGATCTGATTAACTGATTTCTCCAATTCACTCATTTACAGGATGCCTGAGAAACAGGAACTGCCTTTACTTTTAAAATGGTGGGGGTTGGGGGGAAGAAGGATGCCATAAATTCAGTGACCAAAATGACAGTACTGATACTTTCTGCATCAAATTCATAAAAGTATAAGGTTAAAATTATTTAATGGTCTCAGTTATGCAGATCGATCATAGAAGGAATAACAAGATTTTGCTTCCCAAAGTTACTCAGGTAAGAACAAAATCTTCAGAATTCCATGAGAATAAGGTTTGATGATAAATGTATAAATTTTAGGATTGTTCTGAAAAACAAAAGAGTGGAATATATGTTAAAATATATAAGGACAAACTAGTGACTATGTATATCTCTTAAGCTAACAGAATAAACCAAGATTAAATCTAAGGTAAGACAGAATCAATAAGATTCAGCTCTTAGAAAATAACAGAATGAGTACAATTTTACTTACACCAAATAGTTACCACGTCAAGAAGCCTATTCATTCACTGTAGTTCTTTATTCAAAGTAAGAAAAACGAATTCTCAAACACCTATTATTAATCAAGTACTTCATGAGGCACTTACAGCATCACAATCTGAGAGTTAGATCTTACCTCTTTTGTACAGATAAGAAAATTGAAGCCACTTTGAATTCTAGCTCTACCATTTTGACCCTTGAGAGTTATTTAACTTCTCTAAGCTTCGGTTTGTTCACTAATAAAATGGGGCCAATAATACCTGTCTTCTAGTATCCTTAAGAGAGTTAAAAAGACACTTAGCAAGCTCTTAGTACAAAGTAGCTATTAATGTCATTATAATTAGCATCTAAGAAGTCACAGGTATTATATGACAGTCAAGATTCAAACTCACTTTTTTGACCCTAAAGCAGTGAATGCTTGCTGTGCAGAACTTTCTGAATAACAGAAATATTCTATATCTGAGTAGTCCAATATGGCAGCCACTAGCTATATGTGGCTACTGAGCTATTGAGATGTGGCTAGTGTAAACGAGGAACCAAATTTCTAATTTTATTTAATTTTAATTAATTTTAATTTAAGGTTCATACACAACTAGGTGCTATTGTACTCAAGGTGCAGCCTGTGTTTCCTTTTATTTATTAATGCACACTGCTTCATTAAGGTATGTAAACTTGCTTTTCAGGCTCCCTGCCCTCCCTACCCCTCCTGCCCCTCCCTCACCCTCCCATTTAGAGACTACATGTAGATGGCTGTGGTAGGTAGATCTGGAGTTTAGGGTTCTGAGTAGGAATACCACTATTCCATACATTCACCAATTCTGGTATTAACTGCTTGAAAATAGGTTTTTAAAATTCCATAAATTTCGCTGTATTTCTAACCATGGCAGAACCAAGATAAATCATCTCCTCATTATGCATCTCATATAAAATGATAAAGGTATTTCTCATGCATATGTTATATACATACAAAGTCCTACTAAATTTTCACCTTATGTACTTATATACATATAAGTACAGGATGGACCTTTATGTAATGAATACTTGAAAAGTTAAGTGTGAATAAAATCTGTGTAAAGCATATCACGGAATATGATAAAAAATATATCATGGAATCCTCTCAATCACTCACAAGAACAGGAACAAAATATGTAGGGTTTTACAAGCCAAGCCTACTGCTGAGAATAGCAGAGAATTTACTAGCTTAAGAAATAGATTTTCGGACTTCCCTGGTGGCACAGTGGTTAAGAATCTGCCTGCCAGTACAGGGGACATGGGTTCGAGCCCTGGTCTGGGAAGATCCCACATGCCGCAGAGCAACTAAGCCTGTGTGCCACAACTACTGAGCCTGCGCTCTAGAGCCCGCGAGCCACAACTACTGAGCCCACGAGCCACGACTACTGAAGCCCACATGCCTAGATCCTGTGCTCTGCAACAAGAGAAGCCACCACAAGGAGAAGCCCACGCACTGCAACGAAGAGTAGCCCCCGCTCACCGCAACTAGAGAAAGCCTGCGTGCAGCAACAAAGACCCAATGCAGCCATAAATAAATAAATAATTTTTTAAAAAAAAAAGATATAGATTTTCTTACAGTCATTGAAGTTTGATTCCACAAACATAAAAGCTTCTCCTGCTACTAAACCTGACCAGAAATAACAGTCAAAAGTCAAATCCATTGACGAATTATAGAAAATCCAGTGAATTACAAACCCATAGGAAAGTCAATGCATCATAAAATACTTTTCAAATTTGAATAGTACTCTTAAAGAAAAAATTCTCAACAGACTTAAGAATATGTACAAGTATCTCATTTGAAAATTACTAATTTAGGGAACTATGTCTTATTCTAAGAAAGTGCCTTTCAATTGCACACTATTATAGCAAGAGATGTTTGGCCTTTAACTGGTAAAATGTATGTATTTGATTGTCATTTGAATGAGCCCAAAACACTTAGAAATTAAAAAACAAAACAAAACAAAAAAACCCAATGAACCCTGACTATCTCTATTCTCTACATGGAACCCTCAGACTTCAGTCTGAGATATACTGCTATAGCAGACATACCAGAACAATATCACTCAGGAGAGAACCCTGGTTACCAATAGGCTATATTTCCAAGTAACCAACAGAACCTAAATCAGCCCCAGGGGACCTTTCCTTTTTTCATATATACTACCTGGTTTAGATATACCAACATAAAAACACCCCACAAAAATCTGATAGGATTTCAGTGTTAGTTCACTCATCTTAAATATTAGAAAAATGTTGTGATCATATATTTGAGGACAACAATATGCTTACCTTGCTCTTTGACATAGAAAGGGAAGATTCATCTTTGTTTTGAGAAATGTCTTCCTTTCCTCTTTCAAACCCTTTAAAAACATAGTCATTATTTCAGTATTACCACATTTGAACACATACAGGCATTAAAAAGCAAATGCACATAAGTTATTCAATTTCAAATATACACTATACAATATTTGATATACATCAGTGCAAGAAGCCTACACTCAACATACAGTTTTAAACTATTATAGTTTAAAGACTACTAAGGGATCATGTCACTAATAGTAATTCTTTAGAATAAATCAAGACTTACAGAGGCACTGGTGTCTTTCCCTGAACCCATCAACATAAGCTAAATATCTCTTTTCTCTGCTCATTCACTTGGCATGAACTCAGGACTCATGGAATTTTTATTTCAGTTAGCTGTTTTCTAACAAAGAACCAACCCAACATACTTTTCACACCTCTTGCCAAACTGGAAAACAACTCCAGAATGGGTGATAAAAGAATACTAGGGAAATAAATCTGAATTGAGGGACAGACTTTAAAAAAAATCTAATAATGTGTTTATTGTGAGAATTAAATGAGCATGCATAGAAAGCAATTAGCATAGTAGTTGCAGACAGTATGTATTCAATTAACATTGACCCTTAATATTATCATTGTCACTGACTATTGTTATATAAATTCTAAAAGGATAAATCTAAAACATGAGTGCATTGGGATATATGCACACATCTTTCCTACCATGTAACACATTAATATAGCACTATCAAAAGCAATTAACAAGTTAATGTTGTAAGGGTACAATTAGAGAAACGTTAATGCTGAGATTTGTGTGGCAGGAATAAGAGGGGCAGTACTCATTTTAATGAAGTTCTTTCTACTTTTGAGGACAAGTAATATTAACTCTTCCCTACAACTATCTGTTCTGAGTCCACTAAAAGCCTATATAAAATATAATCATTCATAAAGCAGCATTTATAAAGTTATCAGTATCAGTGCCTGAAGCATTTAAAAATCATTTCTAGGATATCAATGAGACCATTTATTCTGTATTTGATTTATATTAGCTAAAACAAATCCATTCCATTTTCTTAATTCAGAGATTTTGCTGATTTTTTTTTTTTTTGTAATATGAAGAAGGAATCTTTTTCTTTTTTTTTTTTCCATCTCTGGTAAGCAGAAAGATCAGGCAATCCTAAAACCAAGGAGGGAAAAAAAGAAACCTGTTTCATAAATCTAACATGGAATTTTAAAGGAAAACTTACCAGGATTTGAAACTTTAGCATAAAGCAAACCAAACTTACATAATTCAGTTTAAAAATTCTAAAATATTTATTCAGAGTAATAAACATTTTATAATAAGTAATTCTTAATTCTAATGAATTAACACAAATTATTTCAATGATCTTGTAAATAGATGTACAAGAGAACAAAGATTTTCTAAAAGTATATATTATGAATGGAAAAAAGATGATGTTTTTCTTTATTCTCCTAAGAACTGAATTTTACGTAAATTTCTCTAGTTTGGTTTTGGTTTCAGCTCAATCTAGGTCAATCCATTTATTAGACTAAGAAAAACGCCCACTTCACTGTGTATACATTCACATATTATTTTAAAAACAGAACAGTAAATTAAAGTGGAAGTTACAAATCTGAATAGACTTTTTTTGAACATGCAAATATGTCTTGCAGAAAGTTTCAAATGTTGGAAAAGGACACATACGAAAGCAAGATGAAACTAAACAAGAAAAACAAAAAAAAGGGCACTCATAAACATAGGTTGTATATTATGTCAGACCAATAAATGAATCCCATTTTAAAAGATTTTCTATACCTCAAACTAGCAAATCAAATCATTATTTTAAAAGCTGGCCCTGATGACTTCCAAGTTATTTAAAATTACAGCAGATAAAGCAAAAGGCTAAGTCTGGTCCAATACTTTGAATTTCAGCTAAGTGCAAATAAGCAGATGAGTAGCTTAAAGTGCAATGACCACATAAAAGTGTTCAAAAGCCTTAAACAGAAAATATTGCCATACTGTACACTAAGTTTTCAAGGGTAATTCCAAGGTAGGCAAAGCAAAAAGCAACACATGAAGGACTCTTTCTTTAGACTGGATAAAGGTGGCTTCCTAAAAACATGAAAAATAATCATCTTAAAATGTCAGCGAAAGTATTATATTTGTTAGAAGCCAAAAAGGGCTCAGCCAAAATACTTCTTAGACTTTTGTTTTCCATGTATAGGGATTTAAAATTACTTAAAAATTACTCCTTTATTTCTTAAAAATGTGATATTATAGATAAAATCCTGAAGCCTACAATACATTATTGACCATTGTCAATAATGCAGAACAGTTTCAGATCATGACTTTTTACCAAGTTTGCTTATTAGCAATATTAGGTAGTAAATTCTCTTCCTACTATCCTCCTCACCGCTACCATGAGATAGAAACCTACATCCCCACGCAAATGGCTAAGATCAAAAGGACTAAGACCATCCAAATCCAGGTTAGGTTAGAATATAGAGCAACCGGAACTCCATTCACTGCTGGTGGGACTACAAATAGCATAGTCACTTTGGAAAACTATTTGACAGTATCTCCTAAAGCTGAAAGTACTCATATTCTAAGACAGAGCACTTCTGATCCTAGCTACACCCAACAGAGATGAGTGTGTCCATGTTCGTTAAAAGACAGGTACAAAAATGTTCACAGCAGTTTTATTCATAATAGCAAAATCTGGAGCCAACTCAAATGACTATTAATAGTAGAAGAAATGAATACATTATATTCACACAATGAAATGATACACAGCAATGAAAAAGAATCAATTACCAATACACAAAACAACAAACAGAATAATGAGTAGAAAAAGCCACCTCTCCCCATCAAAAAAAAAAGCACATATCATATACCATATGATTCCATTTATATAAAAATCAGGAACTAGCAAACCTAATCTATGGTGCTAGAGGTTGGAGGTTGGAACAGTGGTTTATCTTTGTTGTAGGAGGAACTGACTGGGGTGGGCATGAGAGGGTCTTCTGGGGAACTGGGAAATGGTTACACATATTGATACATAACTAAAAATTCAAAAAGTTGTACACTTAACTATGTGTAAGTTATGCCTCAATAAAAAATTTTTTTAAATTCAGATATCCTTCCCTATTCTTCTAGTTTATTAGACCTCTCCTGCTATGACATCCTTTCTTACTTAGTCTATATCCCTTTAACATATCCTGCTCTGGGCTAATTCTGATTCATTCATCAACAATGATGATAATTATGGGGATAATTAACATAATAATATTTATGAAAACAACAATAAAGCAACCAATATCCACTTGTAGGAACATTTGTGATTTTTTTGTTGTCGTTGTTGTTGTTGTTTTTACGGTACACAGGCCTCTCACTGTTGTGGCCTCTCCTGTTGCGGAGCACCGGCTCCGGATGCCGCAGGCTCAGTGGCCATGGCTCACGGGCCCAGCCGCTCCGCGTCATGTGGGATCCTCCCGGACCGGGGCCGAACCCGTGTCTGCATCGGCAGGCGGACTCTCAGCCACTGCGCCACCAGGGAAGCCCAACACTTGTGACTACGGCTTGTCTTTTAATTCTATGCACGGTCTCCTTGATGAATAGCTCTTGATTTACTACCTCTAATCTTTAAAACAATGCCCCCCGCTAAATATTAGGAATATTCTATATAACTGAAAAAATTGAGGCTCACAGGAATTAAGTAACTTGACAAATGTCAATAAGTGAAAGTATCAGAGCTAATTCAAACTTAGGTCTAACTTTAAAATTCATGCTGTTTCTAGAATGCCAGGGTGTGTCTCAAGATCCAAGGCCAACGTCTTCTGGGAGCCTTGCTTAGATTGTGTAGGCATAGAGTTAGCTGTCTCCTCTGAGACACAGCACTTGGTACATTTGTACTACCATATTTACCACAACGTACTTCAATTATTTGTTTTCATGTTCATGTCACATACTTGACTGTGAGTTCCTTAAAAGAAGGGTTTAATTCTTATTCATCCTTTCAAATACAAAGTTTGATAAACTGATCCAAAAATTAATAAAAATGGACTCTACTTTTACTTGTAGTGGCTTTTAAAAATAGGTGAAATATAGCACACCTTCAGAAAAATGCATAAAATGTAAAGGTATAATTTAATGTATACAGTGAATATTTGCATAACCGCCACCCAAATCAAGAAATACAGAATTGTCAACATCCCATAAGAACTACTCCCCACCTGCCCCATGCCATTCTTGATCACAATCTATCTATTCTTCTTTCCCTCAAAGGTAACTACCTTGACTTTTGCAATTATTATTTACCAGCATGTCACAGCAGGTATTTCATTCATTGTCATTGCTGATTAGAATCCTACCGCATGACTATATCACTATTTATCCATCCATTGTTTGGGCTGTTTCCAGTTTGTCCCTCTTACAAACACTGGTGATACGAATATTATTGGAAATGTATCCTAGTAGACATATATATCCATGAATATCTCTAGGGTTTAAACCTAGAAGCAGAACTCCTAGGTCAGAGTATATGTGGGTCTTCAACTTTAAGAATACCATATTGTTTACCAATTTGCTTATTTTTCCACTAGCACTGTGCGTGAGTTCTCCTTTCTCCATATCCATGGTAACACATCAATATTGACAGATTTTTAATATCTTTGCCAATCTGTTGGGTGTGTGTATCAATGGTAAATCAATGAGATTTTAGTTTGTGTGTCCCTGATTACTAATGATACTGAGCACTATCTCATGTTAATTACCATTTTAATTTTCTCTTTGTGAAGAGCCCAGATCTTTTGCACATTAAAAAAAAAAAAAACTCATTATCTACATTAAAAAAACCTCATTGTCTACCTTTTTCTTAATTTATATAGGAATTCTTAATGTTTTCCAATTATTGGTTCTTTGCCAGTTATATTTATTACAAATATCTCCCCATTCTACGGCTTGTCTTTTAATTCTATGCACGGTCTCCTTGATGAATAGCTCTTGATTTTAAGGTTGTCAAATTTAGCAATTTCATTCTTTTAACGGTTAGTGCTTTTTGGTCTTAAGAAAGTCTCCCCTAAATCTGTGGTCATGAAGATATTTTCCAATAATGTAGTAGTAAACAGAGTTTACTTTCTCTTACTAATTCAATGGACTATGATTCCTGAATAAATTAGCACTCTGCCCCTAATTCTAATTTGTTAACAGAATACAAGTGTTATCAGCATTGATAAGGTATAAGCTTTTTATATACTTCAGTAAAATTTGGTTCATTAATGTTTAGATATAATACAGCAAGTTTTATGCTGCTTTAATCTTGTTAAAATGAGATTATATACACATATCTACAAATGCAGATTGAATAAGTATTTACAAAATATAGAATTGCTACATAAACTATACTGAATACAGCCAAGAAATTGTATAAGAAAAAAATCTCCGAGAAGTCAAAACATACTAAACAGATCTATCTACGTACTAAAGCTTACACAGAGTGTCTGTCTATAAACATCTTTGTTCAAAGTTTATTTATTCCAATTTCTAGGTACATGGACAAAGGGTACCATTTCTATTTTATAACTCATCATAAAGAAAAAGGCCATACCAATATATTCCTTAAGGTAGAAGTAACAGAAAAAAAGGGGGGGGGTAGATTTTCCCAAGGAAAACTAAAATGATAAAAGGGTTGTGGTCAAAGTGGTAAAACAAAGTTATCTTTAAATATCACTAATGTAGAACCTCTCTTTCTCTAATGATGTCAGATAAATCCATAAAATGTCCCAGAAAAAATTATATTTTTTACTTTTAACTTAAAAGAAATACATAAAAAGCCACTTCTTTGAAGTACCTAATTCTACTTCTTAGCTGATAAAATAAAACATATTTTTAAAAGCTTTTTATCATGGCTGGTTGTAATAAAACTGTTGGTTGTATTAAGAGGAATATGGAAGCATCCCTATGAATATGATTTTCTCTATTTCAAGAATTAGAAAACAAAGCCAATCATTTACTTTTCCATTCAAACAAATCTATCTAGAATGACCTTCAATATTTTCTTTGAGAATAGAAACTGACAATTCTGTCTTCAATTACCTAATGAAGTAAAAACCAAATTTCTAAACAGGGAAGTTTTCTATTGTTTAGTAAGGTAACCTGATTATTCTTTATATTAAGTAGACTCATGGCATGAAGGTCAGCAAACATGTGCTAGCAAGCTTGCTGGCTTAAAAAAAGAAAATCAAGAAGACAAAGACAAATACAGAAATGGAACTAAGTCACACTGTAAAAGCAAATAAGTACAGTATTTAACAACATTAAAAACATTTCTGTGTGTTGCATTTTCAGAGCCACTTGTGAACATAGACAAATAGTAAAATTTACACCATTTTGAGAACATTAAGAAAGAAGCATGATAGTAATCATGCTACACTAAGACTAAATTACGGACTATGAATGTTGTTTAAAGCTTATGCTACTTAGGCAACAGTTCAGGACTATGGTTTCCAATTCTTTTCAGAAACCCTGTTAGAAAAGAAAATGAAATCAGTGAATTTACAATAATTTACTTAATTGCCCAAGTAACACTTTCTACCAAGTTGTTTCATCATCTCAAAAGAATGCATATACTGCCTAGCGGCATGAATATTCACAAAAAGCTAAGAATAAAGGTTAGTGTGAAAAATGAAAATATAATTCGAATTTCACAAAATGTGTGTCAGAAAAATATATAAACAATTAGGGCGCAGTGGTTGCGAGTCTGCCTGCCAATGCAGGAGACGCGGGTTCGTGCCCTGGTCCAGGAAGATCCCACGTGCCGCGGAGCGGCTGGGTTCATGAGCCATGGCTGCTGGGCCTGCGTGTCCAGAGCCTGTGCTCCGCAACGGGAGAGGCCACAGCAGTGAGAGGCCCGCGTACCGCAAAACAACAACAACAACAACAACAACAACAAAACAATTAAAACAAGCACCAGTTTCAGTCAATACTTCTTTACCATGAGTATTAAAAGAATATTTTTATTTTAAAAGAAAAATACAACCTTAAAAGAGTAGATATGATTATGTAGCAGCTTAATATTTTGAAAACAAAACAGAGATTATTTATATTTTAAAATTTATAACCAAATATTTGCTACAATAAATCTTTTTCAAGCAATAAAAGATCAGCTTACATCTACATCTCATTGACCAAGTGTTTAATGTCCGAATCATAGCTGTCAATGCCTAATTTCATTTAATAAATACTACCAGAAAAATAACATTTTTTAAGCAAAAACTTATGATACCCAAACACATCTAACAACACAAAGTAAGGCATTTCCAAAATTATATTTAGGTAGAAAACTTCACGTTAGTCAGGACTTAAGCTATTAAAGTTTAAACTAAACATCAATTTTCACATAGTTACTATTTTGCTTGAAATAGTCTAACAAGTATCAATATTAAATATGTGGGTTTCATTTGCAATTGGTTTATCTATAGAATTTTATCTGAAGTCTAGAAAGGGCTTTATTTTTATCAAAGGGTTATAATATTTATTGCAATAATTAAAGCAAAAATTTATGCTATCAGCACTCAAGATTCATACTTCACTGAATCATTAGTTTTCAAGTTCAAGCTTAAAGAGACTGTAAAAGAAAATATGGAAAAGCCAAGCCATATAGCAGCAGTTACTAAAATCTAACCTTTCACTATAGAATTGTTTTGTTTAAACAAAAGCAGTTTTAAGATGTTAAAACATCTAGTTTATTTTAATAAAAAATCTATAAGAAATTAAGAAAAGAATACAAGATTAAACAAACAAACCTGGCAACGAAGGAGAAAGTTCATTGTATCCTCCAAATGAAGCATTCCGGACCAGCTTTCGGCCATCAATTCGTGGAGGAAATAAAACAGGCGAAACCACAGTACAGGAAGAAAATCTACGTTGTTGTGAGCTCTCCTCCTTCATGGCTTAGAAAGTCTATTTAATGTATATGCTCACCCAGAAGCCTACTTAGACGAATATGGCAATGACAGGCTTTTCTCTCACATCCAAATATAGCAAAACCCACCAGCACAAACAAAGGACACACACATTTAACAGCAAAGGAGAAGGACCAGAGACTGTCAAATCAGCAATAAACAGATAGAGAAAGAGACTGACAGAAAAAGGCACTAAGTCATGCTGCTGGGGTTTTTTTAAAAAATGAACTGATAAACAAGAAAGGCTATTCCACCGTTTCACCTTTTTATCAAACCAGTAATGCCTGGGTTGAGTTGCTGCTTTAGGAAAACAAAGCAAGATCAATACTTAGAGATTCAGGCTGAAGTAATAAGATCAGTTTCTCTTTTCCCAAAAAACGCAATCCTCTTCTCATATCCATTACATTTTTATAGTATCGGCCACACTTCCCACCTCTTCCAATTCTTTCCTTTCCAGTTTTTGCTTACTTTAAAAATGGATATACACATAACACTGTTTATCTTTCCTGAAGCTTCTAGATTTATATCTAATCTACTGCTTGCTTCAGCCATGATTAAGAATTCATAAGGAAAGATATTCTTTCACACTCGGTTCTGATGGATTCCAGCGGCTAAAGCAGAGAACAAACATTTAAGTTTTACCTCTAGTAGGGATATATGCATCATTAAGACAGTGTTAATGCAAACCAATCAACAGAAAAGATTAAAGGGACACCATTAATAATGCTGCATGCCCCAATATATGTTTCTTTGAAACAGCTGCTGTAGTTCCTCTTCATTACATTTAAACTTTTCAAAATATATAATCTACCAACAAGTATTTTCCACTTAAAACTCTTATTAAAAAAATGTAACATTATTATCACAGTAACAGATGGAAATATCTTTCTTTTCTAGGTTAAAACTAAGTGACTGGTATGATCCCACATCATTAAATCTAACAGGAAAGACCCATAGCCAAAATGATACACTATGTTGTCTCTTTATTCCTAATCTTTAAAACTCCAGAGAATTCTTTCCTACTTATATTAAAATCCATTTGCCTCACTCTACACCTTAACTAAAATTAAAAACTCTAAGTCAATTGCTTTCTCTATATACTCTAGACTGCTTTTTCTGATCACAGTTCCTTCAACCTGGAAATACACCTCCTTAGCTAGACAACAACAACTCAATTACAACTGATTTAGTGGTTCATTTTATAGACCTTAGTATAAGATCTGTTTCCTTCCTTACTATGCATACACTTCAAGGCTGGTTCTCCACTCATATACAACAGCATCCCATATGGTCTCAGACTGTTTCTCTTCACAAGAAAGGACACTTAAAAATAAACAAACAATATATACATATTATTTCTTTGACAAAGGTATTTCAAAATCAATTAGTAGTAAAAACAGTTTATGGTTGATACCTACAACTATAACAGGTTTTGTGTGTTTGTTTTTTGGGTTGTTTTTTTTTCTCTTTTCTCCATGCCATGAAACATAGATTACCATTTAATACAGGCAAAAGAAAAATAATTATAATTAATTCATGCAATGGTACTTGGCTCTCAAGACATGAAGAATATAACATCAAAAAAGGCATTTATAGTATAATGGTTAAACAGAATTTTAAATTAAAACTGCCTGGGTCCAAATCCTAGCTCTATCCTAGCTGGATGCATTTGAGCAATTGACTTAATTTCTCTGGGTCTGTTTCCTCATCTATAAAATGCTAATAATATTCCCTATATTACAGGATTGTTATAAGGATCAAATTGGATAATATACATGTAAAATCAAGAACAGTTCCAGGTTAAAAAAGATACTGACCTAATGTATTCCCTCCTAAAACTTGACAAAAATGACAGGAAACGAGTATTTTTTAAAAAATATAAGCAGGTATGGGTATGTATCCTACAAGCATGTATCCAGGAGAAGATACATCAACAACATAAGTTTGACAGTGGAGAGCATGAAAGGAACTTGTAGTCACTGTCCTGCAGATTCAGGAAAGCTTAACCACAAACCAGCAGTGGTAAAAACTGAGAACTAATCCTACTCATGGCGAAGAATCCTTGTGCATATAATTTACAGCACCAAGATCAGGAATCAGACAAGTTACTGACATCAACAATACTGAAATCAAGACAAAAATACAGGCAAGGCCTTCAAAATTAGAAGGAAATGACTTCCAATTTAGTATTCCATATCCAGTCAAATTATCAATTACATATTAGGATAAAATAAAGATATTTTTAGATATGCAAGGTCTTAAAAATTTACTTTCCATGAATGTTTTTAAAGAATTTACTAGAGTAGCCATTCTCACCTGGGGTTCTACAATAGAAATAGGCCTAATGCACTAAAACATCCACTCTTCAGAATGAATTAATTTTTTCTCCCATGCATCTATAATGGCTCTAATCATGTACAATATACTTGGGAGAATTGAGAAAATATTCACCTATATTATTTTCCACAGGCCTTCCTTACTTCCCTCTAAGGAACTTCCTTGAGAAAGGCTATACAAAAATATATGATCTAGGGCTTCCCTGGTGGCGTAGTGGTTAAGAATCCGCCTGCCAATGCAGGATACACGGGTTCGACCCCTGGTCCAGGAAGATCCCACATGCCGCGGAGCAACTAAGCCCATGCGCCACAACTACTGAGCCTGTGCTCTAGGGCCCGAGAGCCACAACTGCTGAAGCCCATGCTCCTAGAGCCCGTGCTCCGCAACAAGAGAAGCCACTGCAATGAAAAGCCCGCACACTGCAATGAAGAGCAGCCCCTGCTCGCCGCAACTAGAGAAAGCCCGCGCAGCAATAAAGACCCAACGCAGCCAAAAATAAAGTAAATAAATTCGTGCCCTGGTCTGGGAAGATCCCACATGCCGTGGAGAGGCTGGGCCTGTGAGCCATGGCCGCTGAGCCTGCGCGTCCGGAGCCTGTGCTCCGCCAACGGGAGAGGCCACAACAGTGAGAGGCCTGCGTACTGCAAAAAAAAATATATATATATATATATACTTTACCAAAAAGTGATGGCAAATTAAGAATGCATGGAATACAGGAAACAGGATACTGAGCTTAAAAAACTGTCATCACCAAATGTCTCCTACTATCTCTTTTTGACCCAAAAGACAAATTCTGTGGGTGAGCTTTGCCCAAATTCTTTTCTGAACTTGGCTTGACTTGACAGTATGCTGATGAAGCTTTTTCTCTTTCTCTCAGCCCCTGATGTCTGGATAAACTGAGGATACTCCAAATATGTTGAACTGTTTTTTCTTAAAGACTTTATTTTTAGAGCAGTTTTAGATTCACAGCAACATTAAGAGGAAGGTACAGATATTTCCCATATACCCCTGCCTCCACACATGCATGGCCTCTGCCATTATAAATTTCCCACACCAGAGTAGAACATTTGTTACAACTGATGAATCTGTATTAACACATCATCATCACCCAAAGTCCACAGCGTACTTTAGGACAGAATACCCAACCTTTCTGGCATCAGGGACCGGTTTTGCGGAAGACAATTTTTCCACAGACCGGGGGGATGGCTCAGGCGGTAACGCGAGCAAGGGGGAGCGGCAGATGCAGCTTCGCTCGCTCGCCTGCCGCTCACCTCCTGCTCTGCGGCCCGGTTCCTAACAGGTTCCTAACAGTGAAAATGGAGTATTTTCACTGCCCTAAAAATCTTCTGTGCTTCAACTATTCATTCCTCCCTCCTCTCTAACTCCTGGAAACCACTAATCTTTACTGTGTCCATAATTCTGCCTCTACCATAATGTCAGGTAACTGGTATCATACAGTCTGAAGCCTTTTCAGGTCGGCTTCCTTCACTTAGCAATATGCATTTTAGGTTCCTCTATGGCTTGATATCTCATTTCTTTATTTTTTTTTGTTAATTTATTTATTAATTTTTGGCTGTGTCAGGTCTTAGTTGCGCACGCAGGATCTTTTGTTGTAGCGTGCGGGCTCTTTGCTGCGGTGCGTGCAGGCTTCTCTCTAGTTGTGGCATGCGGGCTCCAGAGCGCGCGGGCTCAGCAGTTGTGGCACATGGGCTCTCCAGTTGTGGTGCGCAGGCTCAGTAGTTGAATTGTGAGAGCCCAGTTGCCCCGCAGCATGTGGGATCTTAGTACCCCCATCAGGGATCAAACCCATGTTCCCTGCATTGGAAGGTGGATTCTTAACCACTGGACCACCAGGGAAGTCCCGATATCTCATTTCTTTTTAGCTCTAAACAATATTCCACTGTCTGGATGCATCACAGTTTATTTATCCTTTCACCTACAGAAGGACAAAACTTGGTTGCTTCCAAGTTTTGGCAATTATAAAATAAAGCTGTTATAAACATCTTTGTGTAGGTTTTGTGAGGACATAAGTTCTCAACCCCTTTGGATAAATATCAAGCAGTGTGACTGCTTGACCATATGGTAAGAATATGATTTAGTTTTGTAAGAAACCTCCAAACTGTCCTCTGAAATGATTGTACCGTTGTGCAGTTCCACCAACAATGAACGAGAGTTCCTGCTGTTCCACATCCTTGCCAGCATTTCACGGTGTCAATGTTCCAGATTTTGGCCATCCTAATAGGTGTGCAGTGGTTGTATCTTGTTGTTTTAATTTGTACTTCCCTGATGACATATGACATGGAACATCTTTTCATATGCTTACTTGCTATCTGTATATCTTCTCTGGTGAGGTGTCTGTTAAGGTCTTTGGCCCATTTTTTAATCGAGTTGTTTTCTTATTGCTAGAACTCTTTGTATATCATTGGATAAGTCCTTTCTAGGTGTGCCTTTTGCAAATATTTTCTCCCAGTCTTTGGCTTGTGAGCTCATTCTCTTGTCACTTTCTTTCACAAAGCAAAAGTTTTAAATTTATATGTTCTATTTTCTACCTATTCTTGGTAGGACATGGTGAACTAAAAGGCAGAAAATACCTTTCATGACCATATTACTGTAAGGTATCTAGTACCTAAACTGCAAGCTATGATGAACCCTATGTATCCCAGGGCTCACTTGCCCAGTGCTTTCCAAAGAAGAGATTCCTGTTAAACTCTCAAAGAAATCAAAGCCAAACTATAACCCAGAGACTCTATTCAGCTTATCTTTTCCTGGGAATCGTTATGACTGACAAGGGCCTAATTTCCAAAACATACAAACAGCTCATAGAACTCAATAACAACAACAACAAAAACCCAATAAAAAAATAGGTAGAAGAGCAAAGAAGACATACAAATGGACAATAGGCACATGAAAAGATGCTCAACATTGCTAATAACTAAAGAAATGCAAATCAAAACTACAATGAGGTATCACCTCACACTGGCCAGAATGGCCATCATTAAAAAGTCTACAAATAACAAATGCTGGAGAGGGTGTGGAGAAAAGAGAACCCTCCTACACTGTTGCTGAGAATGTAAATTGGTGCAGACACTATGGAAAACAGTATGGAGGTTCCTTAAAAAACTAAAAAGAGAATTGCCATATGATCCAGCAATCCCACTTGTAGGCATATATCCAGAGAAAACGCTAATTTGAAAAGATACACACACTCCTATGTTCATAGCAGCACAATTTACAATAGCCAAGACATGGAAGCAAGCTAAATGTCCATCGACAGATGAATGGATAAAGAAGATGTGGTATATATACACAATGGAACACTACTTAGCCATAAAAAAGAATGAAATAATGCCATTTGCAGCAACATGGATGGACCTAGAGATTATCATACTAAGTAAGTCAGACAAAGAAAGACAAAAATCATATGCTATCACTTATAAAAATATGATACAAATGAACTTATTTACAAAAACAGAAATAGACACACAGACATAGAAAACAAACTTATGGTTACCAAATGGGAAAGGGGGTGGGGAAGGGATAAATTAGGAGTTTGGGATTAGCAGATACAAACCTATATATATATGTATAGCTGAGTCACTTTGCTGCACTATACCAAAACTAACACAGCATTGCAAATCAACTATACTTCAATAAAAAATCTTTAGGACTTCCCTGGTGGCACAGTGGTTAAGAATCCGCCTGCCAATGCAGGGGACATGGGTTCGATCCCTAGTCCGGGAAGATCCCACGTGCCACAGAGCAATTAAGCCCGTGAGCAACAATTACTGAGCCCACGCGCTGCAACTACTGAAGCCCACACGCCAAAACTACTGAGGCTGCATGCTGCAACTACTGAAGCCCGCGCACCCAGAGCCTGTGCTCCTCAACAAGAGAAGCCACCACAATGAGAAGCCCGTGCACCGCAGCAAAGAGTAGCCCCCGCTCGCCACAACTAGAGAGAAAGCCATGCAGCAACGAAGGACCCAAACGCAGCCAAAAAAAAATAAAAAATTAAATAAAAAAAATTTTTAAAGACCTGCAGCATAATCACATTTACTGTGCCTTGCTGGCTAGATTCAACTACTGTAAAACTTATAGCAAAGCTGAACAGTCTTCAAACATATCTAGGTTAACATTTGAATTTATCATCTCTCTCATTTTACACTACATTATCTATGTATGAAAACAAGAAAAATGACAAAACAAGAATGTTGTAAGATCATCATAATAGTTTTGAAAGTCATGTGAAACACTTATATTAGAAATAGATTTTGACCTATGGATAAACTTACTTATTTTGAACATGCTTCTCAAAATTCAAGTTACCATTCATTGGTAAGTTGAAAATCAATTTAGTGACTCACAAATAGCATTTAAAAAAAATGAAACAGAATAAGCCAAGATAGGAAATATTAGAGTGCATCATACTCTGATATTAAAAGGCGAGTTGCTTCATCAATCATTTAAGACTTTTTTTTTTAACATCTTTATTGGGGTATAATTGCTTTACAATGGTGTGTTAGTTTCTGCTTTATAACAAAGTGAATCAGTTATACATATACATATGTTCCCATATGTCTTCCCTCTTGCGTCTCCCTCCCTCCCACCCTTCCTATCCCACCCCTGCAGGCTGTCACAAAGCACCGAGCCGATATCCCTGTGCCATGCGGCTGCTTCCCACTAGCTATCTACCTTACGTTTGTTAGTGTGTATATGTCCATGACTCTCTCTTGCCCTGTCACAGCTCACCCTTCCCCCTCCCCATATCCTCAAGTCCGTTCTCCAGTAGGTCTGCGTCTTTATTCCTGTCTTACCCCTAGGTTCTTCATGACATTTTTTTTTTCTTAAATTCCATATATATGTGTTAGCATACGGTATTTGTCCTTTTCTTTCTGATTTACTTCACTCTGTATGACAGACTCTAGGTCTATCCACTGTTTAAGACTCTTTATATAACTACACACACACACATTATGTTTTGGGTAGTGACATAAAATGTATTTCTTATATGGATCATTGTCAAAATAGGAAAACACTGACATAAATGATATTATTCCTTTTGAAATTCCCTAACACTAAAAAGAACTAATAGCTCCTTGCCACTAGAGACCAACTACATATATTATCTTTGGTCTAGGGACTCTTTCCATATTAAAATGGCAGACATTTGAGCAGAGGAAAAAACCACAAAAGGCCATAATAAGAAGATCTTTAGATGTTCCTGCTATATGCCCAAAGAAAATGCCCAGCTTCAACTTCTTTCTATAGAGCCAAAAGATTAGGACTGGAGAAGGCATCTCACTGTAATAAAAGAACTCCAATGAGTTCCCTGGACAAATTCCAGACCATCTTTATTTTAAAAACCGATGAAGCAAACATAGCTGATATTCTGAAATCATCTAATTTGGTAGTTGGAAAATCCATCTAAACTCTATAAAGTTCCATATGCACACTCATGATAAAATATGTTGATTTAAATTATGATGAAAGTATTATAAGAGCTATATACTTTATCTTGAATCCCAAGATAATAAACTTAGGCTTTAAGAGATTTTAAAATCCTTAAAGCAGCAAGAAGAGTTGGAAAAAGATCAAAATACTGAAAACAAAAATCAACCAATAAGAATTTAAGAAAGTATTATGTCCAAACATGAAGAGAACCACTGCCCTAAAAAATGAACTAAATATCTGAAGGTGGTACTATACAAATTCAGCAGTAAGTTTCCTTATAGAGCATGAAATTTAAAAAATAATATAGCTATTTACTATTATTTAAGCAGCACAGGGTTAGCAAAAAAGCCTATTAATAACCTTTCAAAGAACATATAAATTAAGATGGTTGATAATGACCTTTGCTTTAAAATATAAAACACAACAATAAAGTTCTCAGTCAATTTCCATCCTCCAATATGACAATTAATTTCTTAGCTGTAATTAGTAAAATTTCATTAATGATTATATGGCTTGAAAATTATACAAAGCAATCTTATTATCCCACATTACCTCAGAAAATAACTGTAGCTTCTCAGCATTAAATACGTTCTCAACTTAACAGCACATGTAAATGCACATACAAAATTAAAAGTATGGCTTAGTATAATTTTAGACTGGATAGCATTCTTGTCTATATATCCATATTCACAGCAATAAGTGTAAGACAGTACTTTCCTTTGGATGAAAAGTTCTTTGTAATTATATTTGTATATTAGATATTCATTCATTCAATAAAAATTTAATAAGTACCTACTTTGTGTTAGGAATTATGTTAAGCACAAGAGAGTTATGAACATAACAGTCCCTAATTTCTGCTCTTACTGAGCTTTCAACATATGTGAGTTCATCTTCATTAAAAGTTGATTGAAACTCGGAGAGTCTATTTCCACAAAGTAAATGTTAAATGAAGTGCTTAGGTTTCTTTCTAAGACTGTTCACAAGAATCTAACTGAAAATGTACTAAGAGTACCTATGAATGTAACCATCATAATACTACCTAATAATTATATAGTAATAAGCTTTCAAAAGTGTTTTCACATATGTTCTCAATAGATTCAAAGAACAACAACATGACATACAAAAGGAGTAGTATCCTGGTTTTACAGGTAATCAAGCTCTGAGGCACATAGGCTCAAAGTCACACAGTAAACAAGCAATAGAGCCAAGATTAGAATCCAGCCGTGAGAGTAGTGTTTACTTTCCCCCCTGTCTCCTCTTTCTGCTTTCCCTAAGCCTGCCAACACAGATGCCAGCATCAAACCATTTTGTGGTAAGGCGAGACTCAAAGATGGGGGATAAAAAACATGATCCCAGGCTACAGTAGGGTCTGCAGTGGGAAGGGGTAAAATGAGAAAAATCTTAATGATAGTGAAGAAGAAAGGGGAGCCTATAGGACAGAGACCACTCAACTAGATTATCTTTCACACATAGGGACAGTTTGTAAATCAGGGACTTAATTAAAAACTTTTTAAAAATCTGTTTCAAAAATTCTTCCACTAGAAAGCTGTGCAAGTATCATGTTAGAAAAAAGCTACTACACTCTTTCCTTCCATACAATTGAGTTCTCAAAACATAACAGATAAAGAAAATCCCACTCCCCACTGTACCCATTTAAATATGTTAGTGTTCCACAAGTAACTAGTCTTCCAGCTCTTCTCTCCAAGCATGGGAACCAAGTTATAAGACAATATTGCTTGTTTTAGGACGGCAAGAATGGATACTGATCTCTCCATTCCCTCTCTTAGCTGATGTTCAAATTGGTGCTAATGCTCACATCTTTTTACTTACCCACCAGAGACTCAATCCAACTCTATGCAAGCTTTGGAGTTGGATATAAATTAAATAGGCTGGCACACTCCAGAAATTTCCTAATGATGAGCCTAACAAGGTCCTGAAGAAGCTATTTTGATTCCACAGTTGTAACCACATATCTAACTAACTTCATGGTCCATTACTCTATCCAAAATACAAGGATTTCCTTATCTTTTTACCCTATACCCACAATCTCCTCACATAGGCAAATGACATAAACCTATGGTTCACAGAGTTTGAATTTGGGGACCAGTAAAATTTCCCCCCAAAACAGTAGCACTGCTATCAGGGTTCTCATCTTGAGAAGACATAATATTTTTTTAAACCTATAATTCACAGTCTTCATCAATTCACAAAGGGATATTAAATATCATACAGCAGGAAGACTATAATCTCATAATAAAGACGGTCCTTTACACTGAAGGAATTTCACTTAGTGAAAAATTGTAATAGTGTATTTATTTTTCTCATCTACTTACAGAACTAGGAAAGAACCACATGCACCAGCACTAGCCCACAGACTATACCATTAAAAAAAGAGAGATGCATTTATTCTAAGGACGTATACACAAGAGTGAATATAACATGTGTACATTTTAAACATTATTAATAAAAATGAAAACATAGGTAATGACCACTAACTTAAGAAAGAGAGCATTTCAAGTGTCTTTGA
Organism: Monodon monoceros; assembly: GCF_005190385.1. NCBI lineage: Eukaryota > Metazoa > Chordata > Mammalia > Artiodactyla > Monodontidae > Monodon > Monodon monoceros. Next base: position 59,071,162 of record NW_021703783.1, read on the forward strand.
TGGCTCCCATGTATGCTTGATTGTACACACCTCCCTTCTAATCAGAGTTAACCATTATCCCAAATTCTATTTTACTCCTTCTATTGTTCTATCATGTACCTATCCCTACACAATGCATTGATTCTCTTTTTTGGCTGTGTGGCGCAGCTTGCAGGATATTACTTCCCCAACCAGGGATCGAACGCATGCTCCCTGCAGTGAAGTGTGCAGTCTTAACCACTGGACTGCTAGGGAAGTCCCTTGATTCATTTTTTTTTCTTTTTCTTTCTTTCTTTCTCTCTCTCTCTCTCTTTTTTTTTTTTTTTTTTTTTTTTTTTAGCTACACCATGCAGCATGCAGAATCTTAGTTCCCCAACCAGAACCTGTGCCCCCTACAGTGGGACCACTTAACTGCCAGGGAGGTCCCATGCATTCATTCATTTTACTTATTTTTAAACTGTACATAAATGTCATCATACTGCATGAACTTTAATTTGTTTTGTATACGCTTCCACACTGATGCCTGTAGCTTTAAATCATTCATTTCATTGTTGCATAGTATTCTACTGTATGAATATAACTATGATATTTATTCATTCCACTGATGATAGACATTTGGGTTTTCCCCATTTCTTTTTTTTTCTATTACAGACAATTTGCTGGTACACATTTGTGAGAGTTTCACTAAGTCTAGGATACACTAAGGAGTATGCTCATCTTCAACTTTACTATGTAATATGCCAAACTATTTTCCAAAATCACCAACATAAGCATTCACTACTAGTAAATGAGAGTTCCTGTTGTTTCACGTCCCCACTGACACTTGTACTTGTTGGACTTTAAATCTAGTGGGTATAAAATGGAAATCCATTGTAGTATTAATTCACTTTTGCCAGTTTCCTAATGTTAAACATCCTTACACACTTACTGGTCTTTTGTGTTATCTCTTCTGTAAATAGCTATTCATGTCTTTTGTATATTTTTGTAGTGGGTTTTGGTCTTTTGGGTTGATACATAGGAGTATTTTATTTTTCCTAGATATTAATTCATTGTCAGTTATATGCATAGCAATTTGTTTCTTCACTATTTTTGTGGTATCTTTAGATAAACAGATATTCTTAACCTCAACAAGGTAGAATGGGTCAATCTTCAGTTTGAGAGGGGTGTGTGTGTGTGTGTGTGTGTGTGTGCGCACGTACGTGTGTGTGTCTTGTTAAATCCTTCTTTACCTTAAGGATATAAAAATATTTTTCTATGTTTTGTAAAGTTTAATAGCTTTATCTTTCACATTTAATCTGGGATTGATTTTGTATTTAGTAGAAGAGATCTATTTTCATTTTTTCTCATACAGATAACTAATTTCCCCCAAACAGTTTATTGAGTAATATGTCATAAACTGAGTTTCCATATATGCTTGAGTCTGTTTCTAAGTCTCTGTTGTGTTTCATTCATCTCATTGTCTCTATCAGCATGAATACCACCTATCTTATTTGCTAGAGCATTGTTAAGTCCTAAGTAAGCCCTGACCCTTGTCTGGCTCTGCTTCTTCAGGAATGTCTTGACTCTTCTTTGCCCTTTGCTCTCCCTAGAGAGTTACACAGCACCTTATCAAGTACCATGAAAAAAATCCTGTTGAGACATGAATTCAAAACACATCAAACACACAAAATCAATCTGAGAAGTGACATGCTAATAACATTGAATTTTCCTATCAGAAACATGGTATGTCTCTCCATTTATTGAGAATACATACTCTTAGTATTATACTTTTCTACTTAAAGGTATTTCACACCTCTTGTTAGAATTATTGCTATGTACCTTATTTTCTGTTATTTTAAGTGGTTATTTTTTAAATTGTCTCCCTTCTCTCAATAACTCTTACTAACTCCCTTACTTTACCGACAGGTCAGTCATACTCTAAAAATAAATTTTTAAAACACCATGTCCAGCATTCTGATGTTCTTACTAAGAAGGTTTTCTCTGAACATTTAGTTTGCCATGTTACTGGAAGTGAAAGTTCAGCTACATGTTTTCATGTTTCTTATGTTTCCCTACTTCTTGTCCCTAAACTTCGCAATCACAAATTAAACTCTTGAAGGCAGAAGCTAGGAATATCATTTTTTGTTTGTTCTTGCTCTCTAGTACAGAAGTAGGTACTAAGCAGGCTAAATAAAGGCTGGCTTGATAGAGGAGACCCTTGGAAAATCCTGTACTCCCCAGCTGGTATTTGTCCTTCTGTTACAAACATCCTTCCTCCACCTGGAAAAAGATGAGTTTGCTAAACTTTCAGTGTTTCATCCTTAAATAAAATTTAATATATGTTCAAAGTTACCACAAAGAAATGGAAACAGAAAAGTTTCTATGAAACTACTGTTTATCTTCTCTCAGAAATTATGCAAATATTACTTGGTAAATTAAACTGATATTATCTTGCTATATACTCATTAAAAATACAGAAAGCTTGCCTCCACATGCCTCAAATAAGGAAAAGGAAAATTGTAGCAGCTAACTCTACAAATGAAACTCTTTTAGCATTCTGGCTAAGAGGGAGATGTCAACCTCTCCGACTATGAAAACAATTGTGGGGTGGAAATCCCACCAGAAAAGAGCTGAGAAACTAGTGCAGGTATTTTGTGACAATCCTTCACTGTTATCTTAATAAATAAATAAATTGGGGGGGGAAGGAATATATGAACGTTTATGGGGAGAAAAGCATCCTTTAGCGTTCTTAATGTTCATCTTACTGCTTTGTTAAAGAAGCAATTAGTAAGGACTGGCAAGGATAAGACAGACTCTCTCATCTTTGTAAAGATGTTTAAAACAAAGCTGAATTATTCATTCTCACTTTTCAATAAATGATTTCAAAGTATTTCAGTTTCCCATGTAGGAACAGCCGAAGAATACAGATATTGCAACATTTCACAAGAGAGATTTAGAAGAATATTTTATTCTTATTTTCTTAACTTGCCAAATATTATATTCTCTTTCATTACTTAATAGGTACTTTCATAGCTCTATGAAGCAACTCCCCAAACACAAGGAATTTCAAAACAGAAAACAACCGTGTCTTACGAAATAACTTCAGAAATCTAACTTATTGAGGGCTCAGAAACTTAGAAGAAAATCAACATAATCTCTAATTTATACTATTTCTAAAGAAAACAATCTACCATAGCACAACATCTAGGGAAAAAAAGAGAGTGGGGGTGGGGAATAAATTCAAGTTTTCTTTTAGGTAAAACAATTTTCATGAAATATAACACATGTGTTCAAGAACATACTTGTTAATGTGTGTATGATCTCATATATGTTCAGAATTGACCCTAGAAATGTCTTGCCAAGGAAGGAGGAATTGCTTCGTTTCAGGGAGGAAACTGACTTCTAGGTCTCCTTTGGTCTGTGAGCCACTCTACTGAAGGTACTCAGAATTAGTCACCTGAGATTTTATTAACAATGTCTAAAATTGTCACCCTGAGGAATCTGGTATGATATCTTCACAATAGTACACTCCCTGTTAAAGAAAATCCCCCTTTAAAGTTTTCTGTTAAGTTAGAAGTATTTGATATAGACCCATCACTCCACATTTAATGCTGCCAGAGCATTCAAGGTGAAGGGACTTCACAGGTTTAAGAGAATTTACTAAAGGATAAGAGAAACTCAATACTAAGTGTAGACATTTTAATTCAAGCCTAGATAAACCAAACATGGCCTAAATTAACTTTGATAAAACTGATTGAGCAGGTAAAACTTTTAGTTTTCAAAGTTTTTAAATTTTAAACACAAAAGTTAGTTTGAAATGGATTCATATAAGTTTTGGCACAGCAACATTTTACATTCTCTCACAAAGCACTACAATTGAAAGATGGTTTTTAAAAAATAAAACCGTGAAAATAGCTTTTTATGACCAGAGAAAGAAAGGGTAGCTACAAGATAAAATTTAGTAACTCATCAAGCTTTGATAATAATCTCAAACGTGATCTAGAGGGAGCAGAGCATCTGTCTGTGAGATGAGCTATAATTTAGTCTCTAGGCTGCCTTAGCATTGTCCTTATTCAAAAGTACAGGGAAAAGGGAGACAACAAGCCTAATTAATCTACAAGTCTTTCTTTCTTGATAAAAAACTGAAATACATTACAGTCAAACAAGTCAGCCTAAAACAAATACCATTCTACTTAAGAGATTGTAATCATACTTAAGTTAAAACTACTTTGAACTGGTACTTAGTCTTCAAACAGGGAAAAAAATCTGGCAAATACACAATTTTTGGAATAATCCAAATAATTCATCATCATAATCTAAACAGATAACAAATGAAAGATTATATTGATGTGTGTGGTGGGCTTTAGTGAGGAGAGCCAGAGTCTCCCTAGTTCCTCCAAAAAAAAAAGAAAAAAAATCCTAAAATGATGGAAGGAAACCACAGTGCAAAAAAATAAACTTAAGTTGTTTTTAAGGGAAAGTGACCCACATTAAATTGGTATGAATCAATATGTATAAAGGAGACTCAGCCAGAAAACAGGAACAGTGAGAATCTTTGCCATTCTAAAGCACTCGCAAAACATAAATTTCTATCACCATACCATGTATAAAACAGAAAAAGAAAATAGCTGATCTGTAATTCAATCCAGTATAGTTGAATAGTTAAAGGCTATGGGCTTTGACAGTCCCGAATTTGAATCCTGCCTCTGACACATACTAGTTTTGTGAATTTGAACAAATTTCTTAACATCCCTAATCCTCAACTGCCTCACATGTAAAGTAGACATAGTAACTGTGCCTATATCTTGTGGGGTTGTTTCAAAAGTTAAATATAATTCGAAATATAAACCTTTTAGTATAATGGCCAAACTCAGTAAGTGCTCAATAAATGGTAGCTATTAGTATGAGTCCAGCAAATACCAGCAAAACGAATGTCATATTAAATGAATGAATGAGTGAATGAATGAATCAATAAATCAATCTGTCTGTCTGCCTGGTCATCCACTCTCTCTCGTTAGCAAACACAGGAACAATATGACACGTGAGGTTCATGTTAGAGAAGGGGCTTCCAGCACGTGAAGATCACCTCCAAAATTGCATTTATTCATTAAAAAATGAGCCTATAAGCTTCACAGTGGCAGGAACCAGCACATAACAGGTACTCAATAAAGATATTTATTCACATATTCACTTATTAAACATAAAAGTACCTACTATGTTGCAGGTACTATGTGAGGCATGGGGGAATATATACTTATTTTATATATATATATATATATATATATATATATATATATATATATATATATGACAAACAGACATTTATTTACGCTCAACAACTCTCTTCCTTTTACACTAACCTGCAATTATTTTATCAGTTCAGTATTTGTCTATAAGAGAGCCCTTGCCCCTACAGCTACTTAACACAATGCTTCCAAGCCGTCTACTGATCCTGGCATTTCCTCCTACAGATCCTACCCCGCCACCAAAGCAGTCCACCAAGCTCATCCACCAAACTCCACTCCCTTGCCAGCATCCCACACTCACTCTGCCACCATTCTTTTGTTGCGTACACCAAGCAAGGCCTAACGTTACAGAAGAAAATCCCATACTAGGTCAGACTGATACCAACCTAAACGCTACTTGGCAATCCCACTATTATGGTTCCTCCACTTTCTAGCTGTATTCCTAGTCCAGTGGATCCCTTAATCTTCACAATGGATCCCATCTCTGAGAACCTGCCCTATTAATTCTCCTTTCTACTATAGTATTTCTCTCTACTGACTTTCTCCTGTCAATGTCTGAACATGCTCAAATATCTCATCTTAAAACAAATCTCCTTTTTGTCCCATGTTCTTTTTCTATCTACCCTACATATTTCTCCCCTTCAAAGGCACAATTCCTAAGAGTTTGCTATCTTAACTGTCCCCAATTTCTTATCTTTCTTATTCCTCATCCTATTGCCATCTAGCTTCATCACTGTTTCCAAAACTGATTTCACAAAAGTTATCAAAGATATCTTGTCAATGGATAATTTTTCAGTTGTCTTAACTGGCTTTACTTTTGAGTTATATATAAAACTGTAGGTCACTCCCCTTCCTTCATAAAACCCTGTTTCATTCTCCTGGGATATAACATTCCTTTACAAATCTTCTTTGCCAATCCCTTCTCCAACAGATCCTTAAATGCTGACACTTCTTAGGACTGTATTCCAACTCCTTTCTTTTCTCAAACTACAATTCTTTCCAAACTTTTCACAGCTCACAATGAGAAATATATTTTACATCAAGTGTGTGTGTGTACACATATGAGTATCAGATAACAATTTCACAGATCAGATTAAGTAAGCTCTGATCTTTTGATCCTATTCTATTTCATTAAAAAAAAAAACTGTACTGTCTGAGAATCACTGAACTGATCTACACAATTGTTGTAACTGTCTTCAATTATTCTATTTAAGCTGATGACTTCCAAATCTACATTTCTAGTGCGTAAGTGTCTGTTAAATTCTAAACCCATAAAGCCAATTTCCTCCTCAACAGCTCCACATGGATAAAGTCCTTCAAACTCACCATGTCCAAAATTGGAGTTCTCAGCATCTTTCCCCCAAACATAGTCTTCCTCCATAGTCCCCTACCTTGGTAAACTGCTGAACTAGTTTCCCAAGCAAAATACCAAGGAGTCATTGCTGAGCCCTCCCTCTCTTTTTCCTCTGTCACCCCCCAACCCAATCAATCACTAATCCCTGAGAAATTTTCCTCTATATATTTCTCCACTTTTTTTTTTAAAACTCACGCAACTGTCACTCTCATCCAGGCTGTATTCACCTCGCCTGGACGGTACAGTCTAGTAATGAGTCCTCTCTCATATACTGTATTCTTCCAAATTTATAAATGCAATTCTAATCATTTTGTGTTGCCTACTCTTACAGTTATCTACTGTACAATAAACCACTCAAAACGTAGTGGTTTAAAACACTAAAATTATTTGCTCATAATTCTACAATTTTGGCAAACTGGGGGAGGGGGGCAGATGGGGACTGCTTGTCTCTAATCCACATAGCATCTGCTGGAAATCCCAATATGCTTTCCTCACTCACATTTCTGGTCCTTTAGCTAGGTGACTAGAACAGCTAGGGGTTGGCCAATTTGGGCTTTCATACAGCTGTTAGTATGTGGATGGTGAGACTTTTACATGGAAGCTGACTTCCTCCAATATACAAAAATAGAAGTTACCAGATCTTTTTAATGCCTGGTCTCAAAAGTCCTAGAATGTCACTTCTACTACATTCTATTGGTCATAGCCAATAGACTGGCCAACAGACATGGCCAGCCTAGAACTAAACAGAGGTAGGGGTGGAAGAGGAATAGACTCCATTTCTTGATGGGCAAGTTGTAAGGACATATAGAAAAAGAGCATGTGAGATGAAAGACATTGTTGCAGTCATCTTTGAAAATGAAATATACCACTGTCCACCTAATTTACATTCCTTCCACATGCCAAATATACTCAATGCCCTTCCCCTAATCAAAATGTCATCCTATTACAGCACTGGCTGTAAGGCCAGGATCTTGTTATCTAAATTAGGTTCAAATGCACATGTATTCCTTGGGTTTAGTTCCGCATATATGGTTCCTTTTTCTTTTAATTAAAATTTTTTTTTTAAATTTCTGGCCACGCAGCATGCAGGATCTTAGTTCCCTGACCAGAGACTGAACCCATGCCCACTGCAGTGGAAGGGTGGAGTCTTAACCACTGGATCACCAGGGAAGTCCCCATATGGTTCCTTTGATACAGCTCCTCTTAAATCAAAATCCCATTGCCTCAAAAGATAACTTATCTGCCCCAGTGCAGTAAGCCAGGGATAGAATTGCAATAAGACACTTGAGTTCAAAAGCTGTAGGGAATAGGGAGTTACACAGAAGGCACATATCAGTGCCATAGCAATTGTGAAATCTGCTAGGGACACGTCATCAGCAACTTGACTAGAACAACAGTTCTGCTCCCTGAAAACAGTCCTCTGTTACTGTTGGCTCTGCACTCTGGGCTCCAAGCTCGGAGCTCCATCCTTGGGTCACTCTTCCTATTTCGTAAGAAATGGTCCACGTTTGCAACAGTGTAGCTTTCTCAGCTTGCTTCCTGCCCATATAAGACTGGGATTCCCCACACATACAAAGGTTCTTTTTAGTTGAACTTTGTCTATCCTTTTCTGTCTAAGCTGGTGGTGCTTTGATTAGTACCATCCTTGTAAAAACTTTGTGGATTTCCTATGAATTTTATTGGAAATAACTCAATTAAACAGACATCACACCCACTAATCTCTGAGATAGGCCACTTCCTTCTTAGGGCTGTCTGTCATGGTACTGTAGGACAGCAGACTTAAGAGCTTTGAAGCTCTTTGGACTAGCTGAGACATTCTTGTAAGGTATGCCTTTAAGACTCTTTTCAGTGCTTTTCTCTAGCTGAAAGGCTCTAAGAGGCATTGTCTTAAATCTTTCTGAGGTCTCAACCAAAAAAATCTTACAGAAGAACTCTTGATCTGATCCTTATTTTGAGGTCATTTTTTTGCACCCCGCGATTTGGGAAGAATTAGATAAGCAGAGGGAAGGGAGAGAATGTTCCACAATGGAAAATGAGAATAAATAAAAGCACAGTCTTATGGGGAACAGGGAAGAAAGTCATCTAGCTAGGTTCATGATGGGGGAAAATATAAAATGAAATTGGAAGGGAAGAATAAAGTCAGAAATACTAACAGCTCTAACTACAAGATTATGAAATCTGTAATTTACGCTCTTTATTGCTGGTTTCTGCTTGCTGATCCAAATGTTGCTATATCAGATACACTTGGAGAGCTTCACAAATACACAGACTCACCCTAGAGATTTTGAAAGGTTGGAGAAGAACCTACATCTAAGCAAAGAAAGCTCCCAGGTGATTCTCTGATACAGCCAGACTTAGGAGTCACTGCTCTAGGCAACAGTCAACCACTGGCTTTTTGAGAATGGGAGTGTCATAAATGCAGATACCTAATGAAGTTTTCAGTTATAAGCTTGAATAATAAAAATCTGTATTCTCATTTATAATTTTCTATTTCTCTTTATTCATATCATTTCCCTAAGAGACCTACTTCATAGGATCCATGTGTTCTCTGACCATATACATCTATAAGAACCCCAGTCCCATCACAGTCTCATCTTAACATGTAACAATAATTTTCTGTTTGGTTGTCTTGTTAAGAAAGATGAGCCTGGTATATTGGAAGGCAAGTTCCTAAGAGGAGTTAGGATACTATGGTACTAAGTAATGTATGTATGGAATAATAAGGACCTGACCTAAGACGATGATAGTTAAGAAGGAAAATGAAGATAAACACCAGAGCTGTGACACTTTAAACTTCTAGAAGAAATCACAAAAAGTGTTCTTTGCAACTTTAGGGTAGACAAAGATTTCTTTAATGGGGGGAAAAAGAGCTCGAGTCATAGGGAAAAACTGATAAATTGGATTTCATCAAAATTAAAAACATCTGTTCTTTGAAAGAAATCATTTAGACAATGAAAAGGCATGCCAAGACTGGAAGAAAATACAACATATACAGCTAGCAAAGGATGATACTGAAATATATTTTAAAATTCTTAAAACTCAATAAGACAAGCCAAATTTTTAAATGAGCAAAAACATCTGAACTGACACTTCAGATATACAAGTGGCCAATGAGCATATGAAAAGATGCTCAACATTATTTGTCATCAGGGAAATGCAAATTAAAACCACAATGTGATATTACTATACATCCACTAGAATGGCTAAACTAAAAGAAATCAAGGTTACAGAGCAACTGAAATGTTCATTCACTGCTGACAAATGTAAAATGGTATAACTACTTTGGAATACAGTTTTGGCCATTTCTTATAAAGTAAAACATACACTCATCATATGATTTCACAACTGTACTCCTAGATACTACTCAAAGAAAGAAAGAAAAAAAACTCCACATAAAGCATTGTACACATTATGGAGTTATATCAAAAGACACAGGAGCCAGAGTTAAGGTTTGTAAAATTTGAGCCTCAAAAATCTAATGACTAGGGCTTCCCTGGTGGCGCAGTGGTTGAGAGTCCACCTGCCGATGCAGGGGACACGGGTTCGTGCCCCGGTCCAGGAGGATCCCACATGCAGCGGAGGGGCTGGGCCCGTGAGCCATGGCCGCTGGGCATGCGCGTCCGGAGCCTGTGCTCCGCAACGGGAGAGGCCACAACAGTGAGAGGCCCGCGTACCGCAAAAAAAAAAAAAAAAAAAACTGACTAAATTGATCAAAACTTTAAAAATATAAACCTCTGGAGTCATAACTAGGTTCAAATTTTAGCTCTATCACATATTAACTGTGTAAACTACATTAAGGAAATTACCCTTACCAACTGCTCAGTTTCTTCATTTGTGAAACAGGGAGAATGATTTATATACCATAAGGTTCTTATAAGAATTCCAGGAGCTAATAATACATGTAAAAAGCACTTAAGAGACACAGGGAACTTTAAATGTTGGTCATTATTACTATCAATAAGGTTTTGGAATTCTAATTCTTTCCATTCAGAAGTTGAAATACTGATCTAGAGTACTTGAGTTACGGCAGACCTATCAAAGAGGTTTTCTAGATATTTGTTAATCCCCGATAATTTATCTTCACCATAACCAAGAGTTAATGGGTTTATCTTATTTCAAACACACCTCTGACACCTGAAAACTATGATGTGGAATTTCAGTAGGTAAACCAGAGGGAGATATTATACATTACAAAAACCCAATAGGTTGACTTTAAAAGAGAAGTACGTTCAGTATGTAATTCACTCTACAACTATTAATTTACCCATAACTTACCCAGGAACATTTAGGTGTAAATCAAGATATAACTAACACTACGGACGCTGTAAATGCAAAAGTTAGAGGTTGTACATGGCCATCCATACTAAAAGAATTTCCAACTGAGCCTCTATAAGATGCTGAAGTACAGCAAAAGTCGAAATATCAGCCTTCAACTCAAATAGAATCATTTATTTAAAACAATAATAATAGTAATAATATTGTTGTTGTGGTTATTATATTATTATTAATCAGCTATCATGAGTGGTTATCATTTACCAGGCTATGTTCTAAGCTTTTTATATGTATTAACGCATTTTAAGCCTTATAAAAATCTTATGTGCTGGACAGATACTATTATTATCTTCAATGCATGAGTTCTTTACATTAAAATATTTGTAAGCCCAAAAAATACGCCACCACCGGAAGTAGGCTTTATGTCTTCTTTTTAATCTAAAACACTGGTACTTAGGAGGCAATAACCATTTATCTTGACTTTCCTATAGGAACTATATTTCAGTGTTTATTAGGTAGCCTTAAGATAATTAAGATCTCTTTCTTACAGAAAAACTTCAAGCGTAAAAAGAATGACAGAATTAGAAAATCACCATTTTTCCACCCTAATGTTGTTTTCCACCCTAATTGATCTTGATAATCAAAGAGTGCTTACACCTTTAGGTGAAAAGTTGATGGGGAACAGAATATTTACTAGGTGCCAACTGTCTTTTACTTTCAGGTTATAAGGGGAGAAAAGATGCAACTTTCAACTGAAAAGGATCAGGCTGCCACCACCTGAACCTACTGATCAATCTCACATCACTAATAGTGGGACAATCGTACGTTGAGTGAATTCTCATGCGAGGCAGCATGAAGTGGTACACATCCCCTAGAAAACAATCTTGCCAAAAATGTTCAACCTGAATGTAGTCAAGCCTTTGCATTTAACTTCCAGTTCACAGAAAATACAAAAGACACGGGGAAACAAATAAAACAATACTGCAAGGAGGCAATCAAATCGAAAAGGTCCAGCACTCTGTAGGGACACTGACCTAGTTTCTTAAAAAAGTCAAAGGCACAAGAGAAAATAAAATAAGAGTAAACAGGAAGGCTCTTTGGGATTAAAGGAGATTTAATTATATAACAACCAAATGCAATGCATGAACTTTTCTTGGATCCTGGTTTCAAGAAGCTTATTGCAAAAAACTTGGGGACAATTGGGGAAATTTAAATTTGAGCTAGGTGTTAGCTTATATTAAATAATTATCATTAACTTTGTTAGATCTAATAAAGGTTTTATGGTTATATAAGAAAATGTTCTTAATTTTTAGAGATGGATTAAGTATTTGGGGGTACAACATCATGAGGTCTATGATTTACTCCAAATATTCCAGCCCCACCCCCAAATAAATAAAATAAATCCAATAAAAGGTTAATAATTTCTTACATCTACTTGATGGATTTATTAGTGTTCATTGTACTATTCTCTCAAATTCCCTGTTTGCCGGAAAATGTTTGTGACACATGAAAGTACTTTTAATGATTAGTAACTAACCTTTTTGTTGTTTCATTAAATTCCAAGTTAAAGAATTCCTCTAAATAGTCTAGTACACAGGTATATGAATCAGATGAACCATATTTATTACAGTCAAAATTCTGGTGCACAGAACAAAAACATCACATAAGCTGCATCCTTTCAGAATTTTATCTTAATGAAGCTTATGTATACCATTGTATACCATATATCCATTTTCAAAAAAGCATTTAGTAACAAAAATGTTAACTTTCCAAAATATATTCAACAACCAAGCAATAAATTTTAGCATAGCAGTAATTGTTTTTATCTTGTTAAAGTTTTTCCAATTCCTGCAATGCTATATAAAAATGTCTCCATCTAACACTTGACTAGAAAAACATTTTCCACTGGAATAAGTTAGAAAATGATCATGTAACTTACTATTAACCAGTTAATATTCATTTAAAAAGAAGTAACTAAAGCCTACTTCAATGAATAATTCATAAAGTAACAACACTAAAACCTGACTAACTATACAGACAGTATAACATAATTAAGACTCTAAATTTTTAAAAATACTTGATAACCTAAGTACCTATCAGCTTTCAAACACCAAATTTAAGTTCTTAATTTTAAAAGCAGAAGTCTTTCCACCACAGTTACCAGTAGTACCACAGGAGAGTTCAGAGCATTTGATCAAATAAACTTTAGCTAAGAAGCAGAATCGAATATACAAAAGGTATCAATTATGAATTAGGAATTCCATAATCCCTGGAAGTCCCCAAGACTCTTTTAAAGGGTCTGCAATGTCAAAACTAGTCTCATAATACTTTTTCACTGTGTTGACATTTTCACTGATAGTGCAAAAGCAATGCTGGGTAAGACCACTGGCACTTCAGCACATATCAAAACAGAGGCACCAGACTGCAGTAGTAGTCACTGATTTCTTCACTGCCATGCACTTGCAGTAAAAGAAGGCCAGTTTCACTTACAAATGTCCTTGATAAAGCTAGACATAAAAATTAAAGAGATTTGCAAAAACTGTAAAACAGTAGTTCTCAGCCAGAGACAATTTTGTCCTGCAAGGGACATTTGTCAAGATCTAGAGCTGTTTCTAGTTGTCACAATCAGGAAAAATGCTATTGGCATCTAGTGCATAGTGGCCAAGGATGCTGCTAAATATCCTACAATGCACGGGATATCTCCCCTCAACAAAGAATTATCCAGCCCCAAATGACAATAGGGCCAAGGTTGAGGGACCCTGAGGGAAAAGAATACTACTCTTCTCATTCTCACTCAACTTTTTTTTGGTGGGGGAGAGGGAGACAGTTATTTTTCATAAAAATATTTTAATCATATTAATCTGTGATAGGTTTATTATTTAATTTTAAATGAATTAAGAGTAAACATTTTAAACAAACTATTACATATAAAATAAGCTACAGGATTTATTATATGACACAGGGAATGTAGCCAATATTTTATAATAAATATAAATGGAGTATAACCTTTAAAAATTGTGAATCACTATATTGTACACTTGTAATGTGCATAATATTGTACGTACATCAACTATACTTCAATTAAAAAAACACTGAACATTTTTTTAAGGTTTTAGTTTTAATTTACAATACAGTTAAGTATCAGGAGGTTACCTAACCCACATAAATGAAAGTTCTTTGGGGGCTTCAGTAATCTTTGACAGTACAAAGGAGTCCTGGACCAAAAAGTTTGAGAATCACTGAATTAGAAGAATGATACAAGTAACCAAATATGTTGTAGAATATAAGGGGAATTAAAGGACTCCAAAGGAAAATGCACTCATTTCAAGAGTATTATGAACGAGCAAAACAAACATCAACCTTTATAAAACCAAACAGTCCAAAAGAAAAGTCATGATAGACCCCCAAATGTCATTTTCTCCCTAAACACACACACACACACACACGGACACGCACACGCACACACACACCACACCATCAAAAACAACAAAAAACATTAAAAGTACAACTCCTTACCCTGGCTATGAGGACTTGCTGGACTAAAACATGGCTGATACAAATCTTTGGTTGGTGTTGGAAAAGCTTCTTTCCCTTGGCGCTGACTCATCTTTCCTGGTGTCAGGTGTTGAGTATCGTCACTGTTTGCTACCACAGCTCAAGGAAAGAAGGGAAAAAGAATTAGTACTTAATTCATAGATTTACATAACGGCATAGTTAATAACATGGAATAGAACTACGACTGAAATGGCCTCAGTGGTTATATTCATTTTACCAACTCAATACTTTAATAAAAAATTAACATAATTGTTTTATTTTTAGTTTATCAATTCAAGAGGAATTTATAGGTATGAGTCAAATTATACAAATTACAGACCTCATAAAAATGAAAGTACATATTCTGATAATGAAAGTACCCCAAGGTTTACTGTCAACCTTTCATTGTGTTATTAACTCTATATATTTGCCAATAGAGCAGTAAGCAAAAGACAATGTCATTTCACAGAAGAAATACAAATGGTCAGTAAACATATGAAAAGATAGTCAACCTCATTAGTAATGAGAAAAAATACAAATTAATAGCAGTATAAAATGGTATTTTATATTCATTAGAATTTCTACTCTAATTTCTAATTTTCATGGAAAGTAGGTGTGATTCTTGTTTTAGAGATGGGGAAACTTTAGGTTCAGAGATTGTCTTGCCTAAGACTAAGTAATAGAGGTAAGATTCTAACTCAGAACCATTTGGTTCAAAGTCTGGTCTCAAAAGCTTGCTGTCCCAACAATCAATCTAGTGTTTAAGGCTGCTATTCACCCATTTGACAAAGCTACTAATACAGGAGAGCAATGTCCAGTTCCAGAGAGGGCAGAAAAGAGAAAAATACTCATTGAAGGAGTAGGGCAAATCGTGAGCAAATCCACAGTACCCCAGGATCTCCATTCTTTCATTTTATATAACTGCTTTTCAGTCTATGAAAACTTTAGTTTTATCTTGAGAGAGGATGATTCTGTCTTCAGTCTAGATGTAATTTTAAACTTAATGAGAACTTAATATTCACATTTTTAATCACCATATCTTTTAAATTTAATTGTTTTAACATGTTTTCAAATTGTGCTAAAGTTATCAAAATTATATTTTAGCTCCTTAAATTTTAAAGTAAAAACTAAAAAATACTTTCACTTATCATCCAAGTAAAGATATAAAAAATTTATTTTCCCATCAAGTCCATAAAAAAAAATCCTTATACTGATGACTACTAAATTTTTATCTCCTCATAAACTCAAAAACTCACATATCCAACTACCTGCCTTATAATCACCTCTATTATTTTACAGACATCTCAAATTTATCCAGAACCATTCTTGCCTTTCCTTATCCTCCAAACCTGCCTCTCTCCCATCTGTTAATGCAATCAGTATTTCCTTCCCCCACTTTCTCAGGCCAAAAACCTTAGATGTATTCTTTGATATTTTTTCTTTCTTTCACATTTCATATCCAATTCATCTGTGAGATCTTTATACTCTATCTTCAGAATTTATCTGGAATCCTCCTACTTCTCTTCACTTCCACAACTACCACCCTGTTCCAAGCCAGCATTACCACCAATATCACAGCAGCAGATTTCTACTTGGTCTCCGGACTTAGCATCTTGCTCCCTGCCTTGTGTAGAGTTCATTTTCTATACAGAAGCCTGGGTAATCTTTGTAAACCATAGATCAGATTTGTATTAAGGAGAAATATCCACAATGGCTTTCCATTATATTTGCAATAAATTCCATGGCCTAAAGATTCAACAGTCTGGCCCCTGCTTATCTTTCCAACCTCATTCTCTACTATTTTCCTCTTTATTCACTTGGCTCCAGCCATAATGGCCTTCTTGGTATTCCTCAAACATGCCATCTTGCCCCAGTCGCAGCCCTTATATCTTTTTTCCCTTCTACCTCGAATACTTCTACCCCACATCTTCATATTATTGACCACTCTCATCCTTTGTTGTCTGTGTTCAAATGTCATCTCTTTAGAAAAGCCCCTCATTGTGCTTTTTGATAAGTCAGTTCCTAATTTTAATATAATAAAATTTATCAATTCTGGTTTTGGTTTTTTTTTGTTTTGGTTAGTGCCCATTCTACCACAATTATATTCTATCACTTTACCCTACCTGATTTTCACTGTAGCTCTTATCAGCATCTGAAATTATATCATTTATTTGTCTATTATCTGCCTTCTACATGAGACCATAAATTCCATGAGAAGGGAGTTTTGCCTGCCTTATTTTTCCATAAATCCTCAAGTCCCAGTGTGATTCTGGCATACTGAAGGTGTTCAAAAGAATTTTGTTGAAGGAATCAAATCAACAAATTTTATATTTTTATGAAACTTCATTATCATAAAGTATATGGTGGCTTATTCAGTTACTAAATCCAATATCCATTTAATACCTAAAAATTATTACTGAAATTTAAAATGTATGGTATTGATATAGAGAGAGACAAATTGATCTAAAGACCTTAACAGAGAGCTCTCAGAGACAAACCCATGCTTATGTGGAGAGTGTATATATGCCAGAGGTAGGAAAGACTATGCAATTAATAATATTGATACTAGGAAAATTGGTCATCCATGTTGGAAAAATAGGTTCCACTCTCATACAACACACAAAGAATATTTTTTATGAAATTAAAAACATAAATGCAAAAAGCAAAACTTGAAAGCTTTTTAAAGAAAATTTAAGAGAATATCTTTATAAATTTGGGGTAGGAAATGATTCCTTTAAAGAGGAATCCTTTAAAACCTACGTACCTATGGTCAACCAACCTATGACAAAGGAGGCACGGATATACAATGGAGAAAAGACAGTCTCTTCAAGAAGTGGTGCTGGGAAAACTGGACAGCTACATGTAAAAGAATGAAATTAGAACACTCCCTAACACCATACAAAAAATAAACTCAAAATGGATTAGAGAACTAAATGTAAGACCAGACAATGTAAAACTCTTAGAGGAAAACATAGGAAGAACACTCTTTGACATAAATCACAGCAAGATCTTTTTTGATCCACCTCCTAGAGTAATGGAAATAAAAACAAAAATAAACAAATGGGACCTAATGAAACTTCAAAGTTTTTGCACAGCAAAGGAAACCATAAACAAGACAAAAAGACAACCCTCAGAATGGGAGAAAGCATTTGCAAACGAATCAACGGACAAAGGATTAATCTCCAAAATATATAAATAGCTCATGCAGCTCAATATTAAAAAAACAAACAACCCAATCCAAAAATGGGCAGAAGACCTAAATAGACACTTCTCCAAAGAAGACATACAGATGGCCAAAAAGCACATGAAAAGCTGTTCAACATCACTGATTATTAGAGAAATGCAAATCAAAACTACAATGAGGTATCACCTCACACCAGTTAGAAATGGCTTCATCAGAAAATCTACAAACAACAAGTGCTGGAGAGGGTGTGGAGAAAAGGGAACCCTCTTGCACTGTTGGTGGGAATGTAAACTGATACAGCCACTATGGAGAACAGTATGGAGGTTCCTTCAAAAACTAAAAATAGAATTACCACATGATCCTGCAATCCCACTACTGGGCATATACCCAGAGAAAACCATAATTCAAAAAGACACATGCACCCCAATGTTCATTGCAGCACTATTTACAATAGCCTGGTCATGGAAGCAACCTAAATGCCCATTGACAGATGAATGGATAAAGAAGATGTGGTACATATATACAATGGAATATTACTCAGCCATAAAAAAGGAACAAAATTGGGTCATTTATTGAGATGTGGATGGATCTAGAGACTGTCATACAGAGTGAAGTAAGTCAGAAAGAGAAGAACAAGTATTTTATATTAACGCATATATGTGGAACCGAGAAAAATGGTACAGATGAACCGGTTTGCAGGGCAGAAATTGAGACACAGATGTAGAGAACAAACATATGGACACCAAGGGGGGAAAGCGGCAGGGGGTGGGGGTGGGGGTGTGATGAATTGGGCTATTGGGATTGACATGTATACACTGATGTGTATAAAATTGATGACTAATAAGAACCTGCTGTATAAAAAAATAAATAAAATTCAAAAATTAAAAAAAAGACACAACAAAGCACTAACCAAAAAAGAAAAAAAAATTAAGAATCTAATCAAAAGATATAAAGAAATCAAAAAAAACAAGAGAAGATATTTGCAACACATATAATTAACAAAGAGTTGGTATCCAGAATATGTTAAAAAAAAAAAAAAACTCGTATAAATCAATTAGAAAAAGACCAAAAATGCAAAAGAAAAATGGGAGGATGCATCGAAAAGAATGCCTGAGAATAAACTTAACCAAGGAGTTGAAAGACCAGTACACTGAAGACTGTAAAACACTGAGGAAAGAAACTGAAGAAGACATACACAAATGGAGAGATATACCATGCTATGGATTGGAGGGATAGTATTTAAATGTCCATACTACCCAAAGCAATCTATAGACAATGCAATCCCTCTCAAAATTCCAATGGAATTCGTGTGGAACCACACAAGACCCCGAGCAGCCAAAGCCATCTTGAGAAAGAACAAAGCTGGAGGTATCACACTCCCTGATCTCAAATTATATTACAAAGCTACAGTAATCAAAACACTGTCGTATTGGCATAAAAAGGGACACATAGATCAATGGCACAGAATAGAGAGCCCAGAAATAAACCTACACATATATGGTCAATTAATTTATGACAAAGAAGCCAAGAATATACAATGGGGAAAAGGCCAGTCTCTTTAATAAATGGTGTTGGGAAAACCAGACAGACACATGCAAAAGGATGAAACTGGACCACTTATTTTCTGACAAAATAATTAAGTCAAAATGGATTAAAGACTCAAATTTAAGACCTGAAACTATAAAACTCCCAGAAGAAAACTGGAAGTGACCTTCTTTTTTTCTTTTTTAAAAAAATTTTTTAAATTTATTTTTGGCTGTGTTGGGCCTTCATTGCTGCGTGCAGGCTTTCTCTAGTTGCGGCGAGTGGGGGCTGCTCTTCACTGCGGTGCATGGGCTTCACATTGCGGTGTGCGGGTTTCTCATTGCAGTGGCTTCTCTTGTTGCAGAGCACAGGCTCTAGGTGCACGGCCTTCAGTAGTTGCAGCACGCAGGCTCAGTAGTTGTGGCTCGCGGGCTCGAGAGCGTAGGCTCATTAGTTGTGGCGCACGGGCTTAGTTGTCCACAGCATGTGGGATCCTCCCGGACCAGGGCTTGAACCCATGTCCCCTTCATTGGCAGGTGGATTCTTAGCCACTGCACCAACAGGGAAGTCCCTGGAAGTGAGCTTCCTGACATCAGTCTTGGCAATGATTTTTTAGATTTGACAGCAAAAGTAAAGGCAATAAAAGCAAAAATAAACAAGTGAAACTACATCAAACTAAAAAGCTTCTGCACAGCAAAGGAAACCATCAATACAATGAATGGAATAAAATGCTTGCAAATTATATATCTGATAAGGGGTTAATATCCAAAATATATAAAGAACTCATATAGCTCAATAGCCAAAAGGTACATGAAAAGATGCTCAACATCACTAATCATCAGGGAAATGCAAATCAAAACCACAATGAGGTATCACCTCACACCTGTTAGAATTGCTATTATCAAAAAGACAAGAAATAACAAGTATTGATGAGGATGTGGAGAAAAGGGAACCCTTGTGCACTGTTGGTGGGAATGTAAATTGGTGCAGCCGTTATGGAAAACAGTATGTAGGTTCCTCAAAAAGTAAACCTATATAGAACTACCACATGATCCAGCAATTCCACTTCTGGGTATTTATCCAAAGAAAATGAAAACGCTAATTTGAAAAGATATACGCATTCCATGTTCACTGGAGCATTATTTACAATAGCCAAGATACGGAAACAACCTAAGTGTCCATCAATGGAAGAATGAAATCTTTTCATTTGTGACAACATGGATGGACCTTCAGAGCATTATGCTAAGTGAGATAAGTCAGAGAAAGACAAACACCATATGATCTCCTTTATATGTGGCAGCTAAACAAATAACCAAGAACAACAACAAAAACTGAACTCACAGATATAGATAACAAATTGGCAGTTTGCCAGAGAGGGGGATGGCGTTGTGCTTGTGCAAAATGGGTCAAAAGGTACAAACTTCCAGTTATAAAATAAATAAGTCATGTGGATGTAATGTACAGCATGGCAACTAGAGTTAATAATACTGTATTGCATATTTGAAATTTGCTAAGAGAGTAAATCTTTTTTAAAATTGAAGTACAGTTGATTTACTATGTTTCAGGTGTATAGCAAAGTGATTCAATTATATATCTATATGTATATAGATATCTACCTATCTATATTCTTTTTCAGATTCTTCTCCATTATAAGTTATCACAAGAGTAAATAAATCTTAAAGAAGAAGAAATTTTTTTTCACAAGAAAAAAAATTCTGTAACAATGTATGGTGATGGATGTTAAGTGGATTTATTGTGGTTATCACTTCAAAATATATACAAATATGGAATCATTATGTTGCACACTTGAAACTACTACAATGTTGTATGTCAATTATACCTCAGTTAAAAAAAATTTTAATTAAAAAAAGAGAAAAATGGTGGGAAAACATAAACAGTTAGTTCATGGAAGAAGAAATGCAAATGGCAAATAAATGTACAAAAAGATTTTCATCCTCTTTAGCAGTCAGGAAAAAACAAATCAAGATCACAATGAAATAAATATTTTACACTCAGTAAAACTGAAAAAAATTAGTAAGTCTGATAATGCCAAATACTGGTTAAGGATGGGATCAGTGAGCCATCTTAAGCATTGCTGGCAGAATATAAACTGATATAAGCACTTTGGAAAACCATTTAGAGCTTACAAAATTGAATTTCACATATCCTATGTGTCCAAAAATTCCACTCCTAGCTTTATACCTAGAAATACTCTTCTATGTGTGTACCAAGAGACAAAAATAAGATTCGTTCATAGCAATGCTGTTCATAATAGCAAAAATCAAAGCAACTTAAATATTCATCAATTGAAAACAATATGGATTAATATATTGTGGTATAGGCATATAATGGAATAGTATATAGCACTAAAAACAGATGGTCTTTATCTATACCCAGTAACATGGCTGAATCTTGGAAATCCAATGTTAACTACAAAAAACAAGTCAGAGAAGATGACATATAGCATGATACCATTCCTATAAAATTAAAAACCTAGCAAACCTTAGTGATACATATGTAACCTAAAAATAACCCCAAAAATCTATTTTTGAAAAAGCAAAGAATAATAAACAAAAAAATACAAATTAGTCATCACCCCTGGGGGGGGGGTAGGCACAGGGGGAGGAAAGAGAAGAAGCACATAGATAGACATGAGGCATTTGTAGGATTCAAATTCTGTAGTTGAATGGTAGGTTCAATATGTACTCACTGTATGATTATGCTTTATAATTTACATATGCTTCATATATTCTTTTATAGTATTAGTACATTTAAGGCTAATTTAAATACATTATAAGAACAGCTAAAAGAATTAAAGTATGCTTTAGTATTCCATAAGAAAGACATACTAAGTCTTGAATAACTTCACTATATAAAAAAGGAAAAGTGTAAACTTAGTTCTATTCACCCCTTTCTAACTCCTTATTGATTGAGGTATTACTGTTTATGATTTTGATAACCTTGAAATGAGAGGGCTTATAGAAATAGCAATACACAGAGTATATTTCCTTAAAAAAAAACAGAAAGCATTTTAAAATTTGTTTTCTTTCACCGCATTCACAAACATTAACTATACAGAAAATTTGCGTAATATAAAAATCATTTTGATGTCCTATATCACTTGCACAATAGTAGACTATTCACATATAAAGGGCAGTGACTTTATTTTCATTTGTATCCTTTGGCATAAAACTGACAATAAATACTTACTAAATGCTTGGATCGATATTTGACCAATGAATCACTGCAGGACTCCAAAACAGTTTCTGGTAATTCAATCAACTGCCTAACCTTCTAAAGATATTAGCGTTATAGTGCCCTCTCCTGGTTCTACTTTGTAGTCAAAGTAAAGCAAAGCCACCTACTTTGCTAGTCATATTACTTTTAAATATGGTAAAAACTAATCACACTGGAATAATAGTAATATAATTAACATACTGTAACTTCTAAGAGAATATGATTCTATAACTACCATTCTTTCTGAATTCAACTCATCAATACAAAATCTGAAGAATATTACAAGCCTCAAAGTCTGGTGTTTGCTTTTACTCTAAGTGAAAACTAATAAGTAAAGTAATTGTTTAAAGTCATACAAATCTCCATGAAAATCCTAAATAACCCCTTACAGAGGATATACCTTTTCTCAAATACATAAGTAATTTGAATATGATCTTCATAGTTTTTTCATTCAATTGTACAGATCCTAATGAAGTACTATGTGAAATTACTTTTCACTCAAACAGATATATGGTCTGCAGTAAATAATTATACAGCCTCAGTCTTTAAACAGTTGGCAGAGTACAATATAAACTCTTCCCTACTATATGTTGTATATTTTAATTTACATATGCTTAAAATATATAACCACAATAAATTTCTAAAAATGCAATTCTATTTGTAAAGTTCAGCAGTGCCAATCAGTTCACCTGAGCCAACATCTAAATATATGAGGTAATTAAAGTAACTGAAAAATGCATTGAAAATATCTACCAGGTATCACAAGTAAGCCTGAACAAGAAAGCATAAAAATGTTTTGGGATTTGTATACTTTTTCTATTTTTAAATTTCACTATTCTAATAATGCGAGATGTATAATAAACAATATATTTAAAATACTATGAATTGTTGCAATTAGAATAAAAAAGGAATTTTAGCATATCACTTTAAATTACCTCTCTTTTTAGAAAACAAAATCACAAATATACTATAACCATTATTAGAGAAAACAGCAACTAATCTAGACCAAAGTATTTTACAACTAGAAGAAACTTTGCCATTATCTTGCTCAGTCCCCTTCTTTAGCCAATAACAAAAATGAGCCCCAAAGTGGTGAATTGACTTACTACAGTCAATTACTTAGGAATAAATACTAAAACATCCTAAATTGATATAATTTCCACATTGGTCTTGAATAAAGTTAAAATCTTTGTCTGATTTATGATGCAGTAATATCTTAATTATTTGGTTAGACTTGAATTCAGTAAAATGATAAGTTTCATTCTGATTTCTGAAAATCAGAAGATGACATATTGAACTAGCAACCAATTCTAACTCCTTAGATATTTAAGTTCTTAGCTTCAGGCTCTTCATCTACAAATTAATGCTTTATTAAATGATCTCTGAAGTTTCATTCACCTCAGTAATTCTATGACTTTTAATATGTCACAAAGCTTTGAAATTATGTATTCATGGGTCTAACTCCCCTACTAGTTTATAATGATCTTAAGGGCATGGCACATGTTTTATTCATCGTGTATCCCCTGAAGCTAGCACAGCGTCTGGTCAAGAAAAATTTTTTTGGACATAAATTTAAAGGGTGTATCTTCTAAATCCCTAGATAAAACAGGTCACTTATGAAATCACCAAAGTATACATAAAAACATTTCATAACCGAAGTATCTATTATGTAAAAATTCTGACAAAATAAGACACTATTTCTCACTTTCATATGGCAGTGAATTTGTTGTACTATATCCAGCCTCAGAGTGCTCTGAGCTATGCTTTGTGATGACTGTAGAAAGGATACTATAAAGAAGTATTAATTCATAATTTAGGAATTATCAATTTATAAATTATGAAGTAGATAACTGGCTAAATAAATAATCCATATTAAGATAATCAGGATGTAAATATACAAACACTATCAATCTCAGATGGACACTGACAACAGATGGGTACTGAATGATCATTCATATTCTTTACTTTATATTTCAATGCCTGGAAAGAAAAGCAGAAGACTTAATAACCAAAATGGAAATACCACATGCCTTTTCTAAGTACACATCAAAATATTATCATGTCTCCAAACATGCCATTCAAACTTTAGCTACTTACTTGATGGCCCAAGGACATCTTTGCTATCACCAAGAAGCTTTTAATGCAGGGTAATTGAGCAGCAAACAAATACAATCCAAATCAGGAAGAAGCAAAATGTATCAGGATTGAAGCAGCAGTGAAACAAAAGGACAAGGAAAATAGCATTAGTTTTATAAGTAGAAAGCACATGCATATCAATTCTAATAATCATAATTCACAAGGAATTTTCTTTTCCACACATAAAAAGACATTGGCTTAGGCGTTATGTTTGTTTTAATTTTGGAAAATGAAGGTGGAAAGAGAAAAATGAAATCACCCAAGTATTTTGTTTTGAAAATTACTCAAGTGAAAAATTACTTTCAACTATAATTCAACATATGGGTTAGGAGTGATAAAAAATTATTTAGAAATGTAAAGGACAGCCAAAAAGTTATTCATTTAAATTCAAGTGGCTTAAAAATATATAACACCCATGCACTATTAAATATTAGTTCTGCATGCCATGAAAGCACTTAACACTACATAGAAATTCAGGATGCTTCTTCTACATAAAGAAAGGAGTTTACTGAGTGCTTATATTATGCCAAGCATGTGCAAAGAGCTTTTACAGAGACATCAACAAAGTGGAACAAATTATTTTCTCAAATGGCAAAAAAACAAAGAGTATTGATTAGAAGAACAATAAATTTTACTAAGTTAGGCAAAACTTTCTTAGGACCCACTAATATCAAGCATATAATCTAGAGCTACTAGTCTCTAGGAAGTCAGAAGATCCAATTCTTAAATGATTAACTTGCAATCAACTAAAAGAAACAGGAAAAAGACTGCTGATCTTTGTCTAGTAACTATTTTAATAAACAGCATTACACTAAATGTCACGTATAGACACAAGTGTTTTGGTCTCCCTTGGCAGGAACAGAGTCCTTAGCTCTCTCCTTCATTTCAAATACCAAACATGGAAACGTATCAGAAGTGAATAAACAAACAAACAAAAAGTTCCCACCACTAATGACATTATTGTTTGGTCTTATTTAAAGGGAATGGGGAATCTTAATTGGTTTTGACCAAAAAAAAAAAAAAAGTAGCAGTTGTTTGCTTTAGGGCTTCTGCTGTCACCTAGGGGAAAAAAAAAATCTTGGCCCTGTTACTTCCCTAAAGTGATGGTTATTTCACAATGCTTAAAATTATGTTCTAATGCCTTTAAAGGCATTTGTTCTATTCATTTTTTCTATAGGTGTCCATTTAAATTCATTCTTCTATAAACTGAGTTCACAGATAAACTAAAAAGAAATACAGCTTTAGTGACGAAATAATTGTGCTCAAATCCATTACAGCTAGCAAGCATGTGGGAAGAGATTAAAGTATTTGTGGCAGGCAACCTCTAAAATGGCCCCAGTGATCCCCACTTTTTGGTGTATAATCCCCTCTCTTTGAGCATATACTGGACTTGCTGAATCACTTCTAATGAACAGAAAATGGCAGAGTGAAAGGATGTCATTTCCAAAATTAGACAGTAACAAGACTATGACTTCAACCTTGTTTGTGGTCTCTTGCTCTCTCCTAGATAGATGATCCTGGGGAAAGCCAGCTGCTGCATCATGAGGCAACCCTGTAGAAAGGCCCATGAGGCAAAGGAACTGAGGTCTGTCCACAAACCCTAAGTGACCCTGGAAATGGCTCTCCCGCCTCCCCTGACGCCCTCAGCGGCAGCTCCCACTCTCCAGTAGCTTGATTGCAACCATATGAAAGACTCTGAGCTAGAGACACCTAGCAAAGCTGCTCTTAAATTCCTGACTCACTGAAATTGTAAGATAATAAATGCTTGTTTTCTACCATTTAATTTTGGGATGATTTGTTATATATCAATAAATAACTAATACAATATTGGAAAACTGAAGGAAGTTCAGAACCTGACAGAGACAACTATGGCAAACTTTACAAATCCTTCATAGACATCTTTTGGAAAAATCTTCCTGTACTGATATGAATAATTACCAGTTTCCCTAGATTTACCTATAACTTCCTAAAGGAAAGAATGATTCTAACCATATTTACATAGTTAAGAGTATTTAATTTCACAAGGGCCAGTCACATTTGAAGCTTTTGAGCTGGTCTTCTACTTAGAATAAAAGATCAAGTTCACTTTCATTGTACAGTTCTGTATGATATAATTCTCAGATTTTGTTGATTAAAAGCACTATGTCATCTTCTGTGCAGCTGTACTCCTTATATATTTACTCCCAGAAAATAATCCCTAGCATACACAACAGCTTCTGAACATTTATTTCAAATTATGCTTTCAACATTATATCCTCAGGCATATTGGTGTCATATAAATCTGAATGTATTGTATTAATCCAATATTTTTCTCAGGCTGAGGCACTGGAGAATGATCAAAGTAAACACTGTCTATTCTTATCATTAATCTATCATCCATCCATCCATCCAAATATTCACTGAGTACCTACTATATAGACAGGTATCATTTTAGGCACTGAGAAATATAGCAGTGAACACAACAGACAAAAATCCTGTCCTTGTGGTAGTTATGTTCTAGTAGGGAAGATAAACAATAACATAATAAACAAGTAAAATTTTGATGTATATTATATAGTATAAATACTAAGGAAAAATAAGCAGAAAGTGAAGACATAAAATGTTAGGGAAGATGGAGTTAAAGTTTTAGATAGGGTGGCCTAAGAAGGCTTCACTACCAAGCTGACTGAACAAAATGAGGAAACTTAACCATAAGGACTTAAAGGGGAAGAGTACTCCAGGGAGAGGGAGGATCAAGTACAGAGCAGAGTACTTGGATAGCAAGACTGGAGTGTTTGGAGAATAGTGAAAAGGCCAGAGGGCTGGAAACAAGGCAAGCAGGAGAGTAGCAGATGAAGTCAAAGAAGTAAACAGCTGTAGGACTTTATAGGACATAGTCAAGGCTTCTGTTTTATTCTGGATGAAATAGGGAGCCACTGGATAGTTCTGAGAAAAGGAGTAACATACATGATTATGTTTTAACAGGACTGCTCTGGCTGCTATGTTGAGAATAGACCAGAGGGACAAGGGTATTATCAGCTCAGAGGTTACTGCAATAATCTAGGGGAGAGATGAAGACTTGGACCAAGATGGGAGCAGTGACAGTGATGAGAAGTAGTTAAGTTCTAAATATATTTTTAAGGTAAGGTCAACAGGATTTCCAAACAGGCCAAGCATGAGGTAAAAGAAAAAAAGGAATCAAAATGATGTCAAGTGTTGGAGTCTGAGCACCTGGAAGGATGAACTGCCATAATCTGAGATGGAAAAGACAGTGAGACAAGCTAGTTTACAGGGAGAAATATAGGTACAATCATCCCTTGGTATCCAGAGAGAACTGCTTCCAAGACACCTCCCACCTCCACCCCACCCCACCACAATATCAAAATCTGCGGATGCTCAAGTCCCTTATATAAAATGGTGTAGTATCTGTATATAACCCATGTATATCCTCCTATATACTTTATGTCATCTCTAGATTACTTATAATATCTAACTCAAAGTAAATGCTATGTAAATAGTTGTAAATACAATGAAAATGCTATGTAAATAGCTTATAGCATGTGGTAAATCCAAGTTTTGCATTTTGGAACTTGCTGGAATTTTTTTCCCCAAAATAATTTCCATCTGCAGTTGGCTAAATCTTTGGATGCAGAACCCTCGGACATGGAGGGCCAACTGTAGCTCAGTTTGGAATAGGTTAAGTTTGAAATGCCTGTCAGACGTCTAAGTCAAAATGTCAAGTAGGCAGCTAGACACACAGACCTGTACAGGGAAAGGTTTAGGTTGGTAAGAAAATAGTATAAATTATGGTATGTGTGATAGTTAGGGTATATGATCTGAATGGCTTCATCACAGGAGATTGAAAAATGCCACAGGATAAAAGAACAGCCTCCAGAAAACGTACATTATAATGGAACAACAGAACTAAGAATTAAAGCTGAAACACTACAAATAGAAGCAGAAACACAATGAAAAATAAGCTTCACTTCAGAAACCTTTCCCAGAAGGATGTGGATAAAAAGGCATTAAGTTGAGATGCAAGTGAAATCATCCTCCCAGAATTATTTGCAAGTGATGCTAACTGGGAAACAATATATAAGTAATTGAAGATTACATATTAATTTTACCAAGTAACTGACATCACTGAAGTCTTCTACACACTGCTGAACTGCACACTACACTTCTTATTCTTACTGCTTTTAGGATTGGGCCTAATTTGTGCAGTTCCATATTGTATAACCCATGAATAAAGACGATGTGGAAGTATTGATGTGGAAATGCTCTATACAAGTACCTTTTAAGATATTAAAAAAAATAAAAAGCTAGCCACTCTTCTTGGCTTTTGATAGAGAACAAAATACTGCTAGAATTTCAAGGAATCCAGGAACTTTCTCCTCAGCTTGTTCAGAAAAAGAGCATTTAAGATATGACAGGGCTTCCCTGGTGGCGCAGTCGTTCAGAGTCTGCCTGCCGATGCAGGGGACACGGGTTCGTGCCCTGGTCCGGGAGGATCCCACATGCCGCGGAGCGGCTGGGCCCGTGAGCCGTGGCCGCTGAGCCTGCACGTCCGGAGCCTGTGCTCCGCAAAGGGAGAGGCCACAACAGTGAGAGGCCCACGTACCGCAAAAAAAAAAAGATATGACAGAAACATTTTCTCTCTCTGAGCAACTTATCATGTTTACAATTATCCCTTGAACAATGTCCATACAGTCATCTCAAATTTTTTATCATATAAATAAATTCTCTACTTTGGCAGAAAGCATGAGCTGAAAAATAATAATAGTAACATGCCTAGAATTTTTCTACTTGGTATTCAATAGCATACTACCAGTACTTTAAATAAAAGCATGAAATATAGCCATTATCTAAATCTTTACTGATTTTAGTCTACAAATATCAGGAAAAGAGCATAATATTAAAAATGTGATTTTACTTTAATGTACTTCTAAATATTTGCCATGCCATCTATAATTAGCATAAAACTTGTGATCTTTAAGCAATGTAAAGGAAAAGGTAGAAGTTCATAATCACACCCTTCAACCTGAGAAACCCCTCAGTCCTGAGCAATCCAGAACAGATGGCCACCCTGTATATATAATACAGAAACAATACCATGAGGTTTATAGCTTGATTTCATTGCCTTTAGCACGGCACCTCCCTGTTTTATTGATTTGACTTACTTGTTGAGCTTAAGAGAAAGTACAAATAGCTTATCAAGCACTGATATGAGTAGAGCTTAAAAATAAAATTTCAAGCAGACGGCACCTCTTCCCCCAATACAGTTGATCAAGTTGTACTCAGAGAAGCAATCCTACTTCAGTGGGCTCTTGGAAGCCACAATACTAAAGAAGAATTATATAAAACATCTGAAGAGTGCTTGGACTTCCCTGGTGGTGCAGTGGTTAAGAATCCACCTGCCAATGCAGGGGACAGGGATTCGAGCCCTGGTCCAGGAAGATTCCACATGCTATGGAGCAACTAAGCCCGTGTGCCACAACTACTGAAGCTCACGCACCTAGAGCCCATGCTCCGCAACAAGAGAAGCCACTGCAGTGAGAAGCCCGCACACCAACACGAAGAGTAGCCCCCGCATGCTGCAACTAGAGGAAGCCAGCACACAGCAGCACAGACCCAGTGCAGCCAAAAATTAAAAAAAAAAAAAGGAGAATAAATTTTTTAAAAAACAGAAAATTAAAAGAAAAAAGTATGTTCTACTTAGTGTTATCTTTGGCTCTTAGAGTAAGAAACTTCAATGAGGGATATACAACGCAGCTGAGATCTGTTTGTTCTTTAAACAGGAGTCATCACTCTACACTTAAATAAATTTTTTCATATTCCTGCAATCGTTTGCAAAACACACATGTGCACATTTTATCCCTGAGTTTTACAGGAGAGATTTTAAGGGAATATTTTTCTGGGACTAGAGTTTATCGCTGTTAGAGAATATGATCTGATCTGCCAGGCAGTTACATTTTTGATACAGCAATTCCACCACTAGGAATGTATACTAAAAGATGTGTTCAAGGATATTTATCACATCATTTATAGTAATCTACTTAAAACAGGGAATTAAATAAATAATAATACATTCACATAATAAAATACTATGTAGTCATTATAGTTTGGTTTTTTTTTCAGGGACTGAAAAACATTCATTATATATTGGCTTTTAAAAGTGTTATATACTGAATCACTTTGCTATACAGCAGAAATTAACACAACATTGTAAATCAACTATACTTCAGTAAAATAAAATTTTTTTAAAGTAGGTTATAAAGAAGTTTGTATGATGACTCCATTTTTATGAAATTTCATGTGTAAGATATACACATATGAACACATATATGCCACAAAAATAAAAACAGTGGTTACCTCTAGAAGGTAGAATTTTATTTATTATATTTTTCTTTATTGTTTAAAAAT
Source organism: Monodon monoceros (assembly GCF_005190385.1). Taxonomy (NCBI): domain Eukaryota; kingdom Metazoa; phylum Chordata; class Mammalia; order Artiodactyla; family Monodontidae; genus Monodon; species Monodon monoceros. The sequence continues at coordinate 59,102,009 of NW_021703783.1, forward strand.
GCCAGATTGGTATGCATTATTTTTATAGTCAAAAAAGATTAAATCTATTTACATATTGGAAAAATGAAAACGCAATTTTCAAAGTGATCTTTTTGATCTATGTTAGCTACGTTTTATAATGGCATAATCATCTATGATTAAACATAGTGGAAAATATATTTTAAGAATCTAACTTGAAATCCTAAAAAAAATACAAAAATGTTAACATTTTGAACATAATACCATATATTACTCTCTGTCTCTTGAACTTCAGCAATTTCTGCAAATGGCAAGATCTAAAAAAAAAGACAAATTTTCTCAGGAGTGATTTAATTTCGTATACCTGAATCTGAATCTAGAGAGCCCGCACAGTTTGTCAAATGAATTAAGTGGTGCATTAATCTTAAAAAGTAGCAAAAAAAAAAAAAAAAAAAAAAAAGCAATAGTATGCTTACCAGTATCTGTACACTGGAAACTAAATCCTTAAAAAAAAAATCCCGAGGCTTCAGGAAATTACAATCAATCTGCCAACCCATGAAGTCTTCTCGGACATGTTCTGGGGCTTTTTCCCAGTTCTTATCCTCCTTGCATATATTTAATTACACCAGCCCTTCCACCATGCAAGCCCTCTCCTACTTTCCATGCAAGTCCTCTCTCCTCCTTTAGTTTCTAAAATACGCCAATGCTCTGGCTTCCTTTCTCCTAATTGCCTACCTCCACTTGGTCCTCCAATTCAATAAGTGAGTGACCTTAACCAATGACCAATCCTCAACTATTTGTTGTTTTCTCTCTACCTGCTCTCTTCCTGCAGATTCCATTCTTAATGAAGGCTCATTTGCTACCTTTATTCAGACAACTTTCAAGTTTCTTCTTCAGACCTAGCCTATCTCCAAAACTTCAGCTCAACATATTCCTACCTGTATGTTCAGACATTATTGCAAATTAACTTCCGGTTCTAAAATTCTGTTAACAGGCCCTGAACCAAGATGGCGGAGTAGAAGGACGTGCTCTCACTCCCTCTTGTGGGACACCAGAATCTCAACTAGCTGCCGGACAATCATCGACAGGAAGACGTTAAACTCACCAAAAAAGATACCCAACATCCAAAGACAAAGGAGAAGCCACAATGAGACGGTAGGAGGGGTGCAATCACAGTAAAATCAAATCCCATAACTGCTGGGTGGGTGACTCACAGACTGGAGAACACTCATACCACAGAAGTCCACAGCGGGAGGAGGAATTCCTACAGAATCAGACTTTGAAGTCTAGTGGGATTTGATTGCAGGACTTTGACAGGACTGGGGAAAACAGAGACTCCACTCTAGAGGGCACACACAAAGTAGTGTGTGCATCAGGACCCAGGGTAAGGAGCAGTGACCCCAGGGGAGACTGAATCAGACCTACCTGTTAGTGTTGGAGGGTGTCCTGCAGAGGCGGGGGTGGGGGCTTTGGCCCACTGTGCGGACAAGGACACTGGCAGCAGAAGTTCTGGGAAGTACTCCTTGGCATGAGCACTCCCAGAGTCTGCCATTAGCCTCACCAAACAGCCTGTAGGCTCCAGCGCTGGGTCGCCTCAGGCCAAACAACCAATAGGGAGGGAACCCAGCCCCATCCATCAGCAGTCAAGCGGATTAAAGTTTTACTGAGCTCTGCCCACCAGAGCAACAGCCAGCTCTACCCACCACCAGTCCCTCCCATCAGGAAACTTGCACAAGCCTCTTAGATAGCCTCATCCACCAGAGGGCAGACAGCAGAAGCAAGAAGAACTACAATCCTGCAGCCTGTGGAACAAAAACCACATTCACAGAAAGACAAGATGAAAAGGCAGAGGGCTATGTACCAGATGAAGGAACAAGATAAAACCCCAGGAAAACAACTAAATGAAGTGTAGATAGGCAACCTTCCAGAAAAAGAATTCAGAATACTGATAGTGAAGATGATCCAGGACCTCGGAAAAAGAATGGAGGCAAAGATCGAGAAGATGCAAGAAATGTTTAACAAAGACCTAGAAGAAATAAAGAACAAACAAACAGAGATGAACAATATAATAACTGAAATGAAAAATACACTAGAAGGAATCAATAGCAGAATAACTGAGGCAGAAGAACGGATAAGTGACCTGGAAGACAGAATGGTGGAATTCACTGCTGTGGAACAGAATAAAGAAAAAAATAACAAAAAGAAATGAAGACAGCCTAAGAGACCTCTGGGACAACATTAAACGCAACAACATTCACATTATATGGGTCCCACAAGGAGAAGAGAGAGAGAAAGAACCAGAGAAAATATTTGAAGAGATTATAGTCGAAAACTTCCCTAACATGGGAAAGGAAATAGCCACCCAAGTCCAGGAAGCACAGCGAGTCCCATACAGGATAAACCCAAGGAGAAACACGCCGAGACACATAGTAATCAAATTGGCAAAAATTAAAGACAAAGAAAAATTATTGAAAGCATCAAGGGAAAAACGACAAACAACATACAAGGGAACTCCCATAAGGTTAACAGCTGATTTCCCAGCAGAAACTCTACAAGCCAGAAGGGAGTGATGTACTTAAGTATATCATGATATACATGATATACTTAAAGTGATGAAAGGGAAGAACCTACAACCAAGATTACTCTACCCAGCGAGGATCTCATTCAGATTCGATGGAGAAATCAAAAGCTTTACAGACAAGCAAAAGCTAAGAGAATTCAGCACCACCAAACCAGCTCTACAACAAATGCTAAAGGAACTTCTCTAAGTGGGAAACAAAAGAGAAAAAAAGAACCTACAAAAACAAACCCAAAACAATTAAGAAAATGGTCACAGGAACATACATATCGATAATTACCTTAAACGTGAATGGATTAAATGCTCCAACCAAAAGACACAGGCTCCCTGAATGGATACAAAAACAAACCCATATATATTGTCTACAAGAGACCCACTTCAGACCTAGGGACACATACAGACTGAAAATGAGGGTATGGAAAAAGATATTCCAGGCAAATGGAAATCAAAAGAAAGCTGGAGTAGCAATACTCCTATCAGATAAAATAGAATTTAAAATAAAGAATGTTACAAGAGACAAGGAAGGACGCTACATAATGATAAAGGGATCAAGCCAAGAAGAAGATATAACAATTACAAATATATATGCACCCAACATAGGAGCACCTCAATACATAAGGCAACTGCTAACAGCTATAAAAGAGGAAATCGACAGTAACACAATAAGAGTGGGGGACTTTAACTCCTCACTTACACCAATGAACGATCATCCAAAATGAAAACAAATAAGGAAACACATGCTTTAAATGACACAATAGACCAGATAGATTTAATTGACATTTATAGGACATTCCATCCGAAAACAGCAGATTACACTTTCTTCTCAAGTGCGCACGGAACATTCTCCAGGATAGATCACATCTTGGGTCACTAATCAAGCCTCAGTAAATTTAAGAAAATTGAAATCATATCAAGCATCTTTTCTGACCACAATGCTATGAGATTAGAAATCAATTACAGGGAAAAAACCATAAGAAACACAAACACATGGAGGCTAAACAATACGTTACTAAATAACCAAGAGATCACTGAAGAAATCAAAGAGGAAATCAAAAAATACCTAGAGACAAATGACAATGAAAACACGATGATCCAAAACCTATGGGATGCAGCAAAAGCAGTTCTAAGAGGGAAGTTTATAGCTATACAAGCTTACCTCAAGAAACAAGAAAAATCTCAAATAAACAATCTAAACTTATACCTAAAGGAACTAGAGAAAGAAGAACAAACAAAACCCAAAGTTAGCAGAAGGAAAGAAATCATAAAGATCAGAGCAGAAATAAATAAAATAGAAACAAAGAAAGCAATAGCAAAGATCAATAAACCTAAAAGCTGGTTCTTTGAGAAGATAAACAAAATTGATATCCCATTAGCCAGACTCATCAAGAAGAAGAGGGAGAGGACTCAAATCAATAAAATTAGAAATGAAAAAGGAGAAAGATGAGGAACAAGACAAGGATGTCCAGTCTCACCACTATTATTATTCAACATAGCTTTGGAAGTCCTAGCTATGGCAATTAGAGAAGAAAAAGAAATAAAAGGAATCCAAATTGGAAAAGAAGAAGTAAAACTGTCACTGCAGATGACATGATACTATACATAGAGAATCCTAAAGATGCCACCAGAAAACTACTAGAGCTAATCAATGAATTTGGTAAAGTAGCAGGATACAAAATTAATGCACAGAAGTCTCTTGCATTCCTATATATTAATGATATAAAATCTGAAAGAGAAATTAAGGAAACACTCCCATTTACCTTTGCCACAAAAAGAATAGAATACCTAGGAATAAACCTACCTAGGGAGACAGAAGACCTGTATGCAGAAAACTATAAGACACTGATGAAAGAAATGAAACATGATACCAAGAGATGGAGAGTTATACCATGTTCTTGGATTGGAAGAATCAATATTGTGAAAATGACTATACTAACCAAAGCAATCTACAGATTCAATGCAATCCTTATCAAATTACCAATGGCATTTTTTACGGAACTAGAACAAAAAGTCTTAAAATTTGTATGGAGACACAAATGACCCCAAATAGCCGAAGCAGTCTTGAGGGAAAAAAACAGAGCTGGAGGAATCAGACTCCCTGACTTCAGACTATACTACAAAGCTACAGTAATCAAGACAATATGGTACTGGCACAAAAACAGAAATACATATCAATGGAACAAGATAGAAAGCCCGGAGATAAACCCACACACCTATGGTCAACTAATCTACCATAAAGGAGGCAAGGATATACAATGGAGAAAAGACAGTCTCTTCAAGAAGTGGTGCTGGGAAAACTGGACAGCTACAGGTAAAAGAATGAAATTAGAACACTCCCTAACACCATACACAAAAATAAACTCAAAATGGATTAGAGACCTAAATGTAAGAGTGGACACTATAAAACTCTTAGAGGAAAACATAGGAAGAATATTCTTTGACATAAATCACAGCAAGATCTTTTTTGATCCACCTCCTAGAGTAATGGAAATAAAAACAAAAATAAACAAATGGGACTTAATGAAACTTCAAAGCTTTTGCACAGCAAAGGAAACCATAAACGAGACGAAAAGGCAACCCTCAGAATGGGAGAAAGTATTTGCAAACGAATCAACAGACAAAGGATTAATCTCCAAAATATACAAAAAGCTCATGCAGCTCAATATTAAAAAAATAAACAACCCAAACCAAAAATCGGCAAAAGACCTAAATAGACATTTCTCCAAAGAAGACATACAGATGGCCAAGAAGCACAGGAAAAGCTGCTCAACATCACTAATTGTTAGAGAAATGCAAATCAAAACTACAATGAGGTATCACCTCACACCAGTTAGAATGGGCATCATCAGAGAATCTACAAACAACAAATGCTGGAGAGGGTGTGGAGAAAAGGGAACCCTCTTGCACTGTTGGTGGGAATGTAAATTGATACAGCCACTATGGAGAACAGTATGGAGGTTCCTTCAAAAACTAAAAATAGAATTACCATATGATCCTGTAATCCCACTACTGGGCATATACCCAGAGAAAACCATAATTCAAAAAGACACATGCACCCCAATGTTCATTGCAGCACTATTTACAATAGCCAGGTCATGGAAGCAACCTAAATGCCCATTAACAGACAAATGGATAAAGAAGATGTGGTACATTTATACAATGGAATATTACTCAGTCATAAAAAGGAACGAAATTGGGTCATTTGTTGAGACGTGGATGGATCTAGAGACTGTCATACAGAGTGAAGTAAGTCAGAAAGAGAAAAACAAGTATCTTATATTAACGCATGTATGTGGAACCTAGAAAAATGGTACAGATGAACCGGTCTGCAGGGCAGAAGTTGAGACACAGTTGTATAGAACAAACAAACCAAGGGGGGAAATACGTGGTGGGGTGGGGATGGTGGTGTGATGAATTGAGCAATTGCGATTGATATGTATACACTGATGTGTATAAAATTGATGACTAATAAGAACCTGCTGTATAAAAAAAATAAATAAAATTAAATTAAAAAAGAAAAAAAATTCTGTTAACAAAGAACAAGCTTTAAGCTTGTTTTAGAAGCATCTTTATGTCAAAAATCATACTCAGTAGCTTCCCTCAGAAACCAACTTCCATGCCAACTTGCTCAATTCTTTCAATGGTACCATCTTACTTTGAATCACTCAGACCTAAACCCTTGAGTCACTGAGACTCTATTTTCCCCCCAACATCTGATTAAGTCATTAAATTGTAATTAATTTTAAATAGACAATATCTACTCACATCTAGTCCTTTCTTTCAATTCCCATTAATACTAACCAGGCCAGACCCACATCACCACATTTATCAGCTTTTGCATCTTCCTTCTAATAGATGTCCCTGCACTCAGTCTTACCTTACTCATTTACCTACTACACTAAATATTGAAGTTCAAACACACAATAAAGACATGGTCCCTATTACTAAGAATATCACCATATATTGAAGACTGTATATACTGTAGTACAGTAATTCATTTGACTTTAAGGTAAGTTATCTCCACCCAATCTACACAATATTACTCATTATTCAAGCCAGACCTATCATTAGCAAGTCATTTAGCTGTTCTGAAGTTTATTTTCTCCTCTGTGAATACACAATTATTAAACCTTACAACTTTCCAAAGTTGTTGTGAGGCTTAACAATAGTTTACATGAGTGTACTTTATAAATTTTTGTTAAAGCATTATACAGACATAAGGCAGAATTACTGAGTGGTACAGTAAGTGACAAAGACTAAGAAAGGACCAAGAAGGGAATGATTAATTTACCAAGTTAATTCCCTAACCTATCACTTGGGCCATGTGGCTCCTCCACTTAAAAATATTTGATAGCACCCATTCTTTAGGAAAAAAATCCCCAACCCTGATATTTAAATCGTCTACAATTTGACCCAATTATTCATTCCACAGAAATGTTTTGATCTCCTATGAGATAGCCTTGCAACTCCAAAATTTCACTTATCTAAATTATCTGTCTAGTAAAACTGATTGCTCAGAGCAATCTGCAATATTCTGCAAAAACATTGTTTTTGCTTCCCTGTTCAATAGCTCAAAAGTTCCCTGCCTTGAAGGCTCAACTCAAATTGCCAATTCTGCTACCAAAGTTCAAGATGAAGTGTATCTTTCCCCAACACTAACTTTCTAATACCAGTTCTTTAACAATGCATAGTTATCTCATAGTATTTCCTCTACTGCTACCATAAATAGGTAAAAATTAATTTGTTATTTAACTTTTTTCCTAATATTACAATGGTCTAGTTATAGTGTTGTCAAATAGAACTACTGGACAATTCAAGTCTAGCACAACCTTACCTCTCCCCAGCTCAACCCACTGACCACTCTCTAGCATCTGTCATTGTTGACCACTCCTTTTCTCAAAACTCTCCCCCCTTCCTTAATTTCCAAGCTATTTTCTCTCCTTTCTCTCCTTTCCTCTTTCTGCCTGGCCCCCTTCCCCTTCTTTTCCCTTAAGATAGTTATTTCCCAAGGTTGCAGCCTAGAATCTCTTTTGTCCCCATGCAACATGCTTTCCATGAATGATTCCACTGACTTGATTTTTATGGATTCTATTCACTGACAACTCCCCAAATTAGTTTCCCACCTTAACCTCTCCTGAACTCCAGCCCCTTAGGGCCATCCCAATCACTCTCCTGGTACACTCATTCTTATTATCCCAGAAAAAATAGCACATCCTTGGTAAGGGTATTCCTGACTTCCTATGCCAGGCATAACAAAGGGATACTCACTCCATCTGTTTTGTCACTGCATCCTTCTATCACGCAGAAGTGCAGCGGGCAGCCATAGAGCTCCATGTGTTCCTAGGGACCTGTACTTCCATCTTCCTGAGAGAGGAGGTAGAAAGACCCCTCACTCACCTTTCCCCTAAACCTCAAAACTTACAGCCCAACCACCAGTCTGCATAAAAGATTTGTGAGCTTCGCACTTGGCTCTTACCTCTGCCCAGAAAGCTACCTTTAGGACTCTGTTTAAAAGTCACTTCATCAGGGGCTTCCCTGGTGGCGCAGTGGTTGAGAGTCCACCTCACGATGCAGGGGACGCGGGTTCGTACCCCGGTCCGGGAAGATCCCTCATGCCGCGGAGTGGCTGGGCCCGTGAGCCATGGCCGCTGAGCCTGCGTGTCCGGAGCCTGTGCTCCGCAACGGGAGAGGCCACAACAGTGAGAGGCCCGCGTACCGCAAAAAAAAACAAGTCACTTCATCAGAAGACTTCCATGATATTCCTAGAAAATAGCAACACCTATCTCCAATTCTGGTACTCTTCATCCTCCTTACCCTGCTTTATTTTTCATCACAACAATCATCGCACAGCACAGTATATATTTATGTATATTTTTTGTCCTTCTTCAATGGAATGTTAACTCCACTAGAGTAGGAACTTTGTCTATTCTGTTCACTGTCGAATCCTTTAAGATTAGAACAGAGCCTGGCACATGGTAGACACTCAACAGACACTGAATGAATGAATGAATAAATGCATGAATGAAAAAAAGGCTCAGTCAGTATTATAACCCTAATACCTAGCAAAGAATTTATTATACATATGTAGTTTGTTGAGTTCCTCTGTTTATTAAAGGAATTAGTTTCAATTCTCCTATGACAAAAAACAAGTCTTGCTCATCTTTGTATTTTCCAAAATTTAACATTCTGCATGCTTAAAATATATATGCAAAGAACTAATATGGGCTAGAACCATGAAATCTGAGTTCTAAACCTATTCTAAACCTAAGTCGATCAGTATTTCCTAAGTAAACTTGAATAAATATTTTGAATTTAGTTTTCTTATTTGCTCATGACATCTGTTACAGTACTAAAATTCTGTTATACTAACAACTCAACATAGAAAATTATCTCAATCCTAAGAACATCCTTAGCTGTAATTTAAAGCATATTTGTATTTTCTTCCACTATTAGTCTTTGGCCATTATATGCCCGAAGTCCATTGCTAGAAATTCTCCCATGCTTTTTCTTAAATAATTCTGTCCTTCATAAGTGACACTGGTACAAATTCACTACCAGTTTTTGGTAATGGAGCATAAATTATATTTATTCTGGTACTAGTGGTCCCTTGCCAGGTTTAAACCAACCTCCTTCATCAAGATCTTCAGATACAAAGGAAGTTCAAAATCAATCAATGTGATGTCAGTTGTAACTAATGTGAGACTGCTGGTGAAGTCTGTATTTATAAAATAAGAAAAAAGTTAACTGTCCACTAAAAGAATTAAACCGATGACCTTGGCATTTGACCTCATTAACATGTTCCTCTATATCTGACCTAACCATCCATAGTTACCTGAAAAGGTTATGAAGTAACAGCTCAACAGAAACCATGTTATCACATCACTATCATGCCAGGCTAGGTATGATAATTGGTTATATGAGGCAGCTCACACACATAAATATTTCAGTGTATGATGCTTAATCTTATGACCTGTTTACATAATTTCGAGTTTCAGTTTGAAATAAGAGCTTACATTACCTGCAATTTCGTTTTGACCAATTCTTTACACAGATACATGAGCCTACATTCTATAATGAATCATGACCAGGAATTGAATTAAGACATAAGAACTGTATAACAAATACCTTCTTTCCTTCTGAAGTTCTATTCTAACAAATCATTCATTAGTAAATTATGTTGATCAAGCCACAGGCAAGACTGCTAATGATAACATGGAAATGTCACCCTCTGTGACTCATAATATCTACCACATATAAAAATGCAGTCAGCAACTCCTCTCCATGTGTCAGCAACTATGTGGTGCCAAAATGCCAAAAAATTCACCCTGGATAGAAAAATCAAAATTAGTTACAGGAGAACCAAACTTTGGGTTAAATAAAATACATCATGGATTGCACATTTTTCGAAGTATACATTATTTTAGGTAATGTATGTAAAAACTTTAAAGGGATGTTTAAAAGGCTAGGTGTAATACAGATCAGTTTACAACATAAAAACATTAGCCTTACATTCAATGATATGAATAACAGAGTATCTGTATTTGAATCCTAACATGGCCCACTGACTAGCTTATGTGACTTAGAAAAATTACTAACCCCTTTAGAGCCTCAGTTTCTTCATCTCTAAAAACAGAGTAATATCTACTTCACAGTACTATGGAGGGAATTAAATGAGAAATTGTGTGAGACATCAATCCCCGGTGAGGGCACATAGTAAGACTGCAAAAAATAATGTTTTTTCTCTACACAAATACAGTAACCCAAATAGGGAAAGTGCAGATTTTAGAAATCTAGGGGGAAAAGGAAAATCCAGAAGGGACATATTGTCTGTTTTGCTACTATGACCCGACAGGTTTTAACTGTCTTTTACCTAGTTTACAAAACTGTATGCTAACTTGTTCCATGGGCTAACCATCTCTATTTCTATGGTTCTCAACCTTAGCTGGGCAATGAAATCACCTAGGAGACTTTAAAAAGTACTGATGTCTGTGTCTCACCCTCTAAGATTCTAATTCAATTGAACAGCCTGAGCACTGGGATTTTTCAGCACACCCCAGATAACTCTAATGTTCAGTTGGTTGCCCCTCCCTCCAATATCCATAATTCTGTCAAGATAATTTTCCTAAACCACACTCTGAACAGGTTGTTTCCCTACTCAAAAAAAAAAAGAAAAAAAAATCAATGGTTTGACATTACATTAAAAACGAAAATCCCAAACTGTAAAACATAGTATTCAAGGCTCTGTATAATCTGATTCTAACATCATAGGTGAGAGGCAATACAGGAAAAAGATTAAAGCTTAGCCTCTGGAGACAAAATGTATCCCAGTTCTGCCACTTACTAGTTGTGTGACCCTGAGCGACTTTCTTAACTCTCTGTGTCCTCATCTATTTACTACTGAGATAGTAAATTATATTATCTCATAGGGTTATGTGAAGATTACATGAGTTTATCTACAAAGTACTTAGAACGGCTCTGGCATGTTATAGAAATTTTAAAAATGTTAGTTGTTATTCATTTCCTCTAGCTTTATTTTCTACTAATTCCCCTAAAGCAGCAAGCAATATTGCCTCTGAGACCTAAAATATGCTCCAAACATGGTGTAGTCATAAACCTGGCGAGGTACTATGTGTATAGATACGTTCAATGATGGTAGGCTAGTTTTTTAGACCCAATATATGTTCGGCTAAAATTAAATTTCACGTGTGTGTGTGGGTATACATGTACATACACAGATACAAATATAAATTCATATACATATATGTAAATTCATTCCCTCTCTCAAGCTCTTTGTTGCTCCATTGCTGTTGTTTTTACCATATTAAACTTAAGGTGACTTCTGAAGTAGTCACAAGTTATTGAAAACCTACTGAGGTGAGGTCTGGATAAATATCCCTTCATTGCTCTATTCTCACTAGACAGTTGGACAGGTAGAGATTTTCTTGAACTTTTAATCAAATTTTATCTTTATGTATCTCCAACATGCTGAAATTCTAATCCTTCACATGTCTTTCTGAGGTTTTGTGGGACTCTCATTTTATTTTTTTAAAAAGCAGGAAGAAATTTAAGATTCTTAAGGCACATAATTTTAATTAAGAGTTAAAGGTGGAGCTATGGATGTCTTGGCTTTTACTATATCCTGCTTATAAGAAGCATCTGCATGTCTTAAAACTTAGGAGAAACAGCAAATGATAATGCTTATGAAAAACCTTCAAACCATACTTTTAAAATCTGAATGACTGCAATGTTATGGATATTGAAAGAAGTAATAAATCTTTAAAGCCAAGTCTCCACCTTAAGTCTAATTTAGCAAAACAAATAACTTTCTATTGGGTAAATGACATAATCTATTTACTTGGGAGTGAGCCACCTTAACAGACTTCTGATTTTTAAACTGTGGGCATGTCACAGCTGACAAAGATCTTAATATAGATGAACTGTCCAACAGGGCTGCTGTTCTTTTGATGTTTTTGGTCCCCTTTCAGCCACCACCTCAGCCAACCTTCACACAGGGAACACAAAGCCAAAAAGAAAGTAAGCAACTCTTTTTACAAATGGGAACTGAGTTACTTACCAGTGAAGTAACTAACACCCTCCCTGAACCCATCACTAGAGATGGATGGATGGGGAGCAAGCTTCAAGCAGACAGAGAGTACGGTACCACAGATGGAGGAAAGGCCAGGGGGCCAGAGTAGGAGGAAGACCTGGGAGCCATCTTTCTGGGCCTTTTTCTCTCTATAATACTGGACAGATCACTCTCCACTGTGTCCTTACTACCATGGCAGAACACGATTTAATACCAACCAGAGGCATTAAACAAAGTTTTAATCACTTTTGTTTCTAAATTGTTTTTAAATCAGTTGCAGTATGCACACAACAAGTGCAGGCAAAGACCCTGACTACTACCTCCCACTGTTCTTTCCCCCAAATGAGCTAACTGATTACAACTAGGGAGGCAGCTTGTCGAAAAGAATTATGCCCAAAGCAGAAATACAGAAAAATTCCCTAAGAAACAGAATATATGAGTGGAAGGAGCAAATGAGGAATAATGAAACAATGATTTTAACAAGAGATTCTTCACCCTAAGACATGTATTCCCTAGACAGACCAAAAAGTCCCTGGGTTCTTACCTTTCTATCTAGGACAGTATCAGATATTCCTAGGAGAATATTATTTCCAAGAAAGTACAAGCTCACAAACAAAAAAAATTAATATCCTAAGAAGCCCAAGTGCTGAGAAGGAAAACTGAACAATCTCAGTAGAAGGAAAGAAAATTAGTAAACAAAAGCCATCAAAAACTTAAAATAACCACAATAAATATGTTCCAAATGATACTGGAGGATACTGTAAAAATATGAAGCATGACCAAGCAATCACAAAAAAACAGCTAGTAATACTGGGTATAAAAATATTATGGTGAAATAAAGTATACAGCAGATTTGAACAGCAAAACAAATATGATACAATAATAAATTAGTGAGTCAGAAGAGTGGTAAAGGAATTCAACAAAAAGGCACAAAGAAAGGAAAAGATGGAAAATATAGAAGTTAAGAGAGATTAAAGAAGCAAAACTGCTATTATATTCACAAAATAGGAGACCCAGAGAATTTTTTAAATAAAAAATATTAAATCTTAAATAATTTTGAAACCTCCACAAAATGGATAAATTTCAGAAAAATATAAAAGGCTTTAAAGACTCCTCCACCTCTCACCCCTAGACATACCTACACAAAACCACAGGCTCAGCTGTATAAGGATTGAAAAGAAAAAAAATGACTATTATTTGCAGATGATATGAATCAGATAAAATAATAAATCTAATAAAACAAAATACATAAGCATTCAACCAATATTGTTAAATATAAAAATGAAAAAAGAAAAAAAACAAACAAAAAAACTCCTTGATATAGATCATGTCTGAATGCTAGGTACAATTATGAAATAGGCAAATTTTATCTCGATCATCACTCCCTCATTCCTAAAGGCTCTATCATAATTCTTCTTTCCACCGTCAACTCCCCCTGCATCTCCAACACACCCAATCAACTACTGGGTCCCTCTTTTCACATCACATAGCTGCCAATTATTTGTCTTTAAAGTGTTAGTTACTGAATGTTTAAATGAGCAATTCTCAAACTTTTGGGTCTCCAGACCCCTTTCCACTCCTAGAAATTACCAAAGACTCCAAAGAGTTGTTGTTTATGTGGATTATATTTATTGATATTTGCTGAATTCAAAATTAAAAGTGAGAAATTCACTATCTTTGCCAGGTGATCACAGTCAACATCAAAAGTGATAAGTCATGTTGATAGTGTATACTTTTCCATAATGATGTGATGATGGCATTTTACCTTTGTGGTCTCCTCCCCAAAACCCAGTCTAATCATGAGAAAAACAACAGACAAATTCCATTTGAGGGACACTGCAAAATATCCTACCAGAACTCCTCAAAACTGTCAAGGTCATCAAAACCAAGTAAAGTCTTAAGAAATTATAACTGCCCTAAAACTCTTAGAGGAAAAACATAGGCAGAACACTCTTCGACATAAATCACAGCAAGCTCTTTTTTGACCCACCTACTAGAGTAATGAAAACAAACATAAACAAATGGGACCTAATGAACCACAGAAGCTTTTGCACAGCAAAGGAAACCATGACGCAAAGACAACCCTCAGAGTGGGAGATAATATTCGCAACAAAGCAACTGACAAAGGATTAATCTCCAAAATATAAAAGCAGCTCATGCAGCTCAATATCAAAAAATGGGCAGAAGACCTAAATAGACACTTCTCCAAAGAAGACATACAGATGGCCAACAAACACATAAAAAGATGCTCACTAATTATTAGAGAAATTCAAATCAAAACTACAATGAGCTATCACCTCACACCAGTTAGAATGGGCATCATCAGAAAATCTACAAACAACAAATGCTGGAGAGGGTGTGGAGAAAAGGGAACCCTCATGCACTGTTGGTGGGAATGTAAATTGATACAGCCACTATGGAAAACAGTATGGAGGTTCCTGAAAAAACTAAAAATAGAACTACCACATGACCCAGCAATCCCACTACTGGGCATATACCCAGAGATAACCATAATTCAAAAAGACACATGCACCCCAATGTTCATAGCAGCACTATTTACAATAGCCAGGACATGGAAGCAACCTAAATGTCCATCAACAGAGAAATGGATAAAGAAGATGTGGTACATATATACAATGGAATATTACTCAGCCATAAAAAAAGCCATAAATATTACTCAGGTCATAAAAAAATGACCCATGAAATTGGGTCATTTGTAGAGATGCAGATGGACCTAAAGAGTGTCATACACAGTGAAGTAAGTCAGAAAGAGAAAAAAATATATCGTATATTAGTGCATATATGTGGAATCTAGAAAAATGGTATAGATGATCTTATTTGCAAAGCAAAAATAGAGACACAGATGTAGAGAACAAATATATGGATACCAAGGGGGAAGGGGTTGGTGGGAGGAATTGGGAGATTGGGATTGACACATATACACTATTGATACTATGTATAAAATAGACAATTAATGAGAACATATTGTATAGCACAGGGAACTCTACTTAATGCACTGTGGTGACCTAAATTGGAAGAAAATCCAAAAAAGAGGGGATGTATGTATATGTATAGCTGATTCATTTTGCTGTACAGTAGAAACTAACACAACATAGTAAAGCAACTATACTCCAATAAGAATTAATTAAAAAAAATAAAGTAACATTAATAGTAGGTTTTTTGTAGATTATTTTATCATGTGAGGAAGTTCACCTCTATTCCTATTTTTCCTAGAATTTCTGTTGTGAATAAATGTTGAATTTTATCATTTAAAAAAAAAAAGAAAGAAAGAAATTATAACTGCCAAGAGGGCCTTAAGGAGATGTGATGACTAAATGTAAAGTGCTACCCTGATGGGATTCTGGAATAGAAAAAGCACATTAGGTAAAAACTAAGGAAATCTGACACAAAGTATGGACTTCAGTTAATAATGTATCAATATGGATTCATTAATTGTATCAAATGTACCATACTAATATGTTAGTAATAGGGGAAAGTGGGTACAAGCTACACAGAACTCTGTACTATGTTCAGAATTTTTCTGTAAACCTAAAAATTGTTCACAATATTTCTGTAAAACTCTTCCAAAAAATGAAGTTTATTTAAATTAAAAAAAAAAAACACTGCTTAGGAAAAAATTAAACTAAGAAAATTTGAAAACACAAGAATATACAAGCATACACTCCATTAGCCAGCAGAGCAATGGCATAATCACACCTCATACAGTCTTGGGAAAAGTGCACTGTACGTTCACTAGAGAATGAGAAACAAAGCAAATAACATCAAATACCACGGTATTACTACGAAAATAATTTTGACCTCACAGATTCTCTGAAAAGATCTTGAGTTCCATAGTCCTGGGAACACACTCCGAAAATCTCCAAGCATAATGGAATACAAAAGATTTCTGGCTTGGAATTCTACTGATATACTGTGTAGACCACTGGCTATTTCTTTTACTATTTCAAAGCTAACCCTTTCTCTAATTTAGCTCTCCAAACTTATTGAAGAGTCCCATTATATACCTTCAAAATGTTTACGTTATATTATTCAAGCCTCTAATAGAATTAAGAACAACTTTTAACAGGTACAAAAGAAAAAAAAAGATACAATAAGAATCTAAGTGCTCAAACAATAGGAAATACTGAGTGATATTTTCCCACTTGGGAAGTTCAAACATTACAAATATTTAAGTACTGCTGTTAATTTATACTCCTACTGAATTAACAGATCTAAGCAAGGATCATCAATGGCCGCTATTATCACAAGAAGAGAGACAATCAGACATTATGTGCCTCCTGATGGTAATACAGAACACCATCAATGAAGTATTCTTGTCATGAAAAATTGAACCTGAATCTGAGCAAGTCTCAGATTAGAACTGTCTACTGACCAATTTGCACGAAATATAAGTAACTGAAGAATACATTAAACAATCACCATGGGGGCAAATCCAGATTGTGGGAAACGCTATAGGACAAACTACCTTATTTCCTCAATAAACTGGAAAAGGAAAATTAAAAATTGAAAAGGAAAAATCAAAAACAGATACAGGAGAGACTTAAAAGATTAAAAAAGACTTAAGTGGCTTAGGAACCAAGTCCAACACAAAGACAATAAAAAGAAATTTACAAGACAATTAGGGGCGTTTAAGCAATGACTAGTTGACTATATTAACGAATTCCTCATTTTTAGAGTAATAATGATATTTATGGTTAAAGTTTTAATGAAAAGTCTTTATATTTTAGAGATATATACTGAAATACTTATGAAGAAAATGATGTATATGGGATTTTCTCAAAAAAGTATGGGGTGGGAAGGCAGGAGTATACATGAAACAAGATTGACCCGAGTTGATAATGCTGAAGATGGGTGATGGGTACATGAGAATTCATTATACTAGTTCATCTTATTTATAAAAATATATTTGAAATTTTATATAATAAAGACTTCAATAAAGATATCTATTAATATTCTTGAATGTGTAATTAATGTAAACTGCTACAGTTAGAAAGCAGCTATTAGGAAGATGAAGTTATTTTAATATAAAAGACAATAAGTATGTAGGTAATAAATTGGTAACTAAAATTTCTAGTTATTTTATTATTTTATATAAGAAGATCTCTGCAATCTAAGAATTTACATAATTTAGGGCCTTAATCTAACTGGCAACTCCCCAGGTGAGTTGCCCCAGAAAACTACCCAATTTTGGATTATTTGGCAATAGGACCCACTTCTCTAGACTGGGATGCACCAGAGGTTAGTACAATGACTGTGGTAGGCAGAATAATGGCCTCCCAAAGATGTCCACATCCCAATCCCTGGAACCTGTGAATATTACCTTACTTGATACAAGGGACTCTGCAGATGTGATTAAGTTAAAAATCTTGAGACAGGGCAGTTATTCCGGATTATCTGAGTGGGTCCAAAGTAATCACAAGGGTCCTTATAAGAAGGAAACAAGAGGCTTCCCTGGTGGCGCAGTGGTTGAGAGTCCGCCTGCCGATGCACGGGACACGGGTTCGTGCCCAGGTCCGGGAAGATCCCACATGCCACGGAACGGTTGGGCCTGTGAGCCATGGCCGCTGAGCCTGCGCGTCTGGAGCCTGTGCTCCGCAACGGGAGAGGCCACAACAGTGAGAGGTCCGCGTACCGCAAAAAAAAAAAAAAAAAAAAAAAGAAGGAAACAAGAAGATGAGTGAGCAGTAGATGTGACAACAAAAGCCAGAGGTTGAAATAATAGGAGGAAGTAACCATGAGCCAATGAAAGACTGCAACCTCTAGACAGTGATAAAAAGGAATGAATTCTCCCATAAGAGCCTCCAGAATGAACACAACACCTTGCTTTTAGACTTCTGATATCCAGAACTCTAAGATAATAAATTTCTGTTGTTTTAAGCCACTAAATTTGTGGTAACTTGTAGCAACAAGGAAACTAGCATAATGACCAATGGTAAAATTTAATAGAAAAGTCTATCTTAGTTCAAGTATAATGACTTGAGCTGCCTTTTGAGAAACTGAGTTACCTATAAACTACATGTGTTCATGCTGAGGCTGGATGACCTGCTGTCAGGGGATACTGTAGGTAGAATCCTTACATTAGGCAGATTGTTAGACTAAATGATCTCTAAGTTTCCCACAAAGACTAAGGGAAAAAGTAGCCACAGGACTCAGAGGTTTGCAAAAGGCTCTGCTGGTAGCAAAATCTTTGTTAAAGATGAAAAGGTCTCTACTAGGCAATCCTGAAGTATACAGCATTAGCCAAACACTTAGCAGGCAGGTCTCAAAGGATATTCAAATGTTAGATAAGCACATGTACCAAATTTGTTGACCCATTTGTAATAGATGAGATAAGAAACTTCACAGCCCTTCTCCATCCATTCCCACTTTAGGGTGGGGAAGGGGTATCTAATAAGAACAACCAAGTGCCATTGCGCAAGAATACTTTAAGAGGATTAGTAATTGGCATAGATAATTTATCATTGAACTTGAATGCATAAATGTCTTAAAGGTCAGTTATTGAGAAACTGTACACCAAAAATACTGTCCTTATAAATATGCTATCACTAAAAACATATAATATACTAAGTTAATAATGATAATGATGAAGCTAAACTAATAGTACAGTTAACCCTTGAACAATGAGGGTCTGAACTGCACAGGTCCACTTATAGGCAGATTTTTTTCAATAGTAAATACTACAGTGCTACATACAGATCAGTGGCTGGTTGAATTGAGGATACCAAGGAACCACGGCTCCGCATCGAGGGTCAGAGACTACCCTACCCCACTCCCACTAATCATTCAAGGGTCAACTATATTTAAACAAGAGAATAAAAATAGCAACATTTAAAATCGGTGACCCGCTGAAAAAATAATACTTGATGTTACCAAAAATTAGGCAATTCCATTAATTTACATGCCTATATACACAAGCTGTATGATGTTGTCAAATGCTATATATAGTAGCTATACTCCTTAGAATATGATTTAAAGCTCTCAGTAAACTCTAATAACATACCAATTTTACTTGACGAGCACTAAATCACAGTAATCATGAAAAATTCACCTAGTAAGTAAGTAAAAATCAAAGTTTCAGGAAGTCGGGTCATCTCTAGGCCCATCAAGAAGATACTCATTTACTACATTCCGAGAATTACTGAACTAAATCACCTTTGCAGTTCCTTCC
Source organism: Monodon monoceros (assembly GCF_005190385.1). Classification (NCBI taxonomy): domain Eukaryota; kingdom Metazoa; phylum Chordata; class Mammalia; order Artiodactyla; family Monodontidae; genus Monodon; species Monodon monoceros. The sequence continues at coordinate 59,121,317 of NW_021703783.1, forward strand.
ATTTCAGAAAGCATCTGATTCGAACTACCCAATTTAAATTATAATCTTAAGCAAGAGTTCCTCAGTTAAGAGTCCCTTACAATACTATAAAGATCTACACATATTTTTTAAATTTTTATTCTCTTCTAAAATGTCAGTTATATAATCAATTTTTAATACAACAAAAGATTTTGACCTCTAATAGACCTCATAAAGTAGTTTCCTCTGGTAACAGAAATAATTTATAAGATATTCAAAAGATATGACTTTTCTTAAGGTAAGGAACATATTCAAATTTTTTTTAATCTAAAGGTATATTTCACTTATTTAGTTTACTTCAATCTATCAATAAAAATTTGACCCCTACACTTAAAGGATTTCTTAGTGGTTAATTTCCAAAGTGATATGAGTTCTGGACTTTTACATAGTTTTTTAAGACATATATTAAATGTACACTTGTGTTCTCAAGTATATAAGTACAGTATAAAAATGCAATTCATATTTTTCAGTATTTACTACCTAAGACAAACAATACTACCACAAAAATAGAACTAAACACAACTGGAATAATAAATGAGCAAATGAATTTTTAAAAAAATAGAAAGCATAATCTCATATAAAAGAAGAAAATTGAATAAATGGACACTAAAGTCAATTGAGTCCAAGCTTCCACTACCTCACACCAAGACTACGATAGTAGTTTCTTTTTTTTTTTTTAGTAGTTTCTTAATTAATATCTTTCTCTCTCACTCCTCTAAATCACCTTATATCCTGCTTCCAGATTCATCTTGTCCACTTTTATAAAAATATTCAATGACATACCGCTGTCTACAGAATCAACTTCAAAATCCCTGGTCTGGCACTCAAAGCCTTCCCTAAGTTTGGTCTCTATCTGCCATGTTGATCATTATTCTTGTAAACAACATTCCCTTCCGATCTACCTTATTCAATTTTTCTACTCATTTTCCCCTGAATAAACCCTAAACAATTAATTTCCTGTTTAGCCTTGCCTCTTGCCATCCTCCCTTCTTAGAATGCTCTCCTTGCTCATTCTCAATCTTATGATCCCTATTACCTATGCTATTCAGAGTTTGTGTTCTCTTAAGAAAGCTTCTCTAACTACCCCAGTGTATAACAACCGCCCAATTGTCACAACTTGTATAACTATGCCTTGCTTATGTTCCTCATTTAACACTTAGTAAATGCTATTATTACCTTATCTATCCATCCCTCTATCTAGTCTTCTCAAAAATAAACATAATTCAGACAGACCACATTGTAGATCTCTTAGCATCCCCTTCACTGGGCGTAGTACTCTGCACAAAGACTGCATTCAAAAAAAGCTTACTAATAATATTCTAAAAACTAGTGCATGCAATCAGATTTTTTACAACACTGCTACCTCATACTGACATACTGCTTTATATTTTCAAAGAACTTTCTGGTTTCACTAGATCATATTGTCCCTCTCAAGTAGGAAGGATGAGTATTCTTGCTTATATACTTTTTATTGAAGTAGAATATCTGCCTCAATATCTTAGGTAGCAAAAATGATATTCAGAGAAAGTGTAAAGCCAAAATTACCCAACAGTGTCGGGCTTTTTTTAATGTGTTTTATTGCTTCTCCTGCCTCTTAACTTTCTTTTTGGAGAGAAGGCTGAATATTAATAATTATATTAACAATAACAATAGTGGCTTTTATTTATTGGATATTTATAATGTGCACAGATGGTAATAGGCATTTTATAGACATATTATCTCAAATAAAACTCAACAACTCTTGGAGGTAGATATTACTATTATCTTTATTTAATAGATGAGGAAAACTGGAAACCCTCAGAATTTAATTAATTATGCAGGTCATACGACTAAGTGACGGAGCTCAGATTTTAACACACAGCCAAATGTCTACGGAGCCCATGTTCTTATCCACCTCTCCTAGATCTAAACAGTAACTAGCTTAGGCCATGCAGTTCAAAGGTGATATTTTATAAATAGATAACTCAAAGGTGGACCTCAAGATTAGTTTCAAATACAGAATATTTCAGTAGTTCAATTTTTGGTATTATTGTCTCTAAAATGAGCTACAATATTTCATGGAAGAAGCTTAATGAACAACAAGAAGAAAACTGCTCTCGCTGCTTTTTTTTTTTTTCAACATCTTTATTGGTGTATAATTGCTTTACAATGGTGTGTTAGTTTCTGCTTTATAACAAAGTGAATCAGTTATACATATACATATATCCCCATATCCCCTCCCTCTTATGTCTCCCTCCCACCCTCCCTATCTCACCCCTCTAGGTGGTCACAAAGCACCGAGCTGATCTCCCTGTGCTATGGTCTCACTGCTTTTTAAATAACTTGTTCTAACCTCTCAATATCAACAGAATTTAGAATAAAAAATGATTAAAACTTTATCAATATAGATATTCTGATACAGAATTTAATACTATCTACTTAGATATTTACTCTAAAAGGTAACAATAAATTTTAAGCAATTCTATTCAGAAAGACAGATACATAGTCAACATCTTAGTAGCAAAGGAAAGTATTCAGAGACAGACAGACAGACCTCAGTTCCATCACTTACACTGTGAGCTTTTAGAGAAGACCATTAACCTCCCTGAGCCTATTTCCCTATCTTTAAAAGTGAGGATAAACAAACATCTACCTTTAATGGCTGTTGTGAGGACAGTCTGAAAAAGTATACACTTAGAAAACAGCAGTTGTTATTACTGGTATTTTTACTACCACCAAAAGATTTTAAATATTTTAGCTAAAAAAAACTTAAGAAAGTCCATTAACATTAAATAAGAAAATATTTATGGTAAAGTAAATATCATGTTCCAAGACAAGGCTTAATCTGAACTTTTTTTTCTGAAGATATAGTGAAAACAAAATAACCTACCATCTGTTTTCCATTTAAAATCGCCGTTACAATAACCTTCTTCATAAACCAATCTATGTCCATGTCCATTTTATTCTCTATTAACAAGTTATCATTTTAAAGTTTAACTTTTCTTTGACCATTAAAGAAACAAGTTTGAACCAGAAATTCAAAAAAGGTTGGGACCAAGTTAACACAAGTAAACAAAACTGCATTTTGCTATCAATCATTAGACTGATCCTACATTTGAGCCTGAACAAAGGACATTCACTAAATTAAAATGCACAAACACCTCAATTTAGTAGTGACTCTCAACTTCATAGTAGTATGAAAGACAGAAAAGTTGGCCTCTGCATTATTCCAATAATGTAAATTTGTCACATAATCTACTATCTAACAAATCATAGAGATATCACCTGGCTACATTTTACCCACTGGCACCTTTACTTTAGGTAATACAAACATCCCTAATAATCTATAAATCAATATTTAATGGAATCTTTAGAAAAGGAGAATTGAAAATGAAATGATCCTAGAGCAAAATGTTTTCGTACGGTGACAAATAATCATTTAATCCACATCCTACTGGTGAATTTTTATTTTTTTTTAAACTTATTGGATAAGGTACACTACCAGTACCCCTACCCATTTGTTTTAATTTCAGAATACAATTCAATCACAACACAAGGCAGCAATATTTATTAAATCTTTATACTTTTATATAAAGAATATATGTGGCAACTGCTCTTAATTCTGAATTATTTTAACTGTTTCATTCTATCTACAGCTGCACATGATGTGAAATTTACAGGCATTTAATTTCCTTAACTGTTAACAACCTCTTGATTTCAGTAAGGCAAAAAGTTTCTTGAGGAAAACAAACACAAACTATTACAGTATGTCTTACACTATATGGCTGAGAAAGCAAGGGAAAAGAGGTAGGAGATAAGGCAGAAATAGCAGAAAACTGGGTTATGTCTTAACAAGCTTTAAACTATCTGTAATTTTCATATCAACAGAGGAATTAAAGTACTATTTTAAAATACTTTTTTTAAAGTTTGTTTTAAATACATTTTTAAAATAAAATGATGGCTTACATCAAACACTTTCCAGCTGTAGATGATAGTACCTTATTATGCTGTATTTGAACCACTCACCAAAGTTCGGTCAGGTTCTCCATCTGCCAAACCAGCCTCCATAGTGAAAGAAGATAGGTTTACACTTCTCTTTCCATTAATATTTAGTCATCCTGTAAATCCTAGAAGAAGAAAATCATATGTATTAGTTCTGGTATAAAACTGTGATAAGTGGGAAATAAAGCATTAAGTATATAAGGAGAGAGAAATCATTTTAGGCTGAGGTTATTGGGAAATCCAATAATGGAAAAAAAAAAAACAGATTTTGCCATGCACCTTGAAGAATGGTAAAAGTTCAGCAAAAATGAAAGAAAATATTCCGAGTGAAGAGGACTAGCAAGAGCAAGGTTAAAGATATAAGACTGTTCAAAATGTGAAAAGATGATTGAACCTACTTATAACTAAGGAAATAAAATTAGATTTTTTTTTCATTATTACATTGGCAAAAACTAAAAAGTGTGCTACCATCCAATGTTGGTGAGAACATAGGAAAATAGATGTTCTCATGCACTTCTGTGATAAGAATATAAATCAGAACAATTGGGGAAAGGACAATTTAAAATATACATGCTTTAATCCAGCAATTGCAAGGCTAGGAATTATTCCACAAATATATTATACAAATGCACAAAGACATAAATAAACATATCCAACGAAGTAATAGGTGAGGAAAACTGGAACCAGCCTTAATGTCAATCATTAGGGGCTTGCTTAAATTATACTACATACATACAATTGAAGAGCATGCTGCAATTTTTAAAAATGACTTAGTATCTGTATATACTAAACTAGAAAAGAAGACCACAACACATTAGGTGGAAAAAACAAAATGATAGAACATAATATATAAAATACTCTTTTTGTTTCTGAATTTTTCATTTTTACAATGAACATGTATTACTTTTATACTTTTTATTTTGAAAAGTCTTAGAAGTAGGTCTTCATCACTTTTCTTTTGAGCTTTTTAACTAACAAAGCCTCCAAGATGAACTCCTATAGTAATTATATATATTCAGAAGTCTCTAATAATCACTCTAATAATTCTTCCTTAAAACAGCTAACAAAATTAAAACCAAGAAATAGGTACACTTCTAGTCATTTCCTGGAGTTCCAAATCATTTTCTTGTCTTTGCAAGTGTAAAAGGCTGCACTGAAATATAAATACAGGATGACCCATCCTGCGGATACAGGTCAGCCTCTTTCCCCAGCCAATCCTGTCATTGTCCAATGGGCTCAGGAACAAAGTAGCCACCATGGTAGGGATGCAGGTTATGCATGGGTTTAGCAACATGGACCTCCACTCACCAAGACCAACCTGGCTACTGCCACTGCTGAGTGCCAAATCTACCAGCAGCAGAGACCAACACTGAGTCCCCAGTATGACACTATTACCTGAGGTGATCAGCCAGCTACCTGGTGACAGGTTGATTACACTGGACTGCTTCTATCATGGAAGAGGTAGTACTTTATTCTTACTGAAATAGATACTTAGTCTGTATACAGATTTGCCTTCGCTGCACAAAATGCTTCTGCCAAAACTACTATCCGTGGACTTACAGAATGCCTTCTCTACCCCTATTGTTCTACAAAGTACTGCTGCTGATCAAGGAACTCATTTCACAGCAAAAAAAAAAAAAACAAACAAAAAACTGTGGCAATGGGCTAGTGAATTCACTAGTCTTACCATATCATCCTGAAACAGCTGGCTTGATAGAACAGTGGAATGGCCTTTTGAGGACTCAGTGAGAGGACCAGCCAGATGGCAATACCTTGGGCGAGGATCTCCAAAAGGCTGTGTATGCTCCGAATGTCCGATATATGGTGCTGTTTCTTGCATAGCCAAGATTCACAGGTTAGGACTCAGAGGAAGGAAATGGAAGCGGCACCACTGACTATTTATTGACCCACAAGCAAAAATTTTTGTTTATTTATTTTTATTGAAGTATAGTTGATTTACAATGTTGTGTTAGTTTCTGGTGTACAGCAAAGTGATTCAGTTACACATATACATATACATATACATATTCTTTTCCCTTATGGTTTATTACAGGATATTGAATATAGTTCCCTGTGCTATACAGTAGGACCTTGTTGTTTATCTATGTTCTATATAGTAGTTTGTATCTGCTAACTCCAAACTCCTAATTTATCCCTCTCCCACCCCCTTTTCCCTTTGGTAACTGTAAGTTTGTTTTCTATATCTGTGAGTCTGTTTCTGTTTCATAAATAAGTTCATTTGTGTCATATTTTAGATTCCACATATAGGTGGTATCATAAGGTATTTGTCTTTCTTTTTCTGACTTACTTCACTTAATATGATAATTTCTAGGTCCATCCATGTTGCTGCAAATGGCATTATTTCATTTTTTTTATGGCTAAGTAGTGTTCCATTGTGTATATATACCACATCTTCTTTACCCATTCATCTGTCAATGGACATTTAGATTGCTTCCATGTCTTGGCTGTTGTAAATTGTAATTAGAGTTTTCTCTGGATATGTGCCCAGGAATGGGACTGCTGGATCATATAGCAACTCTATTTTTAGTTTTTTAAGGAACCTCCATACTGTTTTCTATAGTGGCTGCACCAATTTACATTCCCATCAACTGTGCAGGAGGGTTCCCTTTTCTCCACACACTCTCCAGCATTTGTTATTTGTAGACTTTTAAATAACAGCCATTCTGACCAGTGTGAAGTGGTACCTCATTGTATTTTTGATTTGCATTTCTCATACATAGCGATGTTGAGCATCTTCTCATGTGCCTATTGGCCATCTGTATGCCTTCTTTGGAGAAATGTCTATTTAGGTCTTCTGTCCATTTTCTGATTTGGTTGGTTTTTTGTTATTGAGTTGTCATGAGCTGTTTGTATATTTTGGAAAGTAAGCCCTTGTTGGTCACATTGTTCACAAATATTTTCTCCCATTCCATATATTGTCTTTTCATTTTGGTTATGATTTCCTTTGCTGTGCAAAAGCTTACAAGTTTGATTAGGTCCCGGTTGTTTATTTTTGCTTTTATTTCTATTGTCTTGGGAGAGTGACCTAAGAAAACATTGATACAATTTATGTCAGAGAATGTTTTGCCTATGTTCTCTTCTCGGAGTTTTATGGTGTCACATCTTACATTGAAGTCTTTAAGCTATTTTGAGTTTATTTTTGTGTATGGTGTGAGAATGTGTTCTAATCTCATTGATTTACATGCAGCTATCCAGCTTTCCCAACACCACTACTAGCAAAAGTTTTTGTTTTCCGTCCCCACAACCTTATGCTTTGGTGGTCTAGAGGTCTTAGTTCCAAAGGGAGGAACGCTTTCATCAGGAGACACAACAGTGATTCCACTGAACTGGAAGTTAAGCCTGCCACCCGCCCACTTTAAGCTCCCCATGCCTTAGAATCAGTAGGCAAAGAAGGAACTTACTGTGCTGGCTTAGGTAATTGACTCTAATTACCAAGGGGAAATTGGACTACTATTCCACAATGGTGGTAAGAAAGAAAATGTCTGGTTATCGGAGATCCCTAAGAGCATTGCTTAGGACTACCATGCCTTATGATTATATTCAATGGAAAACTACAATAGCCCAACCAAGGCAGGACTACTACTGACTCAAACCCTTCAGAAACAAAAGTTTGGGTCACTCCACCAGGTAAAGAAAGAACTATGGCTATCTGAGGTGCTTGCTGAGGGCAAAGGGAATACAAAATGGGTAGTGGAAGAAGGCATTTATAAATACCAGCTACCACTACATGACCAGTTACCGAAATGAGAATTATAATTAGTTATGAGTATTTTTCCTAATTTCGTTATGAATATGTTTCTGTGTGTAGGCATCAATTAACTGTTTTCTTCCCTCTCATCTCCTTGTCATATAACATAAGATACACTGACTTTACATTATAGTGTTTAAGTACTGTTAAATATTTAAGTTATAGGATATCAAGGAGAGTGAACATCACCCAAGGACTTTGCAGCCTGCCCTGCAATTTCAGGCTTGCCAGCCCCCACAATCACAGAAGCCAACTCCTTAAAATAAAGTCACTCTTTCTCCCCCTCTCTCTTTCTGTATACATGTATATCCTATTGGTTCTGTTTCTCTGGAGAACCCTGACGAATACAATATGTATGTGTGCATTCATATCTTGTCCATATAAATATAGATATATATATCTCATCATTCATTCTCACCGCCTTCTGTGCTCTCCTTTGTATCCTCTGTATCACAAAAGCTAAAAGTATGAGAACTCCACTTTGAAAATATCTTTGCCCCTGGAATTTATGTGATTTACATTCAGCAAATGCAATGCATTTGCACAATATTTGGAAGGCAGAAGAGAGGCAGAAACAAGGCCATTTTTCTTCTGAATGCAGTAGACACCTGGACTTTAACAGACATGAGTTTTTACAGTAATCACCAAATGCTCCCCTGCCAGTTCGCTATGTTGGTACTACCAGGCAGCCATAATCAGCAGCAGCAGTGACTAATCTGAAAGCTTAGAACAGCCTTTCAGGCTCCAAACCTCCAGCTTTTCCAAAAAATTTTAAGAATTTAATTCCCCTTACTAATTTCCCTTTTGCCCTAAGTACCTATAGTGATTTGTTGTCCTCAATGAACCTGGCCTGACAAATTTTTTAAAAACTAAATATTTAAAATATATTGTACAGGCTTCCCTGGTGGCGCAGTGGTTGAGAGTCCGATGCAGGGGACACGGGTTTGTGCCCCGGTCCGGGAGGATCCCACATGCCGCCGAGCGGCTGGGCCCGTGAGCCATGGCCGCTGAGCCTGCGCGTCCGGAGCCTGTGCTCCGCAACGGGAGAGGCCACAACAGTGAGAGGCCCGCATACCGCCAAAAAAAAAAAATATATATATATATATATATACGTATATTTATATATATATATAGTACATTAGACAGTAATCAGGGCTGAGAAGAAAAAATTAGGAAGTGAGCAATTATATATGTCACAGTAGTAGGGAGGATTTTAGATAGGAACGACTGAGTCAAGATCTCAGTAACATGAGGGGGGTGAGTTGCTCAAGTATCTAGAAGACCCTCCCAGGCAGAATAGGAAACAGCAAGCACAAAGACCCTAATGCAGGAGTATGTGGCATGTTTAAAGAACAGCAAGGAGACTAATATGGCAAGTGGAATAAGGAAGAGAGCAGTTAGCAATGAGAACAGGAAGATAACTATGTTCCAAATCATAGAGAGCCTAATAGGACAGAAGGACTTTGACTTACACTCTGAATGAGATGGGAAGCTATCTTCAGAAAGGAGAGCAAAGAAATAACAGAATCTAACTTATGCAGGACCACTCTGGCTGCTGGCTGAGAATAGATTACAAATTGGAAGACCGTTGCTATAATCCAGGCAAGAGACCATGGTGGCTTGTGCCAGAACAGTAGCAAGAGGTGTGGTGAATAGTATCAAATTCTTTAAATACTTTGAATATAGAGTCAAAAGGATTTGTTGATGAACCAGATGTAGGGTGTGAGTTTAAAGAGAAGTGGAGGTAGGACTTAGGAGGTCTGTGCCCCGAGGAACTGGAAGAATGAAACTGCCACTAACAGATTTGGAGTACATTATGGAAAGACTTGAAGAGGAAAGAGATGAATATCAGGAGCTCCTTTTGGATATATTCACTTTGAGATGCCAGTTAGACATCTGAATAGAGATACCAAGTAGACAGTTGGACCTACGGATGTGAGGTTGAGGAGGAGCAGTCAGGCTAGAAATGTAAACTGAGAGTCAGCATATAGATGCAATTTAAAACCATAAGACTAGATGAGATCTCCTTGGGAATCAGTGTAGACAGAAAAGAGGACTGAGTTCAGAGCCCTGGGGTATTCAATATCAAAGAATCAATATTTATAGAATAAATGAATAAATCCGAATTTTTGCTTTTCAATTTTCAGGTCAACTCAACATAATTACCTTATGTAAAGACAAAATTACTCTATATAAAAAGCAATCTTGAGAAAGAAGAACAAAGCTGAAGGTATCATGCTCCCTGACTTCAGACTATACTGCAAAGCTACAGTAGTCAAAACAGTATGGTACTGGCACAAAAACAGACACATAGATCAATGGAACAGAACAGGGAGCCCATAATAAACCCACTCAACTATGGGCAATTAATCAACGAAGGATGCGAGAATATACAATGGGGAAAAGACAATCTCTTCAGTAAGTGGTGCTGGGAACATGACAGCTACACATAAAAGAATAAAATCAGAACATTTCCTCACACCATATACAAAAATAATTAAAATCAAAATATATTAAAGACCCAAATGTTAGACCAGAAAACATAAAACTAGAAGAAAACACAGGCAGAACACTCTTTGACATAAATCACAGCAATATTTTTTGGACCTGTCTTCTAAGGCAAAGGAAGCAAAAGCAAAAATAAACAAATGGGACCTAATTAAACTTAAAAGAGTTTTGCACAGCAAAGGAAACCACTGACAAAATGAAAAGACAACCTACTGAATGGGAGAAAATATTTGCAAATGGGGTTAATCACTAAGGGGTTAATAAGCTCGTACAACTCAATGTCACAAAAAGTAAAATAATACCACCCAATTAAAAACTGAGCAGAAGGCCCAAATAGACATTTTTCCAAAGAAGACATACAGATGGCCAACTGGCACATGAAAATATGCTCAACATTGCAAATCATCAGAGAAATGCAAATCAAAACCACAAGATATCACCTCACAATCTGTCAGAATGGCTATTATCAAAAAGACCACAAGTAACAAATGCTGGTGAGAATGTGGAGAAAAGGGAATTCTTTTACACTACATGTAAAAGAATTCCAACTAATGGTGGGAATGTAAATTGGTGCAGCCACTAAGTAAAACAGTATGCAGGTTCCTCAAAAAACTAAAAACAGAACTACCATATGATCCAGCAATTCCACTCCTGAGTATACACCCAAAGAAAACAAAAACACTAATTTGAAAAGATACATGCACCCTATGTTCACGGCAGCATTATTTACAATAGCCAAGATATGGAAGCAACCTAAGTATCCATCAACAGATGAACAGATATGGTATAAATACATACAATGGAGTACTACTCAGCCACAAAAAAAGAATGAAATTTTGCCCTTTGCAGCAACATGGATGGACCTGGAGGGTATTACGCTCAGTGAAATAAGTAGACAGAGAAAGACAAATACTCTATGTTATCACTTTTTGTGGAATCTAAAAAATAAAACAAAAAATGAACACAACAAAACAGAAACAGACTCACAGATATAGAGAACAAACTAGTGGTTACCAGTAGAGAGATGGAAATGGGAGGGGTAAGATAGGGATAGGGAATTAAGAGGTACAAACTACTATGCATAAAATAAGCTACAAGGATATATTGCACAGCACAGGGAATATAGCCAATATATTATAATGACTTTAAATGGAGCATAAACTATAAAAGTTTTGAATCACTATGTTGTACCCCTGAAACTAATATAATATTGTAAATCAACTACATTTCAATGAAAAAAATTTAAATAAAATATACAATGACAAAAAGGAAATTTCAAGTAGTAAAAACAGTCCAAACACCCTAAAAAAAAATTCAGCACTGCATATGATAACTGTAGTTTTTCTGTAGTTATCTTCATCCAATTAAGAAACTTCCCGTCTATTATAATTTTCATGAAAAGTTTAATTTTTAATGACTAGGCACTAGTTTTTGTTAAGTACATTTACGACTCTATTGAAATGAATGCATGTATTTTTTCCTTTGCTATCTTTTTGTGATTATATTGCTTGATTTATTGAATATTAAACCTTTCTTGCATTTCTGGAATAAATCACACTGGAACATGGAAGAAAAAAGCAAAGAAGACTCACACATATACACATAGTAAAAATCAAATCATAACATGACTGAAAAAAGGGAGCAGTCCTCAAAAAAGGAAAAATAGAACACCAGGGCTTCCCTGGTGGTGCAGTGGTTAAGAACCCACCTGCCAATGCAGGAGACATGGGTTCAAGCCCTGGTCCAGGAAGATCCCACATGCCACGGAGCAACTAAGCCTGTGTACCACAACTACTGAAGCCTGCACTCTACAGCCTGCGAACCACAACTACTGAGCCCATGTGCCACAACTACTGAAGCCCGTACGGCTAGAGCCTGTGCTCTGCAGCAAGAGAAGCCACCGCAATGACAAGCCTGTGCACTGCAACAAAGAGTAGCCCACACTCGCTGCAACTAGAGAAGCCACGCACAGCAACGAAGACCCAACACAGCCATAAATAAATAAATAAATATTTATTTATTTAAAAAAAATAGAACAACCATATAATCTAGCAATTCCACTCCTGGGAAAATATCTGGAAAAAAATAAAAATGCTAATTCAAAAAGATACATGCACCCCAATGTTCATAACAGCACTATTTACAATAGCCAAGATATTGCACTTGGGAGCAACCCAAGTGCCCAACAACAGATGACTAGATTAAGAATACGTGTGTGGTGTGTGTGTGTGTGTGTATATATATATATATATACACACACATATATATACAATGGTGGTGGTGTGTGTATATATATGTGTGTGTGTTTTTACATGCAACGGAATATTACTCAGCCATAAAAAGGATGAAATTTTGCCCTTTGCAGCAACATGGATGGACCTAGAGAATACCATGCTTATTGAAATGTCAGAAAGAGAAAGACATATACTGTGTGATATCATTTACATGTGGAATCTGAAAAAGAATACGAGTAAATGTTTATCCAAAACAGAAGCAAACTCACAGATATAGAAAACAAACTTGTGGTTACCAAAGGGGAAAGAGAAGGGAGAAGGGACAAATTAGGGGTATGGGATGAACAGAAACAAACTACTAGGTAGATACGCAACAGGATATACTGTATAGCATAGAGAATTACAGCCATTATCTTGTAATAACCTATAATGGAGTACAGTCTGTAAAAATATTGAATCACTATGCTGTACACCTGAACATAATATTATAAATCAACTAGACTTCAAAAAATAATAATAATAAATTAAAAATTAAAAAGGGAGCAGGGAAAGAAAGATAAGTGCCCTAAATTCCTCACTGTTGAAAAAAGGGAGTTAAGATAAGAGACACTACCAACATATCAAGAGACAAGTTTTTAGTATTTCTTTGAAATCAAACACTAGAACTAAAAACGTGTAACAAAAAATCCTAGAGGGAGAGGGTGATTGACTGGAAGCTTAAGGTATAAGCATACTAATTTCCCCATCTTTCAGAGTTTAAAGCTAGAGATGTTTAAATGATAATAAATCTGGGAATAAAAAAGTATATATTTTTTAAAGGTAAAACAGTAATTAAACACAGACCTAATGGTGGTAGGCCCTAGGGAGTAGGCTTGAAGAGAAGAAAGGCAGTCTCCTATTTTAACTCCTTTTAAACAGTGTATGTTGCTTGTATAACCAAAAAGAATGTCTAAGTTTTTTGTAAAAGAGTACAGTGCATCACAATCCTGACAACTCCTTTCTCCAAATTGCCAAGCTAAAGCTAGGCCTGCATCCCAATTTGAACATAATTACTAGCTAAATTCAAAGTTTAAAGAAGACTCTGTTCCCTCTTGTGCTCCTTTGTTATCAGTACTCTAGACATTGCTTAGGGAACTGGTGCCTCACTGTCTATTTACACTTTAACAAAGTTCCTAGAGAAAGAATTTTTATAAAAATCTTCTCTATTTTGGGCTTGAGTTGTTATTTCAGTCACAGAAAGAACGAAGGAGCATCTACTAAGTAAGGCTAATGGCTTTAACATATGTCATTTAACCATAACAACCTCATGACGCTATATTGAATAATGGCTGTCTCAGTTACAAGTTGTATACAATTAGGCTGTGGCTTACTATCTCACAGGATGCCCCAGAAGTTTTTTGTTTTGTTTTCTTAAATGCTTAAGTTATAAAAACAAATATGCTCTAAAGGTAGACTGCCTATCAATGAATATACCATACTTCTAAAGAATAGCACTACCTTCTTATCACTGGAAATTAGGATTAAATTCACCAATCTTAATCTCATTCATTGTCAACTTGATTAAAAAATTAGATTGCAAATAAGAGTAATTTGGTCTAGCTAGTCTGAACTAATCTACAGTATTTACGCTAGGTTAAATACTAAAGGAAAGTCTAATATAATGAGAAATTAATTACACAAATGTGACAGGTCCCCAAAAGCAAGCTAGCACCAACATCTTATTCATAAGCAGTTTAAAAAAAAAGTGTATATATATATATATATATATATATATGCACGTGCGCGCGCGTGCGCGCACACACACACACACACACACACACACACACACACACACGGACTGCTTTATTAAAGCAGGCTGTCTATCCAAATGGCTTCCATCAAAATTATTGTAAAACAGTGTAGTACATATTTTTCATAAAGTATATTAATATTTTGGCACCTATGAATTAAGTTAAGATTTCCTCCATTCTAAAATATAACAGCGATGATAATGATGGTAATAAGACTGGGAGGCAAGCAAAAAGCTGGAATGGGCAAGGGGGAAGCGGGATAGGAGTGTGCAGGGCAAATTATCCTACTGTGGCTGTACAACCCCAGGGAGACAGATGAGGAAGACATGTCAGGGAGACAGAGAGAAGAAACAGACTGAATGAGTCAGACCAAGTCTTGGAAGAGGGAAAGGCATTAAATTACCTAAGGATATAAAGATGAAAGGAAGGAAAATATCTGGATGACTCCTCCTATCCGGATTTCTCTGGAGTATGTAGGTATGTAGGTATTCTCAAAGCACTGCCCCTCTTAAAAAACCCTCATTAAAATTACATTATTTCACAAATATACTATGCCTATATGTATGTCTATTTCACAGTGATTATAATCTAGTTTGCATTTATCTAATGACTGCCTGACAACATATTAAAGCCCAATCAATTACTTAAATTCTGAACTAGAAGGGTGCCCAAATACTTTTTTATCTCTGATTTGTAAAATTCATTGAACAGTTCAACCAGATGCACTGTTTTAGATAGATATATGTGTATATAGATGTAATACTGTGATTTGTAAGAAATGTATGTAATTGGTCATTCAAATGACCTAATATATATATTTCAGATATATTTGGTCTTCATCCACGGTTCCTGGCTCACAGCTCCCCAAACCCTTGGAATCTTCTGGACAATAAGAATAATGGGGTAATATTCAATCTCTTGTCCTCAGTTACTTAAAACTCTTCAGGGGAGGTGACTTTTGGATCCCACCCAAGGGTGGGGGCTGGTTGCCAGGAGACCCAACCATGCGATTAGAGGGTTGGAACTCTCAGTCCCACCCCTTGATTTCCAGGGAGGAGAGAAGGGCTTGAGATTGAATCAATATCCATTGGCCAATGATTTAGTCAATCATGACTATGTAACGAAGCTCCCATAAAAACCCAAAAGGGCAGCTTTTTGGTCCCCATTTTTCCCCCCCGAGAGCGTCTACTTCTGGGAACCAGACTTCCCTGTGCTACCATGCTGGGCTCCAAGCTCCGCAAGGACAGAAACTCCTTCGTTCAGGACCTTGTGCTATGTATATTTTTATCTGTCTGTTGATTCGTATCCTTTAATATCTATTTATAAAACATCAATAATCTAGTAAGTAAACAGATTTTTCTAAGTTCTATGAGCCATTCTGGCAAATTAATCAAACCCAAGAATGGAGTCATGGGAACCTCTGATTTATAGCCAGACAGTTAGAAGTCCAGGTAACAGCTCGGACTTACAACTGGCATCTGAAGTGGAGAATGGTCCTGTGGGACGGAGCCCTCTACCTGTGGAATCTGATTCTATCTCCAGGTATACGGAATCAGAAATCAGGAGAATTCTCAGACATCCTGCTGGTGTCAAAAAATTGTTTGTTGTAGTGGGGAAGCCTACACCCACACCCACACCCACAAAATGGAATCAAGTCTGGGAGCCCTTTTCAACTTTAATCATCCATACAAGTGACAAGGGTTACTTATAAAAAGCACAAAGAAAAATGTACTAAAGATTTTCTCGATCTGTTGCTTTACAAAATACACACTGTTTATGTAGAGTCCAGCCAAAATTAAACTGTAAGCACTTTGCCCAGAGGAAAACCAGTGTTAGCCTAAGTTCAATGAAAACCAGGAAATCACTATTACTAAATTTCTGGCAAGGTACAAAACAAATTCCATTTCCCATTATCTCTAGACCAACCACTAATATACATAATTCATAAAATTTATGGTTTATAATTCCTTAATATCTACTGTTGCTTCATCATCAGTTATATTTCCTTTGTAGGGCTCAAAACACATTCATCAAATATTTATTTACGTCTTGTCCCATAGGAGACACCGTTCTAGATTCTGGACATATAAAGAATACATATCCTGTCCTAGCTGAAAGAGAGCAAAATAAACTAGTATACTACTATGTAATGAGCCTATGACAAAGGAATGTGCATGTTACCTTCAGGAGCACATGAGGATATTAAAATCAGATTTCTGGATGTGGTAGAGTGAGAGTACCCCGCCCGCCCAGAAAAAACCCTTGCAAACCCCTTTAAATTAAAAGTAAACAAATTAACTACCAGAAATAAAATATATAAATGAAACTAGTATTAATTAAATAATGAATTAATTAATTAATAACCTAGTATTAATTAATGAAGAACATTTCATAAATATTTACAATCTTTGCAGAGGCTCCGGACGTGCAGGCTCAGCGGCCATGGCTCACGGGCCCAGCTGCTCCACGGCATGTGGGATCTTCCCAGACCGGGGCACGAACCCGTGTCCCCTGCATGAGCAGGCGGACTCCCAACCACTGCGCCACCAAGGAAGCCCAATATTTACAATCTAAAGTGCTTTCTTATACAGCCTATTTTGAACTTAGGTTTATTTTTTTAGGTTCATTTGTTTGCCTTTAGACTTAGTCAAAAACAAAACTAGTTTACATGATCTTCCAATTGACATATAATTCTACAAAAGAATAAAGTAAAAAAGAGGGGCATTAGAGGAGATTGGTTCAAGATGGCGAAGTAGAAGGACGTGCTCTCACTCCCTCCTGCGAGAGCACCAGAATCACAACTGCTGAACAATCAACAACAGGAAGACACTGGAACTCACCAAAAAAGATACCCCACATCCGAAGACAAAGGAGAAGCCACAATGAGACGGTAGGAGGGGTGCAATCACAATAAAATCAAATCCCATAACTGCTGGGTGGGTGATTCACAAACTGGAGGACACTTATACCACCGAAGTCCACCCACTAGAGTGAAGGTTCTGAGCCACACATCAGGATTCCCAACCTGGGGACCCGGCAACGGGAGGAGGAATTCCTAGAGAATCAGACTTCGAAGGCTAGCAGCATTTTATTGCAGAACTTTGACAGGACTGGGGGAAACAGATATTCCACACTTGGAGGGCACACAAAAAGTAGTGTGAGCATCGGGGCCCAGGGGAAGGAGCAGTGACCCTATGGGAGACTGAACAAGACCTAGTGTTGGAGGGTCTCCTGCAGAGGTGAGGGGAGGCTGTGTCTCACCGTGAGGACAAGGACAATGGCAGCAGAAGTTTTGGGAAGTACTCCTTGGCATGAGCCCTCCCAGAGTCTGCCATTAGCCTCACCAAACAGCCTGTAGGCTCCAGTGCTGGGTCGCCTCAGGCCAAACAACCAATAGGGAGGGAACCCAGCCACACCCATCAACAAAAAAGCAGATTAAAGTTTTACTGAGCTCTGCCCACCAGAGCAACAGCCAGCTCTACCCACCACCAGTCCCTCCCATCAGGAAACTTGCACAAGCCTCTTAGATAGCCTCATCCACCAGAGGGCAGACAGCAGAAGTAAGAAGAACTACAACCCTGCAGCCTGTGGAAGGAAAACCACATTCACAGAAAGACAGACAAGATGAAAAGGCAGAGGGCTATGTACCAGATGAAGGAACAAGATAAAACCCCAGGAAAACAACTAAATGAAGTGTAGATAGGCAACCTTCCAGAAAAAGAATTCAGAATACTGATAGTGAAGATGATCCAGGACCTCGGAAAAACAATGGAGGCAAAGATCGAGAAGATGCAAGAAATGTTTAACAAAGACCTAGAAGAATTAAAGAACAAACAAACAGAGATGAACAATATAATAACTGAAATGAAAAATACACAAGAAGGAATCAATAGCGGAATAACTGAGGCAGAAGGACGGATAAGTGACCTGGAAGACAGAATGGTGGAATTCACTGCTGTGGAACAGAATAAAGAAAAAATAACAAAAAGAAATGAAGACAGCCTAAGAGACCTCTGGGAAAACATTAAATGCAACAACATTCGCATTATATGGCTCCCAGAAGGAGAAGAGAGAGAAAGAACCAGAGAAAATATTTGAAGAGATTATAGTCGAAAACTTCCCTAACATGGGAAAGGAAATAGCCACCCAAGTCCAGGAAGCACAGCGAGTCCCATACAGGATAAACCCAAGGAGAAACATGCTGAGACACACAGTAATCAAATTGACAAAAATTAAAGACAAAGAAAAATTATTGAAAGCATCAAGGGAAAAACGACAAACAACATACAAGGGAACTCCCATAAGGTTAACAGCTGATTTCCCAGCAGAAACTCTACAAGCCAGAAGGGAGTGATGTACTTAAGTATATCATGATATACATGATATACTTAAAGTGATGAAAGGGAAGAACCTACAACCAAGATTACTCTACCCAACAAGGATCTCACTCAGATTCGATGGAGAAATCAAAAGCTTTACAGACAAGCAAAAGCTAAGAGAATTCAGCACCACCAAACCAGCTCTACAACAAATGCTAAAGGAACTTCTCTAAGTGGGAAACACAAGAGAAAAAAAGGACCTACAAAAACAAACCCAAAACAATTAAGAAAATGGTCACAGGAACATACATATCGATAATTACCTTAAACGTGAATGGATTAAATGCTCCAACCAAAAGACACAGGCTCCCTGAATGGAGACCCATATATATTCTGTCTACAAGAGACCCACTTCAGAACTAGGGACACATGCAGACTGAAAGTGAGGGGATGGAAAAAGATATTCCATGCAAATGGAAATCAAAAGGAGTAGCAATACTCATATCAGATAAAGTAGACTTTAAAACAAAGACTGTTACAAGAGACAAGGAAGGACACTACATAATGATCAAGGGATCAATCCAAGAAGAAGATATAACAATTATAAATATATATGCACCCAACATAGGAGCACCTCAATACATAAGGCAACTGCTAACAGCTATAAAAGAGGAAATTGACAGTAACACAGTAATAGTGGGGGACTTTAACACTTCACTTACACAAATGAACAGATCATCCAAACAGAAAATTAATTTCCAAAACAGGAAACACAAGCTTAAATGACACAATAGACCAGATAGATTTAATTGATATTTATAGGACATTCCATCCAAAAACAGCAGATTACACTTTCCTCTCAGGTGTGCACGGAACATTCTCCAGGATAGATCACATCCTGGGTCACAAATCAAGCCTCAGTAAATTTAAGAAAATTGAAATCATATCAAGCATCTTTTCTGACCATGCTATGAGATTAGAAATCAATTACAGGGACAAAAATGTAAAAATCACAAACACATGGAGGCTAAACAATACATTACTAACTAACCAAGAGATAACTGAAGAAATCAAAGAAGAAATCCAAAAATACCTAGAGACAAATGACAATGAAAACACAATGATCCACAACCTATGGGATGCAGCAAAAGCAGTTCTAAGAGGGAAGTTTATAGCAATACAATCCTACCTCAAGAAACAACAAACATCTCAAATAAAAAATCTAACCTTACACCTAAAGGAACTAGAGAAAGAAGAACAAACAAAACCCAAGTTAGTAGAAGGAAAGCCATCATAAATATCAGAGCAGAAACAAAGAAAACAAGAGCAAAGATCAATAAACCTAAAAGCTGGTTCTTTGAGAAGATAAACAAAATTGATAAACCATTAGCCAGGCTCATCAAGAAAAAGAGGGAGAGGACTCAAATCAATAAAATTAGAAAGAAAAAGGAAAAGTTACAACAGACATAGCAGAAATACAAAGCATCCCAAGAGACTACTACAAGCATTTCTATGCCAATAAAATGGACAACCTGGAAGAAATGGACAAATTCTTAGAAAGGTATAACCTTCCAAGACTGAACCAGGAAGAAATAGAAAATATGAACAGACCAATCACAAGTAATGAAATTGAACCTGTGATTAAAAAATCTTCCAACAAACAAAAGTCTAGGACCAGATGGCTTCACGGGTGAATTCTATGAAAGATTTAGAGAAGAGCTAACACCCCTCCTTCTCAAACTCTTCCAAAAAATTGCAGAGGAAGAAACACTCCCAAACTCATTCTATGAGACCACCATCACCCTGATACCAAAACCAGACAAAGATACTACAAAAAAAAGAAAATTACAGACCAATGTCACTGATGAAAGTAGATGCAAAAATCCTCAACAAAATACTAGCAAACAGAATCCAACAACACACTAAAAGGATCATGCACCAAGATCAAGAGGGATTTATCCCAGCAATGCAAGGATTCTTCAGTATATGCAAATCGATCAATGTGATACACCACAGTAACAAATGAAGAAGAAAAACCATATGATCATCTCAATAGATGCAGAAAAAGCTTTTGACAAAATTCAACACCCATTTATGATAAAAACTGTCCAGAAAGTGGGCACACAGGGAACCTACCTCAACATAAGAAAGGCCATATACGACAAACCCACAGCAAACATCATTCTCTATGGTGAAAAACTGAAACCATCCCCTCTAAGGTAGCCATGGCAATCAGAGAACAAAAAGAAATAAAAGGAATACAAATTGGAAAAGAAGAAGTAAAACTGTCACTGTTTGCAGATGACATGATACTATACATAGAGAATCCTAAAGATGCCACCAGAAAACTACTAGAGTTAATCAATGAATTTGGTGAAGTGGCAGGATACAAAATTAATGCACAGAAATCTCTTGCATTCCTATACACTAATGATGAAAAATCTGAAAGAGAAATTAAGGAAACACTCCCATTTACCATTGCAACAGAAAGAATAAAATACCTAGGAATAAGCCTACCTAGGGAGACAAAAACCTGTATGCAGAAAAGTATAAGACACTGATGAAAGAAATTAAAGATGATACCAACAGATAGAGAGATATACCATGTTCTTGGATTGGAAGAATCAATATTGTGAAAATGACTATACTACCCAAAGCAATCTACAGATTCAATGCAATCCCTATCAAATTACCAATGGCAATTTTTACAAAACTAGAACAAAAAAATCTTAAAATTTGCATGGAGACACAAAAGACCCGGAATAGCCAAAGCGGTCTTGAGGGAAAAAAACAGAGCTGGAGGTAGCAGACTCCCTGACTTCAGAGTATACTACAAAGCTACAGTAATCAAGACAATATGGTACTGGCACAAAAACTGAAATATAGATCAATTTAACAGGATAGAAAGCCCAGAGATAAACCCCCACACCTACGGTCAACTAATCTATGACAAAGGAGGCAAGGATATACAATGGAGAAAAAAGAGTCGCTTCAATAAGTGGTGCTGGGAAAACTAGACAGCTACATGTAAAAGAATGAAATTAGAGCACTCCCTAACACCATACACAAAAATAAACTCAAAATGGATTAGAGACCTAAATGTAAGAGTGGACACTATAATAGAGGAAAACATAGGAAGCACAGTCTTTGACATAAATCACAGCAAGATCTTTTTTGATCCACCTCCTAGAGTACTGGAAATAAAAACAAACAAATGGGACTTAATGAAACTTAAAAGCTTTTGCAAAGCAACGGAAACTACAAACAAGATGAAATATTTTCTCAGAATGGGAGAAAATATTTGCAAACGAATTAACGGACAAAGGATTAATCTCCAAAATATATAAACAGCTCATACAGCTCAATATTAAAAAAACAAACAACCCAATCCAAAAATGGGCAGAAGACCTAAAGAGACATTTATCCAAAGAAGACATACAGATGGCCAAAAAGCACATGAAAAGATGCTCAACATCACTAATTGTTAGAGAAATGCAAATCAAAACTACAATGAGATATCACCTCACACCAGTTAGAATGGGTATCATCTGAAAATCTACAAACAACAAATGCTGGAGAGGGTGTGGAGAAAAGGGAACCCTCTTGCACTGTTGGTGGTAATGCAAATTGATACAGCCACTATGGAGAACAGTATGGAGGTTCCTTAAAAAACTATAAATGGAATTATCATATGACCCAGCAATCCCACTACTGGGCATATACCCAGAGAAAACCATAATTCAAAAAGACACATGCACCTCAGTGTTCACTGCAGCAGTATTTACAATAGGTAGGACATGGAAGCAACCTAAATGCCCATCGACAGACGAATGGATAAAGAAGATGTGGTACATATATACAATGGAATATTACTCAGCCATAAAAAGGAATGAAATTGGGTCATTTGTAGAGACGTGGATGAATCTAGAGGCTGTCATACAGAGTGAAGTAAGTCAGAAAGAGAAAAACAAATATCTTATATTAATGCATATATGTGGAACCTAGAAAAATGGTACAGATGAACCGGTTTGCAGGGCAGAAACTGAGACACAGATGTAGAGAACAAACGTGTGGAAACCAAGGGGGGTAAGTGGCAGTGGGTGGTGGTGGTGTGATGAATTGGGAGATTGGGACTGACATATATACACTAATATGTATAAAATGGATAACTAATAAGAACCTGCTGTATAAAAAAATAAATAAAATAAAATTCAAAAACTCAAAAACAGTAAAAAAGAACAACTGAAGTAATATCTAATTACTACATAGTTTATTTTTCTTAAAAATGGGTGTGCAAAAGGGATAGATTAGAAAATTAATTTCCTAGTTTGAAAATAAACTTTAGATACATCAAGATTCTATCATGTCTATAAAACACTGGACATTCTGCGGAGTTGGATACAGAGAAAAAATTATTTATGAATGACAGAACATGACTCACTTAAAGTCATATAAGCTTCTCTAAAGATATCAATCAACGCAACCTTCAGAAAGCTGCATTAAGACCCCTCTTACTATACATTCATGCTTCCGCTTTTAAAACCCCAAGAGAAGAAAAAAATCATACCAAAGTAAACTATGGAGCTCCATGTGTTTTAAAAGAAATAGCAAAATACAAATGAACTTATTTACAAAACAGAAATAGACTCACAGACACAGAAAACAAACTTGTGGTTACCAAAGGGGATAGCAGAGTGAGGGGGAGATAAATTAGGAGTTTGGGATTAACATATATCTACTACCATATATAAAATAGGTAAACAACAAGGGCCTATTCTATAGCACAGGGAACTATATTCAATATCTTGTAATAACCTATAATGGAAAAGAATCTGAAAAAGAATATATATATGTATATATACATATATAACTGAATCACTTTGCTGTACACTTGAAACTATCACAACATTGTAAATCATCTATACTTCAATTAAAAAAAAAAAGAAATAATACCAAAATAGCCCATAGAAACAGTAACCAACCCAGTAGCAACCAGACCCCGACGCACAGTCTGTGGTCTCTAAACAACATTTCTCATTAAAAGACACCAGGGCTTCTTGAAGAAATGGCATATTCCAGATCTAAGACAACAAATGTACGAGATGAGCCTAGAGTATCTTGTATTCCAGAGAGCAAGAAAGCTATCAAAGACTATTGGAGTCACATAATGAAGACTCAGGGGCCAACTTGAAGGGGCTACCAATAGCCAAAGAAAGGAAAAGTTAAGTCCTGAAAAAAATGAAATAAATTAAATGGATACAGAAGCTTTGAACAGTGGATTTAAAAACTTGATTAACTCTAATATTCTACAGTTTAACAGCCAGCAGTTTTACCACTTGTGTAACTACTGCTGACATAATCACTGCAATGTAAAAGAATATAAATTGTAAGGTACCATCTCAACTTTAAGAGCCATACTAGACCTTCCTTCAGAGTAATATATTAAGGGGAAAAAAGAACGTGAGGTAACTTACAATAATCAAAACAAATCAATGAAGTACATTACAGTTTTCTAAGTTTTTTCAAATTCACCTGAGATCTTTTACCCTACATGATCAGTACAAATAGCTCCTCAAGAAAAAAAAAAAAATCAGGTCAAGTAGGTAATCAAAGCAATATTTATCTATCTTACATATTTTATTACAACTGACATACATTTTCTCTCTCTCCAATCCTTTAACGGAAAGGCATTTTCACTGAGTATGGATCTGCAGATTAGAACTGAGCATCATCTTCCTTGCCTAAACCACAGCTATAACACATTGTCTGAGATCGCTATGGTCAGTTCTTTAAAATGAAACAAAACTTAAACGTACTTGCAAATTCATCAGTTTAGAGACGCCTCCTAAATGTTTACAATTAGTTTTCCTATGTTTTCTAGTTATCTAGTTATCTAATGCACATCAAATCCCAAGGGAGCAATGTGGATGGGCCCAGATGGATGCCCTCAGAAGTAGTGGGTTACAGCACAGAAGAAGAACTCTGAGCTTAGGAAGCCCATATTTCATATGGGCTGCATAATGGGCACTTAGCATGTGTGCCCTTTGCTCCAGAGGAAGACACCATCTCTGTCTTCCTAGGCTATTCACTATACAAACATCCTTGAAAAGATAGTCCAGAACAAAAGGCAGTCAGTGCTTTACTTGAAAGATACGCAGAACTGCAAGACACCATGAGGGATTGTCTTCCAACAGTTTTTTCATCCCTATCTTATCCAATACAACACCCTGTAACATTTCACCTTGTATTATATGTGTTATTATTGATAGGTCAAATCACTAGTGATTCACAAGCCACAATCACAAAGAGCACTTTGGCAAATGTCTACTGAGAGGAGTGATTAGCAGAATTTTTTCTGATTTTAAACAATTTGAAGAATCTTTTTATATATAAATCACACCTCATCAAGTCCAGTCTTAATTACTGAATGAATGCACTGAAGTCAACTACCACCCAAAAAAGATTCAGGGATCAAAATGGTAACATAGGACCCCCAGCCTCTGTCCTCCCACAAAGATCAACAATTAGACAGTTATTCATGAACAAAAACACCGCTAGGAAAGATCTGGAGTCCACGTAAGAAACTTCAACAACATAATGGAACAACCACACAAAAAGGGAAAGAAAACAGCTTCGTTTTATTTTTATCATCCATCTCCTAGGCTGGCACTGTTTAGCACCAAAGGGAAACTCCCCAGCTAGAAAGAGTTCCCATGCCAGGAAAGGGAGATCAGAGTAAGCAACCAGCTTCCCCAGCCTTTTCGGGCAGTGCACAAAGGACCTGCTTTGATTTCACCCCAGCCAGAGACCAGCAAAGCTGAGATATAGAGATGGCTAGGAACAATGAAGAATAGCAGGGGTTACCAAGATCAGCCACAAAGTGGGTATAACCACAGTCCCACCTGCTCTTCAAAGGACCTGAATTTTGAAGCTTTCTCAACTGAAAAAACCAACGGCCAGCACAGCCACCACAGATCACCTGCAGATTTCACCAGCTTTTGTCCCATAGTTATTTGTGTTCACCAACACCAGTTGCCCGAGTCCCTCCTCGTTCCCTCCCCTCACCTGCCCCACAGGAGCCCAGGTCCCACACCAAATACCACCCCAAGCCCCTGTGGCTGCACGACTGCAAGATGCTGCCTAGACTCCCATGGCTGACCTCCACCGCCACGTGCACGCTCCAGGCTACCCCTCCAGCTGTGCATTTGCATGCCACTGACACCTGTCATCAGCTTCCACGGTCATGAGCATACCTGGGGAAGACCGTGCAGCCACGGAAAGTCACACCAACAGCCAGGGCCACCGCAGCTGCTTATGGGTCTAGATCACACTTTATTTTCTGTCACTGACCTGCATCACTGTGCTCACCTGCAGCTAGCCCCTCCAGCTGTGCACCTGCACTTCCTAGCCCAACCCCCATCACTGGTCTCCATTGTCATGCACCTGTGGCAAGACCCTGCAGCCATGGTAGTGTCTACTGACAGCCAAGGTGTCCCCAGGTGTTGGTGTACCCACAGATGATCCCAACCCTTACTGCCTACCCTGGGCCCCACCTACATATGTGTCAGCAACCTCACCTGCCGTGACTAAGGTACTTGCAGTTAGGTGATCCCTGCAACTGAGCATGTGCATACCATCAGTTATAGCCACTGCCACTACTTGCCTTAGACCCTAGACACTGGGCCTGAAGGCACTGCTAAGGACCCCAAAAAGCCCTTGAAGCCTCAGCAGATCCTTGCAGTGCTAACCAAGGACCACACAGTTCTTGAGGCTGTGGATCCCAAGAGCCTGAGCCAATCAGCCACCATGTCCCTTCAGGCCCCAGTGCTGCCACATGACCCCACCCCTGGTGCCACAGACCACTAGACTTGGGGTTCACAGCATGCTCCAGCATACTCCCAATTGCAGGTGAAAAATCTTCCCTTACGGAAGTCAGTCCATGAAGTCATAAAGGGTAACTGCTTCTTCAAATGCACAGATACCTACGCAAGGCTACAGGGACCATAAAGAAAAAGTGAAACATGTATCCACCAAAGGAATACAATAAACCTCCAGTAACTAGCCCCAAAGAAATGGAGATGCAGGAATTGCCTGACAAAGAATTCAAAATAATTGTCCTGAAGATGCTTGGAGAGTTACAGGAGAGCACAAATAAAAATCTAACAATGTCAGGGAAACAATACAAGATGAGAACACTCAATACCAAAAAAAAAACCAAACAAAAAACAAAGAAAAAAACCCCAAACCACCCAATTAAAAAAATAGGCAGAAGATCTAAATAGACATTTTTCCAAAGAAGATATACGAATGGCCAACAGACACATGAAAATATGTTCAGCATTTCTAATCATCAGAGAAATGCAAATCAAAACCACGAGGTATCACCTCACACTTGTCAAAATGGCTACGATCAAAAAGTCTACAAATAATAAATGCTGGCAAGGATGTGGAGAAAAGGGATTCCTAGTACACTGTTGATGGGACTGTAAATTGGTGCAGCAACTATGGAAAACAGTATGGAAGTCCTCAAAAAACAGAAAACAGAACTACCATTATGATCCAGCAATCCTACTGTTGGGTATATATCCGAAGAAAATGAAAACACTAATTCAAAAAGGTACTTGCACTCCAATGTTCATAGCAGCATTATTTATAATAGCTAAGATATGGAAGCAACCTAAGTATCCATCAACAGATGAATGGATAAAGAAGATGTGGTATATATTTCCACAATGGAATGTTTTCTCAGTCATAAAGAAGAAATTGTGCCATTTGCAACAACATGGATGGACCTGGAGGGTATTATGCTTAGTGAAATGTCAGAGAAAGACAAACACAAATGAATGCATATTGCAAAACAGAAACAGACACAGATATACAGAACAAACTAGTGGTCACCAGTGAGAATGGTGGCAAGGGGAGGATTAAGAGACATAAACTACTATGTATAAAATACATAAGCAACATGGATATATTGTACAGCAAGGGGAAATACAGCCACCACTTTGTAATAACTTTAAATGGAATATAATCTATAAAAATATTGAATCACTATGTTGTACACCTGAAACAAATATAATATTATAAATCAACTATACCTCAATAAGAAAAATAAACAAATAAAATAAAATATTGTAACCTAGGGAAAAAAAAAAAAAAGATGAGAAGTCACCAGCCAAGACATTAAAAAGAAACAAAAGAATTTTGGAGATGAAGAATACAATGACTAAACTGAAGAATTCAACAAAGTTTCAACAGCAGCCCAGAGCAAGAAGAAGCAGAAGAAAGAATCAATGAGCTCATAGGCAGATCTTTTTATATTAGTCAGTTAGAGGAGAAAAGAAAAAAAAAAAAAAGCCTACTAATGAAGAAAGCCTATGGGTCTTATGAGATGCCATCAAAAGAAACTATGTATCATTGGAGTTCCAGAAGGAAAAGAGAGGGGGAAAGGGGTAGAAGGCTTATTTAAAGAAATAATGGCTGAGAACTTCCCAAACTTGGGGAGAGATTTGAATGCCAAGTTCATAAAGGTAATAGGTTACCCCAAAATTTCAATCCAAAATCCAAGACACATTATAATAAAATGATCTAAAATAAAAGACAAAGAAAAAAATTTAAAAACAGCAAGAGAAAAAAATGTTCTTGCATTCAAGGGAACCCCCATAAGTCTATCAGCAGATTTCTCAGCAGAGACCTTGCAGGCCAAGAGAAAATGTAATGATATACTCAAAGTACTGAAAGAAAGAAACTGCCAACCAAGAAAACTTTACCCAGCAAAGCTGTCCTTCAGAAATGAAGCCAAGATAAAGGCTTTCCCAAACAAACAAAAGCTGAGGGTGTTTATCATCACTACATCTGTCTTAAAAGAAATGCTGCGGAGGCTTCCCTGGTGGTTGAGAGTCCGCCTGCCGATGCAGGGGACACGGGTTTGTGCCCCAGTCCGGGAAGATCCCACGTGCCACAGAGCGGCTGGGCCCGTGAGCCATGGCCGCTGGGGCTGCGCGTCCGGAGCCTGTGCTCCGCAACGGGAGAGGTCACAACAGTGAGAGGCCCGCAGACCACAAAAAAAAAAAAGAAATGCTGAAAGAAGTTCTTCTAGTTGAAACTAAAGGACACTAACTAGTAACATGAAATTAACACACTGGTAAAGGCAAGTATACAGTTAAATTCAGAATATTCTAATACTGTAATATGGTGCTGTGTTAACCACTTTAGTATAAAGGTTAAAGGACAAAAGTGTTTAAAATAGATACAGCTACAACAATTTTAAATGAATAAACAATATTAAAAGATATAAAGTATGACATCAAAAACATAACACATGGCAGAAGGGAATAAAAAAGCAGAGTTTCTGTATGAAATCAAAGTTAAGTTGTTATCAGCTTAAAATTGACTGTTACATCTATACAATGTTTCAAGCAAGCCTCAAAGTAACCACAACACAAAAACCTATAGAAGATACACACAAAATAAAGAGAAGGGAATCAAAGTATACCACTATGGAAAGGCATCAATTCACAAAGGAAGACAACAAGAGAGAAACAAAGGAACAAAGCAACTACATAACAGCCTGAAAACAATAAGATGGCAAGAGTAAGTCCTTACCTATCAATAATTACTGTAAATGTAAATGGATTAAATGCTCCAATCAAAAGGCATAGAGTGGCTGAATGGATTTTAAAAAA
This sequence comes from Monodon monoceros, assembly GCF_005190385.1. NCBI lineage: Eukaryota > Metazoa > Chordata > Mammalia > Artiodactyla > Monodontidae > Monodon > Monodon monoceros. The sequence goes on from NW_021703783.1 coordinate 59,150,621, forward strand.
AGACCCAACTACACATTGCCTACAAGAGACTCACTTTAGCTTTAGAGGCACAGACAATAATAGTGAAGGGATGGAAAAAGATATTCCACACAAATAAAAACCAAGAGATCAGGGGTAACTATACTTACATCAGACTAAACAGACCTTAAGTTAAAAACTATAACAAGAGACAAAGAAGGTCATTATATAACGATAAAGGGGTCAATTCATCAAGAGAATATAACATTTGTAAGTATATATGCCCCCAACATTAGAGCAACTAAATACATTAAGCAAAAACAAATGATCTGAAGCAAGAAATAGACAGCAGTACAACAACATTAGAGGACTTCAATCCCCCAACAATGGATAAATCATCCAGACAGAAAATCAATAAGGAAATATTGGACTGGAACTAAACTTTAGACTAAATGAACCTAACAGACAAATATAGAACACTCCATCCAACAGCAACAGAATACACATTTTTCTCAAGCACATATGGAACATTCTACAGAATCAATCATATATTAGGTCATCTCAGCAAATTTTAAAAGACTGAAATCATATCAAGTATATTTTCCAACCACAATGGATGAAACTAGAAATCAATAACAGGAGGAAAACTGGAAAAATCACAAATATGTGGAAATTAAACAACAGACTCTTGAAGAATCAATGGGTTAAAGAAGAAATCAAAAGGGAAATTTTAAAAGAATCTTAAAATAAATGAAAATGGAAATACAGCATACCAAACTATAGGATGCAGCAAAAGCAGTGCTAAGAGAAAAGTTTATATAGATAAGAAACAAGAAAGATCTCAAACAACCTAACTTTACACATCAAGGAAACTAGAAAAAACAAAAACTAAGCCCAAAGTTAGCAGAAAGAAGATACTAAAGATCATAGAAGAAATAGATCAAATAGAGAACAGAAAAAGAGTACAAAAGAAACAGTGAAACTAAGAGTTGGCTTTTGAAAAAAATAAACAAAATTGACAAACCTTTAGCTGGACTTACCAAGAAAAAAGAAGACAAATAAAATTATAAATAAAAAAGGAGACAATACAACTGATACCACAGAAATACAAAGGCTTAATAAGGGACTACAATGAACAATTAGATGACAACAAATTGAACAATCCAGAAGAAATTAATAAATTCTTAGAAACATACAACCTAGCAAGTCTGTATCATGAAGAAACAGAAAATCTGAACAGAACAATAACAAGAAAGGAGAGTGAATCAATAATCAAAAACCTCTCAACAAAGAAAAGCCTAACACCAGATGCCTTCACAGGTTAATTCTACAAAACATTTAAAGAATTAACACTGGGACTTCCCTGGTGGTCCAGTGGTAAAGACTCCACCTTACAATGCAGGGGACGCAGGTTCGATTCCTGGTTGGGGAACTAAGATCCCACATGCCTCAGGGCAACTAAGCCTGCACGCCACAACTACTGAGCTCGAGTGCCTCAACTAAAGCCTATGCACCACAACTACAGAGCCCACACATCCTGGAGCCTGCGCACCACAACTAGAGAAGAAAAAACCCGCATGCCACACTAGAGAGAAGCCAGCGCACCACAACGAAGAGCCCACGTGCCACAACAAAAGGTACCGCATGCCTCAACCAAGATCGCGCATGCTGCAACTAAGACCTGATGCAGCCAAAAATTAATAGAATAAATAATAAATACATCTTTTTTTTAAAAAAAAAAGGAATTAATACCAATTGTTCTCAAACTCTTCTCAAAAATTAAAAAGGAGGGAACACAATTTATGAGGTTAGCATTACCCTGATACCAAAGGCAGATAAGGATTCCACAAAAAAAAGAAAACTATAAGCCAATATCATTGATGATTAAAGATGCAAAACTTTTTAGCAAAATAGTAGCAAACAGAATTTAAAAGCACAATAAAAGATCACATACCATGATCAAGTGGGATTTATCCCTGGGATGCAAGGATAGTTCAACATATGCAAATCAATAAATGTCACACACCCCATTAAAAGAATGAGAGTTAAAAATCATATGATCATCTCAAAAAATGCAGAAAAAGCATTTAACAAAATTCAACATCCTCTCATCATTAAAAAAAAAAACCCTCAACAAATTGGGTACGGAAGGAACATATCTCAACATAAAGGTCATATATGACAAACCCACAGCTAACATCATACTCAACAATGAAAGACTGATAACTTTCCCTCTAAGATCAGTAAAAGACAAGGATGCCCACTCTCACCACTCCTTTTCAACATAGTACTAGTCATAGAGCAATCAGGTAAGAAATAAAAGGCATCCAAATTGGAAAATAAAAGGCAGAAGTGTCTCTGTTTGCTGTTGACATGATTTTGTATATGGAAAATCCAAAAGACCACCAAAAAAACCATTAGACATAATAAATTAATTCAGTAAAGTTGTAGGATACAAAATTGCTATACAAAAATCAGCTGCATTTCTATACATTAACAATGAATGATCTAAAAAAGAAATAAAGAAAACAATCTTATTTACAACAGCATCAAAAAGAATAAAAACACTTAGGAATAAATTTAACCAAGGAGATGAAAGATCTATAAACAAAACTGTAAGACACTGAGGAAAGAAATTGAAGACACAAATAAATGGAAAGATATCCCATGTTCATGAAGAGCTAATATTGTTAAAATGTCCCTAGTATACAACGCCATCTATAGATTCAATGCAATCCTAATCAAAATTCCAATGGCATTTTTCACAGAAATAGAAAAAGCAATACTAAAATTCACATGGAACCACTAAAGAGCCCAAATAGCCAGAGCAATCTTCAGAAAGAAGAACAAAGCTAGAGGCATCACACTTCATTCCAAACTATACTGCAAAGCTATAGTAATCAAAACAATATGGTACTGGCATAAAAAAAACAGGCATAGATCTATGGAACAGAATCAAGAGCCCAGAAATAAACCTACACATGTATGGTCAACTAATAATATTTGACAAGGGAGCCAAAAATGCAAAAGAGTGAAACTGGACTCCTATCTTACACCATACACAAAAAACAACTCAAAATGGATTAAACTTAACATAAGACCTGAAACTGTAAAACTCTTAGAAGAAAACAAAAGGAAAAAGCTCCTTGACATCAGTCTTGCCAATGATATTTTTGATATGACAACAAAAGAACGAGCAACAGAAGCAAAAATAAACAAGTTGGACTACATAAAACTAAAAAGCTTCTGCACTGCAAAAGAAACAACAATGTGGAAAGGCAACCTACGGAATGGGGAAAAATACTTGCAAACCATCTGTCTGATTAGGGGTTAATACCCAAAATACATAAGAAACTCAAACAACTCAACAGCAGAAAAACAATCTGATTTTAAAATAGGCAGAGGACTTGCATAACAATTTTTCTAAATAAGACATACAGATGGCCAACAGGTACATGAAAAGGTGCTCAACATCACTAATCGTCAGGGAAATGCAAATGAAAACCACAATGAGATATTGTCTCACACCAGTTAAAATGGCTATTATCAAAAAGGCAAGAAATAACAAATGCTGGCGAGGATATGGAGAAAAGGGAACTCTGGTGTAGGTTCCCCCAAAATTAAAACAAAGAGACCATATTATCCAGCAATTCCACTTCTGGATATATATCTGAAGAAGATGAAATCATTATCTTGAAGAGATATCTGCTCTCCCATGTTCATCTGTGGCATTATTCATAATAGGTAAGACATGTAAACAATCTAAAAGTCCATCAACAGATGAATGGTTAAAGAAAATGTGGTATATATGTACAATGGAGTATTATTTTGCCCATAAAAAAAAGGAAATCCTGCCATTTGCAACAACATGGATGGACCTTGAGGGCTAAGTAAAATAAGTCAGACAAGAAAAGACAATTCCTGTGTGATCTCACTTATATGTGGAACCTAAAAACAATGAACTCATAGAAACAGAGAGTAGAATGGTGGTAGCCAGGGGCTGAAGGGAGGGAGAAATGGGAAGATGTTGATGAGAATGTACAAACTTCAGATATAAGACAAGTAAGTTCTGAGGATGTAATTTACAGCATGGTGACTATAGTTAATGACACTTTATTGTGTACTTGAAAGTTGCTATGATAGTAGAGCTTTAATGTTCTTACCATAACAACAGCGAAAAAATGGTAATTATGTGAGGTAAGGGATGTGTATTAACTAACCTTTCTGTGGTAAATATTTCATAATATATACATGTATCAAATCATCACATTGTATACCTTAAACGTATACAATATTATATGTCAATTATATCTTGATAAAGCTTGGGGGTAGAGGGGAGCATGTTAGCTCTTATTTATTTTTGAAACCTTGGCATCATGATAGTACCTGGTACATAGCTAACACTGAAAAAAAAAGAATTCATTAAATGAATAAAGGAAAAAAATATTTTTAAAGTAATTGACTCGATAATTTAAATCACTTATTCAAATAAGGGTATGAACTAAAGACAGGGGGAAAGCAACTGAAGTACAAAGCAGACCATTCTTAATAAGTGCTGTTTTATGATCACAGCAAACCTATAAATGCTGAAAGGTCCCAAACCCAAGTTCAGCAAAGAAACAGTTAATACTGTATGATAAGATTAAAGAAATATTATATCAACCTAGAAACTGTAATAATATTGTTTTTTTTTTTAACCTTTCCATATCTACTTCCCCTTCCTGTGATAACACACCTTGATCTTCCTTTGAGGAAAACATCCCTCTTCCAAAGTATGCAATTGGTGCCCCGCACCCTCCTAACAAAAAGCTGGCAATAAACCCAAGCCAGACCAATCAGTCCCTATCTGTCTCAATCTCTGAAATCTCTGAATCATGAGCAGAGTGATCACATGAACGGAAAAGCAAAGAAGAACTATCTTAATGGAGGCTCCATAAAGATTGTCCATTGCTTCCTGCTCTCTAGATCTCTGGAGCTGCTCAAGTGTCTATTCTTTCTAAAACTCAGTTTTTCAGCTTTTACTTCAAGAGTACGAGCTTATCATTCTAGTGATTTATTTAAGTTAGCCAAAGAACCCTAAATGGACATAGATACTACTTCAGCCACTTGTAACCAAAATAAGCGACCTTTGAATAATATAACAAAATGAAAGTTAACTTCAAAGTATTTTAAAATGTATTTACAGAAGTGAAATCAATGTCAGACCTAGAACATAAAACACCATATATGCAATACAATAGCATAATATTCACCTATGTGTTTCTGGCTAGGTGCTTTAACTTCATTAAATAAGATCTATCATAAAAACATCATGCAAGGGCTTCCCTGGTGGCGCAGTGGTTGAGAGTCCGCCTGCCGATGCAGGGGACACGGGTTCGTGCCCCGGTCTGGGAAGATCCCACATGCCGCGGAGCGACTGGGCCCGTGAGCCATGGCCGCTAAGCCTGCGTGTCCGGAGCCTGTGCTCCACGGCAGGAGAGGCCACAACAGTGAGAGGCCCGCCTCTACCTCAATTTTAGTTCGCATCTTACTACCCAAGGTGCTTCATCTGGAGCTCCCGCTTCAAATTTTCTCACCCACTATCAAATGAAAGATTTGTGGTCAACTGCATGATTAGTACTAAGAGGAGAAACATATCTAAAAATATGTATTCAAGCAGCTGACAGACATTGCCATTTGTCTGACTGATCTTGTAATCTACTGCAGTCTTTATGAAACAAACACACAAAGTGATGACAAACCTGTCTAAGGCCCTGGACCGCAATCAACCTATAACAACAACTTAAAAAGGGAAAGCTATTAACATACCTCTAACTCATCACCTACCTGGTTTCTAAAATTCTAAGTTGTGTCAAGTGCAAAGCTAAGAAACATCTTTCAGAGGAGAAATGTGATTCCAGTAGGAAGAAAAAATACACACATACTTCTACTGTGGCCTGGGACTTATTATTCACTAGACGTTAATCCAAGGAATTCCCTGGTGGTCCAGTGGTTAGGATTTGGCGCTTTCACTGCAGAGGGCCGGGTTCTATCACTGGTTGGGGAACTAAGATTCCATAAGTTGTGTGGCATGGCCAAATAAAATAAAATAAAATAAAATAATCATAAGTGAGATCCATCAACATTTCCAGTATGTGAGAAGCAAAGAAAATGGATACAAAATAAACAGAAGACAAAACCTCTGTCTGGTGAAGTACACAATATAATTGGAAGAAACAAATATACACATGTAACATGTATTATTATTATTATTATTATTTTTTTTTTTTTGCAGTACACAGGCCTCTCACCGTTGTGGCCTCTCCCGTTGCGAAGCACAGGTTCCGGACGCGCAGGCTCAGCGGCCATGGCTCACGGGCCCAGCTGCCCCGCGGCATGTGGGATCTTCCCAGACAGGGGCACGAACCCGTGTACCATGCATCGGCAGGCGGACTCTCAACCACTGTGCCACCAGGGAAGCCCTAATGTGTATTATTGATTTGACAAATAAAAATCAGTACATAATTGAATATGTGTTACATTTACCTTTTCTCCTATTATTTTTACTCCTAAGTGAGGCAAGGTGGTTTAAGAAAAATGAAAGCATGTGCGCACTGTTCTGAAACCAAAAACAATGTTCACTAACCCAGCACTTTTTACATGTAGTCAGAAACTAAATTAAATGCAATCTATCTAACAATTTTCTTCAATTCAACATGTTTCCATTAAGCACACGCTATAGGTCTGGCAACTGTCATCAGAGTTCTTCAAATATTCATGCAAAAGATTGCTTTAGGCAAGGCTGGGACATTTCTGTTAAAAAGAGACAGGAGAAGAAGGAAAAGAAATATATGATCTTAAAGTAATTAAAAAGTGTTACAATTTCATTTCCTGTCAAGTGTCAGATTTGCTAAACACTTGGCTTCTGATACACACTTCTGCTGCTGCAGTCCCAATTTGCTGACCTTCTCAAAAATCATATAGATGGGGCTTCCCTGGTGGCGCAGTGGTTGAGAGTCCGCCTGCCGATGCAGGGGACACGGGTTCGTGCCCCGGTCCGGGAAGACCCCACATGCTGCGAAGCGGCTGGGCCCGTGAGCCATGGCCGCTGAGCCTGCGCGTCCGGAGCCTGCGCTCCGCAACGGGAGAGGCCACAACGGTGGAGGCCCACGTACCGCAAAAAAAAAAAATCATATAGATGTACCAATGGAATGTAGAATTGCTTACTGTCAATGATAGTGAGACAGAGGAAGAACCCCAACTGCTCATTACTTCCAGCCAGCTGAAAGTAGTTAACATCTTCCGTAATACAAACAATATCTGCCCTGGAAAATACCAAGCACATAGCCCCTGCTGATGGCAATATCTTTGAAAGCAGAAACTAACAAAAACAAATGAAAAACAAAAATCAACAACACAAACACAAGCAGTGAGGGCAAGGGAGTAAATCATGCAAGGATGGACTTCCCTGGTGGCACAGTGGTTAAGAATCCGCCTGCCGCTCTATTTACAATAGCCAGGACATGAAAGCAACCTAAGTGTCCATCGACAGATGAGTGGATAAAGAAGATGTAGCACATATATACAATGGAATATTACTCAGCCATAAAAAGAAATGAAATTGAGTTATTTGTAGTGAGGTGGAAGGACCTAGAGTCTGTCATACAAAGTGAAGTCAGAAAGAGAATAACAAATACCGTATGCTAACACATATATATGGAATCTGAAAAAAAGAAAAAAAAGGTTCTGAAGAACCTAGGGGCAGGACAGGAATAAAGACACAGACGTAGAGGATGGACGTGAGGACACGAGGAGGGGGAAGGGTAAGCTGGGATGAAGTGAGAAAGTGGCATGGATATACATACACTACCAAATGTAAAATAGCTAGTGGGAAGCAGCCGCATAGCACAGGGAGATCAGCTCGGTGCTTTGTGATCACCTAGAGGGGTGGGATAGGGAGGGTGGGAGGGAGACACAAGAGGGAGGGGATATGGGGATATATGTATATGTATAGCTGATTCACTTTGATATAAAGCAGAAACTAACACAGCATTGTAAAGCAATTATACTCCAATAAAGGTGTTAAAAATAAATAAATAATAAAAGTGAAGATTAAAGAGAAAAAAAAAGAATCCGCCTACCAGTGCGGAGAACATGGGCTTGAGCCCTGGTCTGGGAATATCCCACATGCCGAGGAGCAACTAAGCCCATGCACCACAACTACTGAGCCTACGCTCTAGATCCCGTGAGCCACAACTACTGAAGCCCGTGCACCTGGAGCCTGTGCTCCACAACAAGAGAAGCCACTGCAATAAGAAGCCCACGCCCCGCAATGAAGAGTAGCCCCAGCTCGCCACAACTAGAGAAAGACCACGCACAGCAACAAAGACTAGATGCAGCCAAAAAAAAAAAAAAATTAGGCAGATTTTTTTTTCATTTTCAAAATGATGTTGGGTTGGGGGATTTATACTACCTCTAAAAGTTATAAAAATAAAGTAAAAGAGTATGATATTGGAATACTACATATATATCAATGAAACAGAATAAGAAGTCCAGAAATGGATCACATGTACATGTTCAATTACTTTTCAACAAAGGTGCTGAGAAAATCCAAAGGAAAAATAAAAAATATTTTCAATAAAAACTAGATATTAAGTAAAAGGAAAAAACCTTGGCTCTTACATTAAACACAAAAATTAACTCAAAATGAAACATAGACTTAAATATAGAAACCAACACTATAAAACTTCTAGAATAAAACACAAGAGAAAATCTTCACAACTTTGGGGTAGGCAAAAATTTCTTAGGAGACCTAAAGCACAAACCATGAAAGAAAAAATTGATACACTGAACTTCATAAAAATTAAAAGCTTCCCCTCTCCAAAAACAGTTAAGAAAATGAAAAGGCAAGGCACAGACTGGGAAAAAATATGCACAATACATATAACTGACAAAGAACTAAGATCCTGACTACATAAAAAAGTCTTAAAATTCAGTAAGAAGAAGAAAACACCAATTTTTAAATACACAAAAAATTTTAATTTACCAAAAAAAGATACAATGGCCAATAAACCTATGAAAAGGTGTTCAATACCACTGGTCACCAGTGAAATACAAATGAAATACTATAAGACACTATGACACAATAACTAGAATGGCTAAAAAATTTTAAACTGACAATATAAGTGTTGATGAGGATGGAGAGCAACTGGAACGCTCATATATTGTTGGTGGGAATGCAAAATGGTACAGCCACTCCTAGACAGTTACAGAGGAAAAATGGAAATATGTCCGCTCAAAGACCTATACATGGATTTTTCATAGCAGCCTTATTTTTAATAGCCAAAGTCTAGAAACAGGTCAAATTGTCTATCAACAGGTGAATGGTTAAACAAAATTGTGGTATATTCCATTCTATACAACTGAACACAATCTAGCAATAAAAAGAAACAATTTTAAAGACATGCTGAGCAAAAGAAGTCAGACAAGAGCATATATTCTATGACTCCATTTATGTGAAATTCTAGAACAAACAAAAAATCTATAGTGGACAGAACCCAGATGAGTTATTGCCTGGGGGAGAGTGGGGAAGAAGAGACATTAGTGGGAGAGGGCAGAAGGAATTTGGGGGACTGATGAAAATGTGGTTGTTACATGGGTGTATACATTTGTCAAAATGCAGACTATATTCTTTAAATGGGTGTATTTTATTCAATGTAAATTATACCTGAATTTAAAAAAAATTAAGTGCTGTTGGTGAGTTAAATTGTAGACAGCAGGAAAGGAAAGAAAGAAAGAAAGGCAGAATGACATTGTAAAAAGCTATATTTTTAAAAATCACAAAAAGAAGTTCAAATTATGGCATAGCTAAAACTAGGAATATAACAGGGAATTTATTTAATTTCACCTGAAAAATGGGAATAACTCACAGGATAGCTATGAAAATTAAATGAGATAGATAACACTATACCTGGTACATCACAGAAACACAGCTCAGAATAGTTGAATCTATATCTACCCATGTTAAGTGTTATGGTGAAACCAAGAAAATAAGTGATAGTTACATGGAGTAAAGAGTCTCTAGACGAAATAATTTTAGATGCCAGTTTTCAAAGCAGAAAAGGAAGTGGATGAAAGGATGCAGGTGGAGGGAATGGTAATGTGCAAAAGAATGGAGGCGGAAAGGAGCAAGTTGCGTGTAGGAGATGGCAAAATTAGCATGCCTGTGGCAGCAAGTCCATATATGGGAGTAACAAAAAAACCAGGGTAATCTTCCCATCTGATGCAAATATTCATTTAAATTTTACAGTAGGACCCAGAATAGAAACTTCATCCACTTGATGCTATGATACAAAATAAATATATTCAACTATTTAAAATAGGATAAAAAAGACAAAGTTCTTTCAGTTGAGAAAATCTGAATACTTACAATCATCAGCTTCATTCTCTTGGAGGTTAGCCATAGTTCTTCCTCCAAAGAAAAAGTAATTATTAAAATGTAATTATAGCTAAGCAACATATGGACTTGCTGTGTAGCTGTCACTGTGCTCCTGAAATTATGAAAGCCTTCAGATTTTCCAGACTCTGAACTCTGTAAGTGACTGTTATTTTGGAAAACAATACAAACAAATCTCCCCAAAGAACTACCAACTACAAGAATTATCTCACCGCATACAACTTAAAAGGTATCAGAATGCTATAATTATATTTTAAGAGGCCTAATGTGACCAAGATTAAGATTCTTGGGTATTTATAATTTTGAAGTATTTTTACATGTATACATTTTAAAATGTTTAACAAAAGAATGCAGGGTTTGCATTCTTATGGCATTTAAACTAAAATACTTATTAAGATTTTACACATATGGCAGAATAACTCCTTTCTATATTTTATATATGTTAAAGTGTTTTTTCAGTGCTTTGTATCTGGAAATACACAGCCAAAATAGTAATAATTTGAGCTAATTTAGTTGCCAGAATGAGAGAAACGTTCAGAAATGCTGAATGAGAATGAGATGCACGATGAGAAATGTAATATTAAAGGGCAACAATGCTGACCTTTAAACAAAGTGCAGCAATGTAGCTATGGTGAGGGCAACAAAGCTACAGGATTGAATCAACTGAAGTCTCTTACTGAGAAAGGATGTTATATAGTGACAGTCAGCTAACAAACAAGGTTTTATCTGCTCCACTTACATCAGAGCAATATCCAGTTAGAGGCCTTGGCCCAGAGTAGAACGTATAGAGAATAAAGAATGACCTTATCTACCTTTGCTTTCCTGAGCCCATATGTTATACATCAAAGTAATAGCTGAAGTATTTATGAAGACATAAAAAAATTACTGGTGTGTTATATCATTCAGAATCACAAATGTTTTTTTCCTTAAAAGTTACTTTTCATGATAATAGTATTTTATACTATAAAATACTTTTCAAAGCATTTCCTATATGTACACTAAAAAAGGAAGTTCCTATTTTAAGAAATATAAATTAGAAAACAAAGTTTTCAATAATAAGATTAGCAATAAAATATTAGTTAAAATCCACCAGTTTTTTTGTTTGTTTGTGTTTATTTATTTATTTTTTGGGTATATGCCCAGTAGTGGGATTGCTCGGCCATATGGTCGTTCTATTTTTAGTTTTTTTTGTTTGTGTTTATTATTGAAAAGCAGATTCTGGGAGGCTGACACTGTTAAAGATTGTTTATTGTTTTTAAAATGAGGATTGTGAAACTTTTTATTTTTTTTAACATCTTTATTAGAGTATAATTGCTTTACAATGTTGTGTTAGTTTCTGCTGTATAACAAAGTGAATCAGCTATACGTATACATATATCCCCATATCCCCTCCCTCTTGCATCTCCCTCCCACCCTCCCTATCCCACCCCTCTAGGTGGTCACAAAGCACCGAGCTATGCGGCTGCTTCCCACTAGCTATCTAGTTTACATTTGGTAGTGTATATATGTCGATGCTACTCTCTCACTTCATCCCAGCTTACCCTTCCCCTCCCCATGTCCTCAAGTCCATTCTCTACATCTGCATCTTTATTCCTGTCCTGCCCGTAGGTTCTTCAGAACCATTTCTTTTTTAGATTCCATATATATTGTTAGCATACGGTATTTGTTTTTCTCCTTCTGACTTACTTCACTTTGTATGACAGACTCTAGGTCCATCCACCTCACTACAAATAGTTCAATTTCATGTGAAACTTTTAATATCAAACACCTTCAACATAATTAAAGGGATGACAGGAAACATGAGAGCAGTCCTTTTAAGTATAGTTCAAAGGCTTTATCACTGTAAATAAACTTATTTTATTTAGAGGTGGGAAATTTGCCCATGGTGCATCTGCATTACTCAGATTAAAGTTACGAGGAAGTGGTTCAAAATTTAAAGGAATAAGAAAGTCTCTTATGAGAAGCCCTAAGAGCTACTATTGGATAAGTGGAGGGGAAAAAAGTTATCCTGAATCTCTTGCTTAGAGTGTGAAGTATATTTGGGGCTATCCACATTAGAACCATACCACCGAGCAGCCAGGTATATAGAAAAAAGAATACATGTATCAATAAAAATAAACTAAAGCTCTCCCTGGGCAAGCCACTGTTGGAGTCATTCATTTTCTCAAGTCTTCTTCTTTATACTTACTTGTGTCTCTACCTTAATAAAATCCTGTTTGGAAAAAATATAGCTAAATTTTTAAAAAGAGTTTAAGCACAAAAATCAAATGAAAAGGGCAGAGAAATTCAAAATCTATAAAGGTGACAAGAAAATATTAGAAAAATACAAGCTAACGATTAGGAATAAGAAAAGAGGCCCCCCGCATAGCACGGGGAGATCAGCTTGGTGCTGGTGCTTTGTGACCGCCTGGAGGGGTGGGATAGGGAGGGTGGGAGGGAGGGAGACGCAAGCGGGAAGAGATATGGGAACATATGTATATATATAACTGATTCATTTTGTTGTGAAGCTGAAACTAACATACCGTTGTAAAGCAATTATACTCCAATAAAGATGTTAAAATGAAAAAAAAAAAGAAAAGAGGCCCTAAAAGTTTAATGGACAAAGAACACTATGGATAAAGAAAGATGAAAACAATTAAAAAAAATAACAAGGGCTTCCCTGATGGCGCAGTGGTTGAGAGTCTGCCTGCCGATGCAAGAGACCCGGGTTCGTGCCTCGGTCCAGGAGGATCCCACGTGCCGCGGAGCGGCTGGGCCCGTGAGCCATGGCCACTGGGCCTGCGCATCCGGAGCCTGTGCTCCGCAGCGGGAGAGGCCACAGCAGTGAGAGGCCCGCGTACCGCAAAAAAAAAAAAAAAAAAAAAACGAAATGGAAATAAAATCATTAACCTGAGACATTGAAAGCAGGAAAATAAAAACTACCGTTTAATAAACATAATATTAATAATAAGAACAGAGCAATGCTAATTCAAAAGCCAAACACCTTCACTCAGAGATTCTTCAAACTAAGACTGCTTTGCCTTCTCAAGTTTTTTGTGAAAATTTTACTTAGCAAATAATTGCAAAGTAGAAAGCTAAAGAACAGAAAGCACAGCTCCTGGCCTCATACCAATGGCTCCTATCCCTAGTGCCCTGGCTTTTCTAAGCCACTTATGTGAGATGACACAATTCCTTAAAGAACGCTGAGCAGTCCCAGTTGTCTTATCTCCCATGAACAATCGATGGGTAAAACCAAACAAAGACCCAACAGACCCACCCATATCCCACACCCTGCAAAAAAAGTGGTTTTAAATTTGCAGCTAAGAAAGCTCTTCTTTTTTTTTTTTTTTTTTTTACGGGTCTGTGCTTATCCTAAAAGCTAAGGACACGAGTAAATGACAGGAAATCATCTTTTTTTTTTTTTTTTTTTTGCGGTACGCGGGCCTCTCACTGTTGTGGCCTCTCCTGCTGCAGAGCACAGGCTCCGGACGCGCAGGCTCAGCGGCCGTGGCTCACGGGCCCAGCCGCTCCGCGGCATGTGGGATCTTCCCGGACCGGGGCACGAACCCGTGTCCCCTGCATCGGCAACCACTGCGCCACCAGGGAAGCCCAGGAAATCATCTTTTTGAATCTAGTTTCTAACATGCTTTTTCCCCCCACTATTGTGTTTTTAATTTGGCAAGAACTTAACCCTTTAAGTATTCACAGGTGTGTTAAGATAATCACTTTCTATATAAAATTCCAGGAAATGTCTGCTCTTTGAAATCCTAGCATTCCTAAATAAACTTTAGAGCTATTAGAAATCTTCAAATCAATAACTCACTATCTCTAAATTTTACAGATGAAGAAACTAAACACAGAGGGATTAAGTGACTTGCCCAAGATCATGGAGCAAAAAGAGACCAGAACCCAAGTTTCTTTAAGTCTCAGTTCAATGTTCAAAGAACAAAATATAAATTCAATGGGAGGAATTACTAGGATTCAGCCTTTTAGAAGTAATATGTATTGCCTGGCGAAAAAACTGCAAAACAGCATTACATTATAATCCCAGTTCTATTTTTCAAAAAATTATACATACACGTACATATATATATATACAGAGAGAGAGAGAAAGGGAGAGAGGGTGGGCGGAGGGAGGGAGAAAGGGAAGAACATCTGGAAGAATAATACCAAATTGGTAATATGTAGACTATGTGGGACATAAAGCGGGGTCTAGTGGCAACAGAAACTAAGTTTATGAGTTTCTGTACTGTTGAATTTTACAGACCGCATATGTTGATGGAATAATCATGTTTTTGCTTTTTAAAAAATTTAAACAAAAATTTTTCACTGAGAAAATGCATCTCAAAATGACTTGTCTCCCCCTCCCCTTCCCCTCTCTTGTGTGTATGCACAATGTGTGTGCGCGCGTGCGCACACACACACACAACTTGAAAAATATTATTTTGTAATTGGGGCTGACCTTGAAATTATCTTAATTTGACTTCACATTAAATGTGGTCTTCCTTAAGAACAGCATAACATTAACACGTTAAAATAATTCTAACAAGTTGGGGTAATTAAAGAAATTAAAAGTTGGAATTTGAATTATAAAATGCATTTAAAGAATTTTCCTTTATACACCTGAAACTAACACAACATTGTAAATCAACTATACTTCAATTTTTAAAAAATTTTTAATTAAAAAAAGTTTTCCTGGGCTTCCCTAGTGGCACAGTTGTTGAGAGTCCGCCTGCCGATGCAGGGGACATGGGTTCGTGCCCTGGTCCGGGAAGATCCCACATGCCGCGGAGCGGCTGGGCCCATGAGCCATGGCCGCTGAGCCTGCGCATCCGGAGCCTGTGCTCCGCAACAGGAGAGGCCACAAAAGTGAGAGGCCCGCGTACCGCAAAAAAAAAAAAATTTTTCCTTTAAATACATAATAGTAATAGAAAATGAATTAATACTTTTGTAATAAATAAGAGTATATATAATTTAAAAATTACTTTCATATAAATGCATACTGCTAAAGTGGTTTCAATCATGTTAAAAAAAAAAAACCCAGCATTCTTGGTAGGCTAAACATTCCTCCCATAAGTTTATTATTATACTACAGCATTCCTTGCAAAGTGGTAAAGACAATTATAAACTTGAGCTCAGTCCTCTATGTAGATTATGAGTTTCAAAATCAATAGGTCCAAACAATGAGAGTTTATCATACAGTTCTCAATAGAATCTTATGCTGGTTAGCTGCCCATCAAGGTTATTTAGTTTAATTTTCCCATATTCTGGAATTTTAAATATCTGTCCAAAGAGTAAGGGATGTCTTAAATGAGTAAATTGTATTTTCTTCACTCCTCTCTCCACTTCCTTCTCAACCCGTTGAAATCTGGTGCCTACCTCTGCATTCCCACTACAGTTATTTTCACAAAGACCCTTCATTGTCAAGTTTAATGCTTCCTTCACCAATGCCATTATGCAAAGATGCTCCTGATTTTCTAGTTCCTCTAACCAATCCTTTTCTGATTCTTTCACTAGCTCGCCTCACTCTGTACAGGACTTGGACAGTAGTCTCTCAAGGTTTCATTCTATTAGGGCCTCTTCTCCGCCTCTCATTTTCAACTACCATCTTCATGCAGTTATTCCCTATTCATATCACCAACCTAGAACTTTCTCCTACACCAAAACCACATATCTAATGGCCTGCAGCAGAGGTTCAAAAACTTTAGGAAGCATCAGAATCACCTGGAAGGCTTGTTCAAAAAGAGATTTCTAAGCTCCATCCCCAAAGCTTCTGATTTAATAGGTCTCAGTAGAACCCAAGAATCTGCATTTCTAATAAGTTCCCAGGTGACACACTTTGAGACCCACAGGCCTGCAGGAATCTCCCTTGGATAAGCCATAGGTACCTTAATTTCAACACGACCTAATGAGTCTCCCAGCATCTATCCTGGTTCCCTCCAAACCATTCTTACACAGCACCTAGAGTGATCATTCTAAACTTGATCATTTCATGACCCTCTGTTTAAAATATTCTAATGGTTTCCAAGGCGCCTTAAGACAAAAATCAAAATCCTTAACAAGGTCTATCAAGGCTCGCATGACCTGGCCCTTGCCTACTGCACCACGTTATCACTCTTTTTTTTTTTTTTAAACACTCCAGTCACAGGGGACTATTTCAATCAATTCCTAGCAAAAGCCAAGTTCCTTGCTGTGCCAGGATATTTAAACAAGATGTTCTGCCAGAAATATTATTCTTTTTTCCCTCAGCTTAAGTCACCTTCCTTGGCTCCCCTCCCCACCCACTAGGTCAGCAAAATCTTCTATCACCCTCTATTTCCTCCTCTTAGCACTGTCCACAATGGTGATTACACAGTGGATTGTTCAATCAGTAGTTTACTGTCTGTTCCCCACCCTTCCCACACACACAAACTCAAAGAAGTCGCATGTCTATCTAGTTCCCACTAAATTTTCTGCCCCTGCATAGTGACTTACCCTCAAATATCTGTTGAATTAAAGGTCTTGTAACATTAAATTATTTTGAAACCTCAAAAGGAAAAAGTATTATTAAAAAGGGACTAGAGGCATTTTTTAGTATCCTTTAATACTCACAAATGAGGAAGCTTCATTAAACTCTACCATCTAGGAGTTTAAATTAAGAAAAATAATGCCTTCAAAAGATAAAATGAAATCTTCCTATCACAAGTTCTTCTTCAACAAGATATATAGGTATATTATTGCTTAGTATCTGTACCAGTAGAGTACAGCACTGATATACAAAACCATTCAGTAATATAAACATGTTTATAATGCAGCCTAGTATAATTTTTGCACAAAAGTTATTTTACATGTAAACCTGCATCAGAGAGTACACTCACGCTTAGCAACACAAGTGGTTTTAGTTCATGCTAGGAAATGGGATGGGGTAGCTGCCTGGAATTAAACCTAAATACAGATAACCACAAATTATGTAATAAATATGAATGTAACTGAGAAATTATTATGCAAACAAATGTTATATAGATTCTGTTTTTTTTGTTATATAGACTCTGATCTCCTTTAAATGGAAAAAATATCTGCCATGTATAATTCATTCACCAACTCTTTCTCTGAAGCGCATGCTAAATCAGCATAGCACTGGCCTAAGTCGCAAACAGAGAACAAGTGTAACTATCTTAAGATGTAACTTTAACTAATATAGCAGAATTTATATCCAAATAAAGGTTATCTCCATTCAGAGTAGTCATTTTTAGAGACCATTTCAACTTGCCATCATACAAAACAATTCTCGAACTCCTCTCCTCTAATCACTTTCTTAGCTACCATATAAATGACACAAGAATAGGTTTCATCCTTTTGGTCACTGATTATTTTTAACGAAAAATGACATTTCTCATTTTGATCCCTAATTTTAAGTGTGAGACCCTGCTCAGAATCACTTCCCACTTTTCCCAAATATCAAATCCATTCTCAAGAGATGTTATTCGCCACCACAGAATATAGGTAAAAGAATGAGGCTGAAGGCACTAAAGAAATGCCGAAATAGTTTCAAAAGTGTTTCTGAAAAACAGTGACATTACTGAAATAAATTCAAGATAACTTTGAACACATCAATCATCTCTTAGACATATAAGTTTTAATATGCTTATTTAAAAGCTGGTCACACATTTCTACTTTGGGCACAACTCAAAGACAGGCCTGATCCCTGACTTCTGGTTTTCCTGAATAACAAATGATATAATGCAAAAGCACATTTACTATGAAGTACAGATTAAGAAATGGAACAAATTCTAACACTAAAATCTGGTGGTCTACTCTAACGACATGGCTTGGAAAGGTAGTACTGTATACCAAAAAGAACATGGCTACAGAATGACATAGGCCAAGGTTCAACCTCTTGCTTGGCCCTTTAGTACCTACATGACTGAGCATGTTACTTGAACATGGAGTCTGTACAACATCAATAATTCTATCTGTAAAATGGGAATAATACCATCTATTTCAGAGCTATTATAAGGACTATATTACATAATATATCATCTGATTGTAATTCTACCCCCTAGCATCATCAAGGAATCCTCAAAAGAACCTAACAGGCTATCTGTTCCAACTCTCCATTTTATTAAGACCCACAGAGGCTAAGTGGTTTGCCAAGGTCACAAAGTTATTTAGCAGGAAAGACAATACTTCTGGCAGGCTTCTTATTTTCCCAGTGCATCTGTTTACTAAATCAGTTGGTGTTTGTAATGCTAGGTTGCACAAGCCTGTGACATAGGGTCTCAAAGAGTGTTTCTGAGACAGTAATAAATCAAGGTCTCTTAAGGACAGTATTTGGAAATATTTCCCTGTCAATCAAGTATTAATAATTTAGTCCTATATATTAAATGTCTCCCTTGGATTTTAAGTCTTTGTTTTTCAACTTAGATATTTTAAATTACAGTTAAAACTACCTCATTCTGCGTAAATTTTCACTATTTTCTTAAAAGGTTCTTTTCTAAGGAAAATATGAACCTAGTTTTAAATCAAGATACTAGAAAAAAGTGAATGTGTTTCTCATTAATTATGGTAACTGGTTATAATCAACCAAGAGACTTACCCCAGTTTCCTACAAGTAAATTCATACCCATACTTAAGGTGATGGCTCTTTATTAAGGATCAAAGCTTGAAATGCAAGATCTAAAGTTAATTCAAGATAATCTCAAGGAATTTTATTACCGATTTTCTTATTCAATCCCAAAAGCAATTTCTTCATATTTTGATACAACTAAGGATGGCTTTTTATATTGGGCATGAAAGAAAAATGAGTGTCTGAGTGCCTAACTCTGGCCTAGATGCTTCTGGGTTTTGAATCCAAGGTATAAATTACCACAACCAAAGTACTGATCATCTTTAATTTATCATGTAAGTAACCAAGACACATAATTACACTTCCACATGCCAATTCAAAAAGGATCTATGAGAACCAACACAATTTTTAATACTTCAATTAAAAATGACTACCAAAAATGAGAAACTATGGAAATAACTCATATTCAAAGACTGTTCCTAAAAGAAAACTGATCAATATGGTGACAATGAAAAAGTTCTTGGAGAATCCAAAAAAAGCATATATTTGCTGAATTTAATTAAAATCATTATTCGTCTCATAGCCACAAAATGTATCACTGGTTAATTTCAACTTGTAAGTTTGAAGAGGCTAATTACTACTACTGTAAATTAAGAAGAAGCCCCAAAATAACCAAATAAGACCTTGCTAGTTAAAACACTAAATATGTTAAGCAATCAACCTCTTAAAATGAGTCTCTGTTTTCACAGAGGAATTTTTCCTCAGTAATGACAGAGTATTGTTTTTTTTAATTCCTACACTCTAATCATAAATTCCTGGGAAAATAAAGACACAAAAACCATAATTTCCCAAGTAATCAAACCTTTGAAAAACAGTCACAGTACTATCCATATAATGCTGAAGGTTCTATTTTAAAACTTCAGGAAAAGTGAGAAAAAGTACCAAAACTATAAACCTAAGAGAAGCAATAAAGGATACCGTAATGAGGCAGACAAAAAGGATAGTAATTATGACAGGTATCTAAAAGGAAAAATGCTTAGAATACATGAAAAAGGTAAAGCAAAAGACATATAACCATGATCTAATCAAACCTGTGGATTGTAAAACCAAGAGTTCCACAGAATAGGAGAAAGTTCACAAAATAATCAGTAAATAGACATCAATGTTAGGGAATATTTACACCTTTGACTTCCCCTACAGTGGGCAAATAAAGAAACTACACAAGAGCCAGTTTCTTTTCTAAGCTACTTTAAATTTCAAATAAGCATGTACTATGTAGGTTCCACAGTATCTTACATAATCAGGCCAAATCTAGGGGTTTAAGCCTTCCAAATCACAGCCCTTCTGACAGGATCTCAACTTCAAAGTAGTCAGCATTTAAAAAATCTGGATTACATAAACTTCTGATTGCAAGAGAATTATAACTCCAATCATAAAAGACACACTTTCCAGCAGTCAAAACCATAGCTGTAGAAGAAAGAGCTACAAAGTCTAATGAGAGAAGGCCTGAACAAGATTAACAGAGAAATGCAGCAATATCATGGAAGAGAGGGAAGTAAACAGACAAATTTAAATTTATTTGCCCAGGATAAATTATAATCAATCAATTTTCCTAAAGATTCAGGAAAGGAGACTGGGAAATAAAAAAGAGAATAAGGTATAAAAAATTTAGAACAGTGCTGGGAAATTTTTTTGAGTATAAAATGAGAGGAGGAGATGAAAATTACAGCCTTCATGAACCAGCTAGGCAATCTAAGCTCAACATTTAAAGTACCAAAGATAACTAGGGAGAAGAGACAGAAAAGTTATAGAGAAAAAGATCAATAACTAAGGAACCAAAGCAGATATCACAATTAAGGCAGAGAAGTAAATGAAAAAGAATAACACCTCACCTGCCTGGACACAGTTGAGAAACAGAAAATAAGTAATGAATAATCAAAATGTCACAAGAGTCATGGGCTTACAGGTGACATGCCATTCTCTGGAGAAAAGTCACTATTTTATGCACAATCCTAAATGGTCTCATTCAGTTTCCAAGGAACAAACTAGAAATGGCAAAAGAATCATAATGACATGTACAAGTTGGGGCAGATGACAACAGAAGAGGAAACAGAAAAACTAAGAAGCAAATAAGAATTCAAAAGCATACAAATTTTAGGACCGACTGGCATAAAGATACAAAATACCTATACAAATCAATAGTGAAGAAATATCACTGTATTTCAACACAGTATCATGATCACAATTTTTATGATCATTGCATTAACAAAAAAAAATAGGAAAGATCTCCAATAAAAGATGATGGACTGAATACAAATTTTCCCTCCAGTTACTTCAGATCTCCCATTGAAACAAAAACAATTTATACAGAAAAAAAATAAAACCATAAGAGCAAAGAAATTAAAAGTGGGGATGGGGTAACATAGGGGTGGGGGAATGGGAGGTACAAACTACTGGGTGTAAGATAGGCTCAAGGATGTACTGTACAACACGGGGAATACAGCCAATATTTTGTAATAACTGTAAATGGAAAGTAACCTTTATATAATAAATTAAAAATTAAAATTTTTAATTATAATAAAATAAAAAATTATAATTATAATAAAATAAAAAATTAAATTAAAAATAAGACACACACAAAAAGTGGGGACAGAGTAGAGAGAGAAGTCCATAAATTTCTGAAAGATGAAAGTAGATGTGAAATTGATTGATATCACAAGCAGAGAGAGCCACAGCCTCATCATACCCTTTAAGAGTGATGCAAAAGGTTGGGAACCAATACATCTGACAGAACCCCCAGAGAAGCATGACTGCAAAGTAAATGGTTCAGCAAAGGGTGGGAATAATAGTGGGGCTAAAAATAGGAGAATTATGTATTACCTGACTGACTGTATAAGGAACTACATTTTCCATCCCCCATCTCCAAGCAGCACCTAAACAACTGACATTTACTCCCTGGCAAAAGCACAGTCAGCTTTTCTCTAAAGAAAGTGAATAACTGTCTAGGGGATGCTGGCACAGAGTAATAAACCCTTTTTATCTGGCATTTAGAGGGCCCACAGCCTGGAAGCTGGCTCCCCTCCATCTTACCCTAAAATGCTTGTCAATATATAGGCCCCACCCTATACTGTTCTGCCCTAAAGTGCTGTGCCCAGAATTCCTACTCAAAAAAAAAACACCTAATAGGGAAAACAGTCCAAGGAACAGGGTGGGAGGGGAACATCCAGACCAGGAAGCTGGTCCTTCTTTCTGAAACATGAAGAGACAACCAATCCAGGCATATAAGGAAAACTAAGTACGGAAAAAAAAAAAAAAGATTACAAACATAAAAGCTGCCCAGATGGGAAAAGGAAATAATTGAGGAAACACGAAATGTCTTTTAAAAATCTACTTTGCATTTTCTGAGACTAAAGAGAGTACTACAACATAAAACAAGAAAAGAATGGCAGAAAAAGAGAACAAGAAAATTCAGGGATTACCCTCCCCTCAACAAATCAGCCCAAAAACTAGGGAAAAAAATCCCCTGAACACAGAGCAAAGAGAATCACAAAATATGAAAGTAAAAATGAGATGAGGACCAGTCCAAGACAGAAAACATCTCCCTACTGAAGAATAAACAAGCAAACAAGAAAATGAAGGGAAGAAAATATCAAAGACAGGAGAGAATTTCTTAGAGCTGAAGAATCTGATTCAAATAATAAGGGCAACTGAGTGCCTAAAACAAATATAGACAAAACAAAACAAAACAACATGTACAGCTCATTATGAGTTTGCAGCAGAAAGATAAAACAGAGATGATCCTAAAAGTTTTCAGACAGAATAAAGAACAAATCACCTTAAAAGGGTAGTGAATTAGATGACACCTGATTTCGAATCAGCATCCCTGGCACTGAAAGACAACCAAGCAATGCTTTCAGGGTCCCAAAGGAAAATTATTTGCAGCCTACAATATTGTGCCCAAACTATCAGTCAAATATGAGAACAGAATGAAAATATTTTTATCCATAGAATAATTCAGAAAACTTGCCTCTCAAACACACTTTTTTTGGAAGTTGTACTCCAAAAAAAAGATCAAATAAATTTAGTAAAAAAGGAAGATCTATAATAGAATGGACCCAATTCAAGAGGACAGTGAAAGGAAGTTCCAGAAAGAGACCTAAAAGGCAACTAGTCCAAATTGAAGCAGAATTACAATTACGCCAGATAAATAGGGGACACAATACAACAGGTAGTATGATGAAGAGTTGGCAGAGACTATGATAAAGGCATACAATACCAGAAAAGGGGGCAATTAGAAACACCAAGAAAATAGGAAGTCATGTCCATTGTTTTTAATTCAATGGCTAGATTCTGAGCAACTGATAAAATAAAGTAAAATACACTGGACCTTGATGGTATCAAGGTATTTTTCTTCAAGTGGCCCAAGGGCTGCTTAATAGGATCTGTAGAAAAGAAATCATAATCTGAGCATACTACCTGGCCTAGGATTAAATGATATTTACATAGTCATAGTATCAAAACCATATCTTGGGTTTTGTCATTTAGTGACGGACATATGGATGTGACAGCTGGGGTTGGGGGGGGGGGATGGGGGAAATGTGTTTATCTAGGCAAGAAGAAGTATAGCTACCAGTCTAGAAAGAAAAGGAAAGAAGAAAAAGCAGAAAATCCAGACAACGTCTAAACTGATAAATTAGCAGAAGTGTAGATCGACATTCAATAGAAACTAGTATGTTTTATAAAAGCAGCATAGCTTCCTTTGTTGCACATTCGTAAACCAACCTCCCCCATGAACTCCACCCATCTCCTAAGGGGAGAAAAAGTCCATTAATTAAAGGTAAGTTTCTTTCAGTTTAAAATAATTTCTTTCAGGTTAACTCTGTTTTTAAGGCAGCAGTTCTCTGCTGGGGGTGATTTGCCCCCCAAGGGACATTTGGCAATGTCTAGAGACATATTTGGTTGTACTTTAGTGGAGGTGCTACTGGCATCTAATAGGTAGAGGGCAGGGATGCTGCTCTACAGTCTACAATACATGGGACAGCCCTCACCACAACAAAGAGTTATCCAGGCCAAAATGTCAATAAAGCCAAGTTGGAGAAACCCTGCTTTACCGGAACTCTTCAGACTTTTACAGAAAAACGTTTCTAGTTTCTCTGTTCCTTATACTTATCATGGTATCTGGATGTAGAGGAAAGCTTTCACGGGCACTGGGAATGTTACAGATGGTCTGAACGTGGACCCATGGACTGCCCTCTGGGTGCTCACGGGCCTCTGAGGTTTGATAAGAGTCGCAATGGCATATACTGATGAGGATGCTGCAGCAGCGTCCAGTGACCTCCTAACCTGGCCCCTCAGCTCCTGTTGGTATGGATATTCTTAGGGCCTCAACTACCTCTTCTAAGCAGCCCATGCTTGGGTTAAGGCCATACTAGCTGCTTAACAAATAAACATCAGTGACTTCACACAACTAAAATGTCTCCTTAAAATTATAGTCTGTCGCGAGTGCTCCTGTTTGGTGCACAGCTTTCTTTCACATGGTAATCTGAGGGACTAGAGATCTTCCCAATCTTATTATCACACCTGAAGAGGCCCAGCCTCTGCATCTGGCCCTTGGATTGGAAAAGAGAAGGTGGCGAAACACAGCTGCTTTTCTCCCACCTCAGTTCAGAAGGGACAGTGCATCACTTCCATTCACATTCCCCTGGTGAAAAGCCGTCTTCTGGTCCCACCTAGATGCAGGGAAGGAGGATGGGGATAGAGGAGAGAATGACTGAGAAACGTGTTCCTGTCTGGGCAGCCACCTCCCAGTGTTAACTGAACTAAGGCAAGAAAGACAACAAATTCTGGTGGGCATTGAGCTGAATCTGCCACAGCCGCCCTCTCCACAATGTCTATAACATGGTCTTCCCCTCACAACAGTACCCTCATGACAGGCTTGCTAGCTCTCACTCTGTTAACTTCTATTTCCTTCACTAGGATTATGTGAGAACTTCCAGATCTCTTTCATACCACATAAGAACAGGAAAATCACGGGGTGCATCTCTGGGCCTTGCTTTGCCTAAATACACCATATTCTTCTCCTGAAGCCATCTCATGTCAGCATAGGGCCAGTACAGGGCAATAAGCTAGTTAAGTGGCTGTGCAGGTTCTGAACATAAGCAGCCTGGCTCCAGAGCCTGTGCTAGTCTGCCTCCCTAGATTTCTAAAATAATAGGTAGTAAGAGAGTCCTTCCCTGATCATCAGTGAATATTTATAAAGCATCCACATCTTGCGAAAGAGCCTAGGGAACTATTACAAACTCCCCACTCTGATACACAGCACTGTTTTTCTTTACCTCTGGGTCACTGATCTTAAATGTTATTATAGTCAAAACAACAGGCAAAATTATACAGTAAGCAAAACTTGTCTTCAGAAGTCCCTCACCCTACTCTCTACTTGAACAATGTACCTGTGCCTTCATGTCCAAGGAATTCCACCTCATTATTCTTACCCAATAATATGTAGTGTTACTTAGACTGAACTGCTGTCTCCCCAAATCTACCATACTCTAACCCCATTAAAAAGTACTTACACAGGACTTCCCTGGTGGTCCAGTGGTTAAGAATCTGCCCCCCAATGCAGGGGACGCAGGTTTGATCCCTGGTTGGGGAGCTAAAATCCCACGTCTCGGGGCAACTAAGCCCCTGCGCCGCAACTACTGAGCCGGTGCACTCTGGAAACTGCGTGCCACAACTAGAGAGAAGCCCGTGAGCCGCAACTAACACCCGACGCAGCCAAATTAAATTAACTAAAAAATTTTTTAATTTTGTAAAAACAAAAGTACTTAAACAGACTTCGTAATTTTCACAGGGGCCTGAGCCTTCTTTGTAAGAAACTATGTAATCTGATAAACTACTCCTGCTAATAGTGGCATCCGGCAGCCAAAAAACAAGTTACTTTAATGGTGGACATTTCGAAAGGATAGCTTTTAATTATACAGATTAGTGTCCCTCAAATATCACTCATAAAAATCATCCATACCAATTCTGTGCATCAGTTTTACTCTTTAAAAAAAAAGCATGAATTTTAAAAATTGTAACAAGTCACCTTAAAATACTGTATCTACTGTACTATATGTCCTTACAGTTCCAGTTTAGTCTGGAATTTCCTAGCGAGAAAATGGCAACTGAATGAACAATAAAGAATTATTTGCTTTACTCCAAGTAAAACATAGGATGTCAGTCAAAACACATGAAATGAAAAAAACTGAGGCCATCTTATTACAAACTGTATTTTCATCAAATCATAAAGTCAAGATAGACTGAGAAAGATCATAAAGGTCAAGACCTGTCACAAGGGGCAACTGCAAATAAACTATACAAGGCATTATAATGTGACAGTTAAAAGGACAGGTTCTGATGTCAAAGGTCAGGTTAAACCTCAAATTCAAATCCTGTTGGTAAGCTCCACCACCTGCTGCTTAGCCTCCCTGTGACTCAGGTTTAGCTCAAATCCTGGCTCTGCGGCCTACTACTTAATCTCTCAGTGCTTGAGGTTTAAAAAAGGACAAGAAAATAGTCTGATCTGGGTGGGTCATTGTCAAGTATATATGTCAAGTACCTGATACAGTTAGCAGTCAACACGTATAAGCTATTATATTATGACCAACCACTCCGACTAGGACACCTTCAGGAACTATCAATCTCCCTCTGAATCTGTCATGTTTTTAACAACCCTGAATCAAACAGTTTCTCCTTTTTATCTGAAAAGAGTCTTGAAGCTCAAAAAACATTTCCTCTTTTTTTTTCAGGCTTTTGTGAATATGGAAGGTGGCGGGTAACTAGCTTATCATTTGAAGATTCAAGACTCTTTTTTAGTCTTTTTATAGTACAATTCCCTCCCAAATGTTACACAAAGGACAGCCTGCTCCATGGATTTAAACACTGCAAAGAGTTCACAAAGTATAACGAAATTTTGAGATTCATAAAAGGACAAACAGCTACTGGAGCAAAAAGCTTAGATAGGTTGATGCAAAAGTCTATTAGCCTGCTCACAAAATATTGAATTCTAACGTAAAGCACAGCGGATAGAGATTCCTCATGGTTTACAGTCACTCAGACCACTAAAAACATATAAAGGATATTTTTGGTAACTTTTTTCCTTAATAGCAGGAAAATGCTCTGTTTTTTCCACAACAATGAATACACAGATTGCATGATAGGCAAGGGCAATTTCTTCAAAAGCAAATTCTGTAGAGAACAAAGCCTAAAGGCTCAGATTTTTCAGTAACACATATCCCTTAAAGCTTTACAAATTCGAGGTATCTACCATTCCTTGCGGTTTATAACATTAAGAAGTAACACAATTAAGCCTCATTTATATCAGAAAGCATTATGCCTGATTGAAAGAAAACTAAGCATCTAGAATTCTGATACTGATAAATTTAAAGGTTAACACCATAGGTCAATGCAAAGGTCAAGTAGATTTAGAGTTCATGATAAATTCACCAAAATATTTTTTAAAGATCTAAAGACAAAAAAATGTTTTTAAATAATTTGATGTTTGATTTCTCCTATGTGCTAATATTGAAATATGCACTTTCATATACATTATGTAATCTCATTCCCCCAACGACCTTGTGGGATAAGGATTATCCTCCTCCTTTTACAAATGAGAAAACTAAGGCCCAGTGATTTGCCTAAGAACACCTGCTTGTATAAAATGCAACCAGAAATCCAATTCAAATTTTCTAACCCCCAGATCAATGCTCTTGCTTTCACTGTACCACTGTCTCTTCCAAAACTCAACTACTCTAAATTTTAGCTCTTATAAATTGTGCCAATCTTTTTATCTGGGAGAGGTAACAGTTATGAGGGAAGAAGAAAAATTCTTCAGAATGTTACCAAAAAAGACTCACTGTGTTTAATCTGACATGACTACCCAGTCCAATTTAAATGCTTTGGTTCATGCTGTCTATCCCTCTTAGAACACCTGCTTATCATCAGATATACAGCTTTCAGAAGACTTAAATGAAGAATCACCTCCTCCAAGAAAGTTCCCCAGATTAAATGACCTGCTTCCCTCCTGCCAAGCCAACATCATTTCTTTGTCACCTCACTGCTTGTATCTAATTTGAACTACATTATCACATACTCCTCTTTGTTCTCCAGTTGTACATCTGGAACTACATTTTTTTATTCGATGACTATTAAGCATTTGGAAAGTCAACGGTCCTTGCTATCATGGAGAGCTTACATTGTTTCCAATTTTAATAAAAGTAAGAATAACATAGGGTAGAAGAATTTGATGTTTCAGAACAAGAACTCCTTTCCTACAAGGTCTCTGAAGAAAGCTCTCTCCTTGCAAACTTGGTAACATTTTTCAGGGAGGAAAAATCCCTTCTATCATGTGTTCTGGATGAGACTTTCAACTTCATGCCTTTGAGAGGATATATGAGAGGGTGGGGACCAAGGTGGAAGGAAGATCTAAAATCTTTCAGGGATTTCCTGAAAGAAAATATTGACTTGAAATCTTCACACATTAGTCCAGATATCTCTTCCTGTGTCCTAACCACAAGGAAACTATACTTCAATCTCCTTGCACGCAGGCACCTTCATTAATGAAGTATGTACAGATTTTTTGATTCAAGTTGTATTTATGTATTATTTGTAGGTCATATTCATAAGAATAAGACAGCACCTACGTCTTCTACTTTTAAATCCCCCAATGCTCCAAAATCATCGCTATAAATGTGTTCAGCTTTGGATAACACAGATATTAAAATATAAAACTTCAAGTATTATTAGATAAGGATTTTCCAAAATAATATTAGAAAACTACATCTAAGTATCAATTCTTTATTTTGTCATTCATGCTTCAATTCAAGCAACATGCTCTTGAAGGATTATTTGTAAACCAAGTTTAAATGTACTAAGGGCTCTCACTAGTTAAATTATGCAATTAGTCCTTTAAAAAGAAAGACCTTTTTATAATGCAAATTTTGTTAATTTTACCACTTTTTTCTTAAATCAAAACTAAAACATAATTTCATTACAAACAGTATGTGTACTTACTCCAAAGTATATTTTAAGGCTTTTTCAATTCAAAAGAAACCTAAAAACTAGGTATTGCCAAATTTATAGGTGCCATAAATGTTTTGTAAGAAACATATTTGATTGCCTCTAAAATGTAATAATATTCTAACTGAAAAAATTGTAGCAGCACCTTTTCATAGATCACAGCTACAACAAATATTATGATTCAATGAAAGAGAAATAAACCATGACCATTTTTAATTAAACAGGCACTTCTAAGCACCTGTGTACAATGTATTGTAGCTCAAATGGTTCAGATGGAATTTGACCACAACAACTTAAGCTCCATAATTAAAGACCTAAAAGGTAGTTCTTATGTTTCATCTATTCCCTTTCCCATTACTTTAAACAGGCATATTGTAGTCATTCTATACATAATTACTATCAAAAAAGGGGTAACAAATATTTGAAATTCTCTGTACTTTTAATAGAGGACAAATTGCATGCCTTTACTCTTCCTTCCCCAACCTGTTTCATAAAACTAGCATGATCTTAATAATTTCACTGCAAAACAGGTTCTATCTAGCAAGCACAGAAATTGATCCTAGTCTCTCAGCATGATCAAGTTTAGATGACACTTGATGGGACAGAAGGAGGAAACCTAACAAGCATTCCACCCATGTTCCTCCACAATCCTTGGAATCCTAAGGGAGGGACTAAAAAAAACCCAGAAAAACACCTTTTAAATGGTTATTTGAAAAGACCTAAAGTGGCACTAATTTGAGGTTAACTTTCAGGGGAAGTTAATTAAAAACGAATAACCCTACCATACACAGTGCATTCTAATACTACTTAGAAGTCATTTACGTCTTCCAGCATCAGAAAGGCAAAAACTTCATTAAATTATTTAAAGTAAACATGCATATATCATCAGTTGGGTAAATTTCCCCATCTGTTTAAGTAGGAGCCCAAGTTACCTATTATTTCAGGCAGCATTTAGATAAAATGAAATTAAGTATGTTCCCCAACCGCCATGTCTCTCATAAAGAAGGGTGTTAAATGACTTTTGTGAATGGAAAATCTGCATATACTGTTGCTTCGCCTCGGCCGGTCGTGAGCGGATGCTTCAATGAACCAAACGCACGCTCTTTGTGAAGCTCCTTGGAACCTGATTCCATTCTTGAGAAGGGGTTCAGAAACATTACATTTAAAAGTACAGCAAAGGCTTCGCCTTCCTCCTACGCTACAATAAGGCCACAGGAACTGAGGTTTAGAGGAACACCACCATGGCCCTCGGCTCTGCAAGGGCGGGTGAGGTCTGCGATGCGCGGCACAACCTCCTCTGGGGCTGTCACAGGAAAACGGGAGCCTCGCCTTTACGGCACCAAGTGACAAAGCGCCAGCTCTCCAGGGCGCCGGGGCTTCCGGCGAGACCCTGCCGTCCGCCCAGTCAAACTTCGGGAGGAGGCACACACTCAGGGCCAACAAAAAGCTCGTACCGGCCCCTGCCCCTGCCGCGGCTTTGGAAGGTTGCAGACGCACTTACTGTGGGCCCCAAAACACTCCATCCCCGCCAGCCTTTGGAATTTCCCACTCCAAAAGGGGACAAAGGAGCCAAAGAAAAACTCCCCGGCGCGGGGGCCCGGAGTGCCCGTCCGCCCCAGCTCAGAACGTGGGAGTCAAGGGGTGCAGTCGCCCGTAGGGGTGCGAACCCGCCGCCCCCCAACTCGGGGACCGGCTCGACACTCACCGGTGTGGAGCCCCCGGAGAGGCGGGGCGCAGGCGGCCGGTTCCTCTGGGGCCCTGCACGCGTCCAATCGAACCCCAACTTCTCTCGGCCGCTGTCGCCGGCGGCAGCTGGGGCGCGAGCTCAGACCAAGAGCGCTGCCTGGCCGCCACGGAGGAACTGCCCGTTCGGCCCGCTAGGAGGGCGGGAACTCCGACCCTGCGGTCTACCAGCCAGGGCGGGCCCCCACTTTCCCTCCGTCTGCGGGCTACCGGCGGCGGCTACCGCCCCGGCGAAAGCTAACGCTTCAGCCGCTCGGGCTGCCGCTACCACCACCGCCCGGCCGGGAACGCGTCGCGGCCTAATGCTGTCATCGGCCAAGCCGCCACCTCTTTGGGCATCCAGAGCCTCCGAGATCCTTCACATTCGAGGCCCCGCCCCCGGTCCCGCCCCCTACTAGCGGGCTCCGGTCGCACCCCCTTCTCGTCACGTGACGACGCGCGGAGGCGGCCTTGGAGAGCCCTCCTCTGCCTGGCCGGAGACAACTGGGCTGGAGCAACTGTCAACACCTGGTTCAGGCAGAGTCTGAACGCCGCCGAACCGCCTCTGCACCCCTTGGGGCGGTCTCGGGAGGCGAACCTACCGCCGCCCGCCCCGCGCCTGTTGAGGCGAGGTCTTCGGGACCGGTCGTGCAGG
This sequence comes from Monodon monoceros, assembly GCF_005190385.1. NCBI lineage: Eukaryota > Metazoa > Chordata > Mammalia > Artiodactyla > Monodontidae > Monodon > Monodon monoceros. The sequence goes on from NW_021703783.1 coordinate 59,181,974, forward strand.
GCCCTGCCTCATCTAAGGAGGCTGCACCGGAGAGCTCCCGGGTGAGCCCCCGCCTCCCCAGCCTGGGGCTTGACTAGAGTTTTAGTCAAACAAAGAAAAGCAGAAGGCATCGTGGTGTCTGGCTTGGAAAGCAGTAACTACTTGTTCCTATTTCTAGTAGCACGTTAATTGTGACATTTAATGTAGTGGTTTCTTCATGAGAGCTTTTTATTTTTGAGGAGAGGATGGTGCATTTCCTTCACACTGGGATGCAAATAGCCTAGAAATTTTATCTTGGTTCCTAGTCCTGTTCAGGATCCTTTGTGCCAGTTTTACAGTCATTAAGTTTTACTATGCGTTAGGTTGGTGGCAGTTTAAACAGCTACACAGGAATTGGACAGTTCGTTCCATTTTAAAAAATAAAGCCTAATTCTTGATTTTTTTTTCAGGTACCTTAACTTTGGACATAACTTTTTGCCTTCCTTTTTAACGGTAGTCCAAGGAACGCTCCCCCCAACCCTGTTATTGAGAGGAAGAGTAAAATGGGAGTGACCAAAAGAAAGACAGTAACAATACAAAAATAAGGTAGGTAGAAAAGCAGAAAGATCATAATCAAATTCTGCTAACAATGAAGGCACATGAAAAAGCTTTATATAATAACCAAACTCAGTTTGTAACTCATTTTTCCTTCTAACCCAGAACTAAGTTTTTTTCTTAAGTGATTGTCATCTCCTCATTACATTTTCTTAAGACGGCAAGAAGTATTCTGATCAGCTGGATACTTTGAAATGAATAAGCAATAGAGTTCGGCCTATATAATCCTTATGAACTAAGCTATTTCATAGAAACTCTAAGAAATCATGGACTTTAAGTCTTACCGTTATTTCATGTTACCCAAGAAAGAAAAGAAATACTGCCAATTAAACTATGCCATGCCACTGATTTTTTAAAGACACATCTTGAACTCAGAGATGTTAAAATATGAAAAACAATGAGTCTTAGAATCTATGAGATATTGTAATGAACTGGTGTTCCAGTGAGGAAAAGATTCTATAGGCTCTGTTCTGAAGTTTGAGAGATTGTACTTGTAGTTCAAATACATATGAAGGAGGTTTAGTATTCTGTGAATGACACAATTTCAGCAAAGCTAGTAATTTTGGAGTTTGTCAACAGATTGAAGCCTGCCTTCTATTTTCTAGGGCAGGGGTTTTCAAACTGGCTCAAAAGTCAATTTATTTTTTAGTGAAATAGGCTAGACTGGAATCAAAAATTAAAGATCAGAGTGCATATATAATAAGGGGAAGAATTCTTTGTGAAACTCCTGTTTCAGTTATGGGGGAGGGTGCGTATGTCCTGTGTTGTGATTTAAACTGTATTTCTTATTGTGAGTTGCGATCAAATAGATTTCAAAAAGAATGTTCCTAGAGCATAGATAACATGCAAAATATACCATCTGGGCTCCGTTTCTCTGGTGCTTTTCCTTTACTTTGGGAACTAAGACTAAAGATTAGAAGTAGATGAATTGCCTTGCCTAATCCTCTAATGCCTCAACTCCACTTTCTTATACTGTCTGACGAAAACAGATGGTTATTTATTGAAATGGAAAGCACTGTACTGGAATCAAGGAGGCCTAGGTTATAGACTTAGCTAACTAGATATGTGGCTAGATAAATTACTCTCTGTATTTCAAGTTCTAATAAAAGTAGGAAGTTGACTACATGCTCTTTAAGGAATGATACTCAATCTTTATTTCCAGGGGATGATGTTCACGTTTGAAACAAGTAGCCATGGTGTACCCAGGATTATGCAAATTCTTTTCAAACTAGCTATAACTCCTTTCAGACACACACACACACACACACACACATACACACACACACACACACACACAAAATCAGAATGCAAGTAAGTGAAAGTGAAGATATTATAGGAAGACAAATGTAAGTATATTGCAGAATCAAACTTGGGTGCCCTCGCTGGCACACAGTAAAGCCACTCATTAACACCAAGTTGTGGTGAAGGAAAGTACAGAGTTTACTGCAAGACGCCCAATATGGGACCAAGCAAAGAGAAGGAGGAGCTCATGCTGAAAAGACCCAAGTATATCTTTCACAATGGCTTTCAGGGAAGGGTTTTTAAAGGCAAGGTGAGGGAGAGGGTCTCAGGGTGCCTGATCAGCTTGTGGACATCCTTCTGACTGGTTGGTGGTGAGGTAACAGGGTGGTATTTTGGGAGTCAACACATCATCCTTTTGGTTCCAGCCAGTCTGGGGTCTGTGTGCTGGTGGTCAGCAGTTAACTTCTTTCGTCTGGTACACGCTTTAGTTTCTGCAAAACAACTCAAGGGTATGGCTCAGGATATTATCTATAGCCCTTGAGGAAGAACTAAAGGCCCTTGACTTTGTTTTATGGCTAAACAATTATTATTTTGTTGTGCTTGACTGTTTTCCTTTGTTTCTGCATTTTCTCACTTCTCAGATTAAATTTGCTCTTTGGAACTTGGGGAAGGCCTAGGAGGCAAAAGCTTTTCTATAAACAAGAGTGGGGGAGGGGACTCGGGGATCTGTCCCTGGGAAGGCCCCACAGGGCTCTGCTGGGTTTCAAGTATATCTTTAATAATATTCTGTATTTTAACTGTTGCTAGTAATAGTTACTTGTCATGAATAACTAATGATTTTAACATACCTCACAATTGATTGCAGCAAAATGGCATATCAGTACACTACAGTTGAAAAATATATGCTTTTCAGATCCTTTCAAATCTGGTATTCTATGATTCCAGGAAATAATCATTCAGTCTAGCATTTTCAATGTAATCACAACATAAGCAGAAATTGTAATATGTGATCTTGCACTGTAACTGAAAAATATTCAATAACTTCCATTTGTTATGTGAAGAGAGGCCCTGCAAGTTTGCTACTCTTAAATGATTTTAAGAATAGCATATTAAACTAAAACTTTTTATTATAACTATCCAATTTAAACTCCAGTGAAAATTCATCTCTTTGCCTGGTGTTTAATTAATTATACATTTCTAAGAATGAAAAGTTCTTTTTTCCAAATCAGTTTAAGCACTGACAGGAGTGATAATCTTTCCCACAGAAAACTCTGACCTAGAATGTAAGAAATTTGGCTTAAGGGTTTTTTGTTTTTTGTTTTTTTTCCTTTAGCCTTCCGTTTAGACACTTACATTGCCAAAGATTGCTGATGAGGATTTTAGGTTAAAATCCTCATTTGTTCTAAGAAGACTGGATTGAGAGCAACCTCAAACATAAATAAGGTATTTAACATAATTTTGAAGACTATGGTAGATTGTTTTATTATTCTTGGTCATAACGACTTGCTCTAGCCAATTGTTTGTGAGCAGGTGTGACACATGCTAACATCTTTAAGTTTTAGTGCAACATTCAGGGCAATCTGTTAGTCTTGTGCTGCCTACCATGGGAAAAGCATGTTACAAATAGGGTCTCAGAATAAGAAAATATGTGGAGCAGACCTGAAACTGACCTTTACCCTGGAGCAGTACTGCAGCAACTGACCTGCAGCTACTAACACAAAACAAGAGTAAAACATAAATATTTGTTGTTTTAAGTCACAGAGATTTTTGAAATTGTTATATAGTATAACCTGGCAGATCACCTAAAGTGAATATGAGCCAGCAGATTAGTGGTTCAAAGGCTAAATGCACTATAGAACAGTATTCAAACTTCTATTTAATAAAACAAAATAATACACATCTACAAAACAGTCAACCACATATTTGATAAACAGTCAACTAAAATTTATATTAAAAAGAAACTCTTTATAAAATCTACAGATTTGCTTGCAAAACATTTGCATATTGATTTTAAGCATTTTTGTTTACTATAATTTATCTTAACCAAATATCCGTCCAGGAAAATTTGGATAATAAACTTTAAAGAAGAATATAGGTTTTGTTTCTGGCAATATCATGGACTAGGTACATCAGTCAGTGATCACACTGAAAACAAATAAATATCTGGAAAAATATTTTTTAACCTTATTAAATATATTGATTAACTGGCAATAAAGTAAGAAATTATTAGGTCAAGAAAATTAAATGAAGACAGAAACCTAGAGAGTTGAGCAGATCCTAAAGCCAGCCTTTACCCCATGGGCATTTGCCAAACCCAGTTAACATGACCTTTTTCTGGTCTTATAAGAGACAAAACCCATGACCTGCCCTACACAGAGTGGGACGTGGGGGGAGAAAGCTTTGGTTCCAAGGATTATTCATTCAGAATAAAGATGTTAGAAATAAATTTGCCCCTTGCTAGCATACACACCCATCCCCAAGTCTACAAAGAAAATTTACTGTCTTAAATGTTAGCACCTATGATCAAGGGAAAAGCAAAATCATATCTCAGGATTTGGACTCAATCCAGCTCTCACACAAAAACGTAACTTGAATTCATACTATCTGGGTGATCCCAAACCACCTTAAGCTGATAAGTTAATTAAGAATAATTTTGAATTATTGTGCTCTCAGACACCTGGCAGAAGCAAATGCCAATCCTCTCTGAAGGAATGCACCTTCATCTTAAGCCTTAAAGAATGGTTATAAATAAAATTCTGAGGAAAATTAGCAGCTCACATTTTAAAGAATAACAAGCACAGAAGAAAAACACCATTAGTGAGAAACAGTAGAAATATAAGACAGCAGAAACAGATTAAAAAGGGCTACAGATACTGAAATTACCAGCCACAGACTATAAAATATGAATAAAGGAATAAAAAACAAGCTTGAAAATACATACAGAAAACAAGAATGACTGAAGATACTTGAAAAAATTAAACTTAATGAATTTTAAAAAATAAATTATTAAAATTTAAAATTCAGTGGGCAAGTTTAATAGTCTATTTGACACAGCAGAAATACAATCTAGTGAACTGGGAGATAAAGATGAAAAAATTATCCCAAATGCAACAGAAAAAGAAAAATAAATGAAAAATATAAAAGAGACTCTAAGTGACATGGAAGACATTGTGAGAAGATCTAAAATAATTCTAATTATACCTCCAGAAGAATAGGAAAGAGAAAGTGGGCCAGAGGCAATATTTGACAAAATAGTGGATGAGAACTTTACAGAACTTATGAAAGACTCCAATCCACAGACTTAGGAAGTCTCTCAAATCCCAAGCAAGTTAAAGAATAATAAATCCACACTTAAATACATTATAGTGAAAGTCTAGGAAAATAAAAACAAAAGAGAAAACCTTAAAAATAGTAGAGGAAAAAACTACAGATTATCCTCAAAAGTGATAAGTGACTTTTCATCAGTAACAATAGAAACCAAAAGACAATGAAATAATATATTCAATGAGCTAAAAGAAAATGACTGTCAGCCTAGAATTCAATACCCAGTGAAAAGATATTTCAAGAAAGAGGCAAAAATAAAGGCATTTTCAGGCAAGAGCAGAGTTCCCTGCTAATAGATTCTCACTAACAAAGTCTAAAGAAATTTTCTTTCTTCAGACAAAAATAAAATGATCCTAAATGGGAGGTTTGAGGGCTGAGACTAAAGGAAAAGCATTGAAAGTGGCAAATATTTACATAAATCTAAAAACTATTGACTATGCAAAACAATAAGAATTGTTAAAATTATTTCTATATATATATATATATGTTTTTTGTTTGTTTTTTTGTTTTTGTTTTTTTTTTGCGGTACGCGGGCCTCTCACTGTTGTGGCCTCTCCTGTTGCGGGCCACAGGCTCTGGACACAGGCTTAGCGGCCATGGCTCACAGGCCCAGCCGCTCCACGGCATGTGGGATCTTCCTGGACTGGGGCACGAACCCATGTCCCCTGCATCGGTAGGTGGACTCTCAACCACTGCGCCACCAGGGAAGCCCAATATATATATATATATGTATATATTTTTTTAAAATAAATTTATTTATTTATTTATTTTTGGCTGCATTGGGTCTTCGTTGTGGTGCGCAGGCTTCTCATTGCAGTGGCTTCTCTTGTTGCAGAGCATGGGCTCTAGGCACGCGGGCTTCAGTAGTTGTGGCTCGTGGGCTCTAAAGCACAGGCTCAGTAGTTGTGGTACACGGGCTTAGTTGCTCTGTGGCATGTGGGATCTTCCCGGACCAGGGCTCGAACCCAAGTCCCCTGCATTGGCAGGCGGATTCTTAACCACTGCACCACCAGGGGAGTCCTATTTCTATATTTTTAAAAGAAAAAAAATAATCTTTCAGATGCCTAACAGCAGAATAAGTCTAACCAGATTCTCACTTTACACCTACTATTAAACAGACCTCATCAGACCAAGTATGTCATCCATTTGTGTTATTATCTCCATCTAATATATGCCCTTAAAAGCAAAAACACTAAACATTTCCACTTTTTTCCTCTGTTCTCATCCATATAGGCAAAACTGTGTGAATATTTTGTTGGTATTCTCTTTTTAAATAACTGTACTGGTGTAGCATTTTAAGTGTTTTTCTTCATAATGACATTCTTAGTTCAAATTTGCATAATATACCAATGAAGATATTTCATTAATAATCAGACTAAGGCATTAACGTATATTTAGGAGATCATGATTTAGAATAATAAAAAACAGAATTATATACTTTTTTCACATAACTATGAAGAATTAATGATTCCCACCACAGAACTTTCCCACATGAAAGTTCATCATAATGAATTATGTAATTATGTATTCACAGGTTAAGGACAATTAAGTCTTAGTGAAAAGCTCTACCTACTCTTCCCACCCACATTGCCTATTCAAAGTTAGGTGCATGCTGACTTTTAACATCATCTCTGGAAATAGTTATAAATTTATGCTCAGGTGTAAGGATTGACTCCTGAGTTTTAATTAAGCTCAGAGGGCACCCTAAACTCCAAATAAATTTTTAAAAGAAGCCATTTCTTTCTGATGGCTACCTAGACTATGCTTTCCAGGTTGTAAATATGTTTTTCATTTCAATTTTAGGAGAGTGTATAAAAGGCTGTTACCACAATTATGTAAACATGGGAAACATAGTACACATAATCCCTTAAATTTCTAAAATTGTGGTAACTGTAATGCAAAGAAATTATAACTTTATTTAACCAAAACTTTACTATCTTTCTTGCCCTCAACCTAATGATAATATTCAAAATATACTTACTTCTATAATACTTTCTTGATAAAAACTATTATTTCACTGCAGAATGTTCAAATGACTTTTATTTCTTTGTATCTTTTAACGTATAAAAGATTATATATTACTAGTATAGATTATTCCAGTTAACTTTGTTCAACCTGTATTTATATATCTATAAACTTTCTGAAAGGTCACAAGTAATTCAATTTGTTTGAACCAAATTCTACCTAATTCTTCAATTTAATAAGTTATCAGTTTTACTGGGACTGAGGCCCATCCTATTTACAAAGAAAAAAAATTGTTAAGAATCTATAGGTTACTCCACCTCTTTACTGAAATGGATGCAAAGCGGGCAGGAGGCCCCGCCCTATAAACTAACAGTGTTTCAAAGCTGTCCTTTCTGCTGGTCTCTGCTGGCAGTGAAGGTGCCATACTCCAACATTATCAGGTAGCAGCCATCTACCTACCCCTCCCAACAAGGACAGATCCTACTTATCTAGATGCCTGCTACCAGATATCCTAGGTATTGGGTGTCTCTTCTACCCTCCTAGAACATTGGTACTCAGAGGTGACAAGGGGGAGAAAAAAGGCACCTACTCTGTGTTCCAGTAACATCCACCTAGTGCGTTCAGGTCAGGTTTATCCCTCTGTTCTGGGCCTTGTTGATATTCTTCCCTAGTTGTTTTCAGTCAATTCCTGTGCGAGCTTTACTTTTGCCTAGTATTATTACATGTACAGCTACGACCAGGCTCCCACTCACGTTCCCCGAGTCCTTTCCTTTAACCACTAATCTCTCTAACCCCCTCCTGGAAATGGACTGGAGTTGGCACAGCTCCATTTAAGACTTTGTCTTTGAATGTCAACTCCTTTCCAGAGATGGCCAAAGACTTCACCCCGGTGGTCCTTCATTGTTGATTACTTCCCCCTAACTTCCTATTGCTGTCAGCCAATAGTCTTGGACCTGACATCATTTGCATTCTAACTCTCCCCACCTTCCTTATTACAAAAGTAGTACACTATATAAATACAAGAATCTAAACTAAGAACAGGGAAAATTCTAGAAGATAATGACCTTTATTCACAAATAAAGGCAAGAAATAAAAGGCGGGCACTGTTATGGATTAAAATAGACTCATCAGACATATCAACCAAATGCAGTGTATGGACCTTTTTTAGATTCTGATTCAAACAAACAACTTTTATAAAAAAAATTAGTGGGATATCAGGGAAATTTTAATACTGATTGTGTGTTACATGATATTAAGGAATTACTGATTATAATAATGATATGTGATTATGTTTTTTTAAATGTCTCATTTCTTAGGAACACATACTCTCAACTATAACTGTGCCCCTGCTTAATAAAAAAAAAAAAAAAGACCTTCAAAACATGTTACTTTCTTTTCTCTACCTATAGGTCAGGCTAATGGAAATGTACTCTACAATTATTACTTATTTTCTACCCTTAACCAAATATAATAATCATTTCCTCCTTATCATGTCTATGATTATTTTGAGTAAAAGTATTCAAATCAAAAGCAACTCATGCTACCTATTATTTGCTCCAAACCTTTTTTAAACTACTGTGAAAAGTCTAACATCATATAACCTGTGGTAAATAAATCTGATTGAGCATGTTAACATGTTTAAATTTATATAAGGCATTTTGCAAATACAGATTACTCTAGAGATGCTAAGAAGCAGATGTACTGATCTTGGCATTCACATGATTTAACTACAAATAGAATTTGAACGGATTCCAAATGCACAACTGTCAAATACATAAAAAGTAGCAAAAAATGTCAAGTAAAAGTTTAGGCTTTTCCTTGAATAGCACTGACATCTGAAAAAAAAATCAAAAGTATTCTGTTAATGTTTTATTTCTTTAGTGCTAATATTTGATAAGAACTAAGTATTGATACTTTCATTTCATGCATAAATGTTCCCATTAGGTTAGTAGTTTTAATTTAGAAACTGTTATGAGTTAGTATTACTGTTAGGTCCAGAAAAATCTCAAAAATCACTTCAATCAATATTACAAAGTTTATTAATACAAATTTGACTCACTGAAGTAGTGTAGTGTAGAGGGGTTGAGCTCCAACTCTATATAAAATCAGACGGATCTCGGTTTTAATCCCAACCATATCATTTATTAGCTGTGTGACCTCACCAAGGCTCTTTTCCTCATCTCTAATGTGGAGTTTAAAAGAAAAATCTATTTTACCATATTGTTATAGGAATTATAGAATTCAAGAAATATAAACTGTTATGATTACTACCTTTTGGAAATACTGCATTCTGCATAATATTTCTAACTGTATTTTCACTCTACTCAGTTGGAAGAAAATAATACACAGACTACACATGCTACCAACTTTCTGTTGATACCAAACCTTTTACATCAACTGTCCTAATTCTGAGAATTACAAAAAATACATAGACGAGCATAACCTCAGGCCATGCGAGCAGTTTTATTTAAGAATCTGGACGATCCCCAATTCAAATATCAGGATCTCACATATAATGTAAGAATGAAAGCCACTTTGTTAGCAACCAGGAGGTTGACTCAATTTCAGAGTTGTGTTTTCCATTCAAGTAAGACTTCCAACCAGACCTCTACTTACCATACATGGAGTCAACACTCTAAGCCAGTCACCTCTTGCCAAGCTTATTTCTTAAGTACAGTGAATCCTAGTAAAACAAAATCTATCTCTAAGCACAATGCATACATTTCCTTATTTTTCTGCCTTCCCAGTCACTTAGCAAACGAGAACATGATTTTTGATAGTTGTAAAAATGGCTTTTTGAACTCTTTCTTTAAAAGATATTAAATGTGAAGACTTGATCAATTCAAGATAAACATTTTGGGCTAGAATACTTGTAGGTGATGTAGTATATTTTTATACAGCATCTTTCATGCTATTTGACTGACGACAATTATTGATGCTTAGACCGATAACTGAATTAATGATATGGCAGTCTTATCTCTACTTTATAAACTTGTGACTAGGAAGTAATTTGTATGACATTACTTTGATAGTATAGAGATGTCCACTTCCCCTTCAAACATGAAGCTCATCCTTTAACACCCATTAAAAACCCTTACATGAGCCAATAATTTCAATAAGAATTGCAAAATTAATTCTAATTTCATCATTCCTACTATATTCTAACATTCTTTAGTAAACTAGAGCTTTCCTTTATTACTTGGAACACTTTGGTTACCCTGAAATACAGTTCCTACAGGAAATGAAAAATAAATAATAATTCTTTACTTTTAATTATTATTCTCAAAGTAAAGATATTTTGGAGACTAATGAGGAAATCTGAATTTGAGTTTTAGATAAGATGAAAATGTATTGACTTGGAAAGGTAAAGGTAGAGATTGTTAATTTTAAAAAGGTAACTAAGTTACAAAACTGCACATCAAGTATGATACCACTTTGTTTAAAAAATGCATATTTATATATATGTATGCATATATAGGGATAAATAAAGGTATACAATAAACTGTTAACAGTGGTAAACTCTATACAGGGACTATGGTTGTTTTTATTTTCCTATTTTGCTTATTTATAGTTCCAACTTTCTACGTTGCATATAATGCTTTTATAATAACAAAAGCTTATTTTTTTTAAAAAATCGCTATTTCCTACTTAGCCCACATATCAACACGAGTCTGTACATTCCAGCTTGGGAGGTTGCCAGGGCACCAGCCTAGCTGGTAACTTCTTCAAAGCCTCTCTTTGCCTGCTGATTTCCTTGGCCCATGCATCTTACCTATGGCTCGGGAGGGCTACATTAGCAGCAGATCCACACAGCCTTTTCACTTCAGCAGTCATGGCTAATTCACAACTTCTTTGTCTCTTGTTTGTCTTTGGGCAGAAATTCTCTTCTTTAGTTTTTATCTTATCATATTCTCTTAGTTTTCATCCTATCTTTCTGACTCTTCCTGAGTCTCCTTTGCAACTTTGTCTTTCTCTGCTCTGTTTATCTTTCTTCAATTGCTCCCAAATTCCTTACTGAGCCCTCTTCCTTTTTCATTGGAGAAAGGCTTAATTTTGATGTTAGCTTGATTTAGGGGTTGAAGAAGAAGGGAAGATCAATAATAACTTTCAGGTTCTGGCTTCAGAAATGGAGAAGATTGGAGAGAGGAGCTGAATAGACATTTTTAAAAAGAAGACATACTGATAGCCAACATGTACATGAAAAGATGCTCAACATCAGTAATTGTCAGGGAACTACAAGTCAAAACCATAATAAGATATCACCTCACACCTGTTAGAATGGCTATTATCAAAAAACCAAGAAATAACAAGTGTTGGCATGGATGTGGAGAAAAGGAAACCCTTGTGCACCTTTAGTGGGAATGTAAATTGATGCAGCTACTATGGAAAACAGTATGGAGGGTCCTCAAAAAATTCAAAATAGAGCTACCATGTTATCCAGCAGTTTCACTTCTGGGTATTTATCTGAAAGAAGTGAAAAACAAACTCAAGTGATATCTGCACTTACTTGTTTGTTGCAGCATTATTTACAATAGCCAAGACATGGAAGCAACCTAAGTGCCCACTGATAGATGAATAGATCAAGAAAATGTAATATATATGTATTATTCAGCCATAAAAAAGAAGGAAATTCTGACATTTGCAGCAACATGGATAGATCTTGAGGACATTATGCTAAGTGAAATAAGTCAGGTGGAGAAAGATAAATACCATATGATCTCACATGTAGAATCTAAGAAACAAAAACAGGGACTTCCCTGGTGGTGTAGTGGTTAAGAATCCACCTGCCAATGCAGGGGACACGGGTTTGAGCCCTGGTCTGGGAAGATCCCACATGCCGTGGAGCAACTAAGCCCGTGTGCCACAACTACTGAAGCCTGCATGCCACAATTACTGAAGCCCACACGCCTAGAGTCCATTCCCTGCAACAAGAGAAGCTCCCTCTTGCCGCAACTAGAGAAAGCCCACACACAGCAACGAAGACCCAATGAAGCCAAAAATAAATAAAAATTTAAAAAATTAAATTAAATTAAATAAAAAACAACAAACAAAAAAACCCCAAACTCATAAATAGAGCAGATTGGTAGTTGCCAGATGCAGGGGGTGGGGATGGGCAAAATGTGTGGTGGTGGTCAAAAGGTACAAACTTCTAGTTATAAAATAAATAAGTCCTGGGGATGTAATGTACAGCATGGTGACTGTAGTTAACCATACTTTATTGTATATTTGGAAGTTGCTAAGAGAGTAGATCTTAAAAGTTCTCATCACAAGAAAAAAATTGAAACTGTGTGTGGTGATGGATGTTATTGTGGTTATTTTGCAATATATCCAAATGTCGAATCATTATGTTGTACACCTGAAACTAATATAATGTTATATGTAAATTATATCTCCATTAAAAAAAAACACCTCTTAGTTTCATTGATCTTTTCTATGGTCTTTTTAGTCTCTATATCATTTATTTCGACTCTGATCTTTGTTATTTCCTTCCTTCTACTAATCTTGGGCTTAGTTTGTTTTTCTTTTTCCAGTTCCTTGAGGTGTAAAGTTAGATTATTTATTTGAGATCTTTCAGGACTTCCCTGGCAATCTAGTGGTTAAGACTCCGTGCTTCCAATGCAAGGGGTGCAGGTTCGATCCCTGGTCAGGGAACTAAGATTCCACATGCAGTGCAACCAAAAATTATATATATATATATATATATATATATATATATATATATATATAAGATCTTTCTTGTTTCTTAATGTAGACATTTGTTGCTATGAACTTCCCTCTTAGAACTGCTTTTCCTACATTCCGTAAGTTTCAGTATGTTCTATTTCTACTTCCATTTTTCTCAAGATATATTTTAATTTCTCTTTTGATTTCTTCTTTGACCCATTGGTTGTTCAGTAGCATGTTGTTTAATCCCCATATATTTGTGAAATTTCCAGTTTTCTACCTGTAATTGATTTCTAGTTTCATACCATTGTGATTAGAAAAGATGTTTGATATGATTTCAGTCTTCTTAAATTTATTATTTGTGGTCTGGCATGTAATCTGTCCTGGAGAATGTTCCAGGTGTGCTTTAGGCGAATGGCATTCTGTTGCCTTTGGGTGGAATGTTCTATATATGTCTATTAGCTCAATCTAATATAACATGTCATGTAAGGCCAGTGTCTCTTTATTGATTTTCTGTCTGGATCATCTATTCATTGATGAAAGTAGGCTGTTAAAGTCCACTACTATTATTGTATTGCTTTCTATTTCTCCCTTTAGATTTGTTAATATTTGTTTTATATGTTTAGGTGCTCCCTTATCTGGCTCTTAAAATAGTAACATGCTTCTTTTAGAACTTTAGTGAAGAGTAACTTCCATTTTTAGTTCTGTCACCTTCTATAAGTAAAAAGAGTGTTTTATATAATTGGTGATTTGGGGAGATGAAAATAAGATCCACTCCCTTTCTTGCCATATTTTTCAAATCTACCTACCCACAACAGATTATGTTCTGATCTGTTCCTCATTCTGTGTAATAAACTAAACTCACATGAATCAGGGCCCAGGCTTACCTTCTAGAGCAGGCATGAGGCCTAATTCTCCTTCTTCCTACTGTTGACCTCACTGAGTATAAAACAGTGACTCTGCCTTAGTTTATCTGTCCTGCAAACCTAAATTTTCTTTTGGTATGTCATCTCCCATTTGGACTTGGGAAGGAGTATTGAAAATCCTTGTTGTGGCTGTATATTGAAGTCATATTGTCCAAACAGCTTTATCAGTAAGAAGGTGTTTTGTTTTGCTTTGTTTTGTTTTCTCTGTCTGGATCCCTGTGAATTGGTTCTGAATTCAGAAGAGAGTTAAGACATGTAAGCAGCTATCACTGCCTAATTCCCATTATTGATAGGACAACTCTATCCAAAAATGGTTGTTTAATAAGAACTATGGCCTCATAAAAGAAATGTAAAATGAAATTTTAGCAGCCTGACAATAAGGGAATAAAAGATCCCAGAAAAGAATGATAGCATTTATTAGAGGTTCACTGAAATAGGAACTTGTTCTTTATTCATGAATGCCTATTGTGTATTAGGCATTGTTCTAAGTAAAAGTTTAAAGAGTTGGAATACTTTAAAGAAAAGTTCCCAGGTACTCGGATTTGTTCGAGTTTTGAATTGTTACAATGATCAACAAAAGAGCAGTGTTTTATATTCAAAGCCAATATGATTCTTCATTCAATATAATAATGATAACATTTGAGTGCTAATTACTTATCAATCAAGCAATTCCCATACAATATCTGATTGAATCATCAAAACACATCTGTGAGACAGAATAGAATAGTCTAGGTTACAATGCAGTTGAAACAAAAAAGTCAGCGGTTTAACTGAATGCAGATTTAGTTCTTGTTCCAAAAAGTTGGCTCTGGCTGCAGACAACTGTCCTCCACATGGTGACACAATAACCCAGGCTCTTTCAACCTTGTGGTGTCACCATCTTAACATGAGTCTTCTTCTGTGGTTGCCCCAGTCAGGGAAGAAAGACTGGGGAATTTCATATGGGCCTTTCATGCCCTCATTCTGAAATTGATACATTTCAATTCCACAATATTTCATTGGCCAGATTGAGTTACATGGCCCCATCCAGTTGCAGGGTTGCTGAGAAATAGTCAATCCACTGAGTACCCAGAAGGGAAAGAGAACTGAATGTTGATTAACACTAGCAATGTATACCATTTATAGCTATTATTCCTATTCCCTTTGTATAGATGAGGAAATGGAGACTCAGCAAAGTTAACTAATTCATCCAAAATTACACAGAAAGTAAGCAGAGGCACCATTACGTGAACCTGGATAATCTGACTCCAGAGCTTGTGCCTAACATCTATCCTATATGATCTGCCAACATCACACTGGAAGCCTGGCAGAACCTAGCCATTGCTAGGGATATTTAATTTGACTCACTGAAATTCAGTTTCAAATCAGCATACATTTACTGAATGCTCTCTTTGTGTCAGGCATTGCTGTTCCATCTGGAGAAGGTTTGGATTATTTGACTGTATAGATCTATTCCTATAGATATAAACAAATAGGATGACTGTGATGCTTAATATTATATGTCAGCTTCACTGGGCCACCGTGCCCAGATATTTTGTCAAACTTAATTCTGGATGTTTCTGTGAAGGTGTTTTTGAATGAGATTAACATTTAAATTGGTGGGCTTTGAGGAAAGCAGATTGCCCTCCATAATGTGGGTGGGCCTCGTCCAATCAGTTGAGGGCCTTAATAGAACAAAGACTGACCTTCTCCAAGTGAGAAGGAATTCTGACAGCAGACTGTTTTTGGACTTGAACTGCAACTCTTCTCTGAGTCTTCACAATTGCATGAACCAATTTCTTAAAATATCTCTCTCTCTCTGTCTCTCTCTGTCTCTGTCTCTCTGTCTCTCTCTGTCTCTCTCTCTCTGTCTCTCTCTCTCTCTCTCTTATATATATATATAAAACAAGATCCTGTGCAAACTTTATATGTTTTGATTTTAGAATGTCAGGCGTTGTCCTGATTACTGTAGCCCTATAGTATAGTCTGAAGGCAGGGAGCCTGATTCCTCCATCTCCATTTCGTTTTTTGTTTTTTTTTTCCTCAAGATTGCTTTGGCTATTTGAGGTCTTTTGTGTTTCCATACAAATTGTAAAATTTTTTCTTCTAGTTCTGTGAAAATTGCCATTGGTAATTTGATAGGGATTGCATTGAATCTGTAGATTGCTATGGGTAATATAGTCATTTTCACAATATTGATTCTTCCAATCCAGGAACATGGTATATCTCACCATCTGTTTGTGTCATCTTTGGTGTCTTTCATCAGTATCTTAAAGTTTTCTGCATACAGGTCTTTTGCCTCCTTAGGTAGGTTTATTCCTAGGTATTTTATTCTTTTTGTTGCAATGGTAAATGGGATTGTTTCCTTAATTTTTTTTCTGATCTTTCGTTGTTAGTGTATAGGAATGCAAGAGACTTCTGTGTATTAATTTTGTATTCTGCGACTTTACTAAATTCTTCTCTAGTAGCTTTCTGGTGGCATCTTTAGGATTTTCTATGTATAGTATCATGTCATCTGCAAACAGTGACAGTTTTACTTCTCTTTTCCAACTTGTATTCCTTTTATTTCTTTTTCTTCTCTGATTACCATGGCTAGGGCTTCCAAAACTATGTTGAATAATAGTGGTGAGAGTGGGCACCCTTGTCTTGTTCCTGATTTTAGAGGAAATGCTTTCAGTTTTTTACCATTGAGAATAATGTTTGCTGTGGGTTTGACATATATGGTACTTATTATGTTGAGGTAGGTTCCCTCTATGCCCACTTTCTGGAGAGTTTTTGTCATAAATGGGTGTTGAATTTTGTTGGAAACTTTTTCTGCATCTATTGAGATGATCGTATGGTTTTCATTCTTCAATTTGTTAGTATGGTGTATCACACTGATTGATTCACATATATTGAAGAATCCTTGCATCACTGGGATAAATCCCACTTGACCATGGTGTATAATCCTTTTAATGTGGTGTTAGACTCAGTTTGCTAGTATTTTATTGAGGATTTTTGCATCTGTGCTATACTTCAGGGCTACAGTAGTCAAGACAGTATGGTACTGGCACAAAAATAGAAATATAGATCAATGGAACAGGACAGAAAGCCCAGAGACAAACCCATGTACCTATGGTCACCTAATCTATGACAAAGGAGGCCAGACTATACAATGGAGCAAAGACAGCCTCTTCAATAAGTGGTGCTGGGAAAAATGGACAGCTGCATGTAAAAGAATGAGATTAGAATACTTCCTAACACCATACACAAAAATTAACTCAAAATGGATTAAAGACCTAAGTGTAAGGCCAGGCATTATAAAACTCTTAGAGGAAAACATGGGCAGAACACTCTTTGACATAAATCACAGCAAGATCTTTTTTGACCCACCTCCTAGATTAATGAGAATAAAAACAAACAAACAAACAAAACAAATGGGACCTAATTAAAAGCTTTTGCACAGCAAAGGAAACCACAAACAAGATGAAAAGACAACCCTCAGAATGGGAGACAATATTTGCAAATGAAGCAAATGACAAAGGATTAATCTCTAAAATATACAAGCAACTCATGCAGCTCAACATCAAAAAAACAAACAACCCATATAAAAAAAAAAAAAGAACAGAACAAAAAAACAAACAACCCAATCAAAAAAATGGGCTGAAGACCTAAATAGACATTTCTCCAAAGAAGACATACAGATGGCCAACGCAAACACATGAAAAAATGCTCAACATCACTAATTATTAGAGAAATGCAAATCGAAACTACAATGAGCTATCACCTCACACCAGTCAGAATGGCCACCATCACAAAATCTACAAACAATAAATGCTGGAGAGGGTGTGGAGAAAAGGGAACCCTCTTGCATTGTTGGTGGGTATGTAAATTGTTACAGCCACTATGGAGAACAGTATGGAGGTTCCTTAAAAAACTAAAAATAGAACTACCATATGACCCAGCAATCCCACTACTGGGCACATGCCCTGAGAAAACCATAATTCAAAAAGAGACATATACCACAATGTTCATTGAAGCACTGTTTACAATAGCCAGGACATGGAAGCAACCTAAATGTCCATCAACAGAGGAATGGATAAAGAAGATGTGGTACATGTATACAATGGAATATTACTTGCCATAAAAGAATGAAATTAGGTCATTTGCAGAGATGTGATTTGACATAGAGATTCATATAGAGTGGAGTTAAGTCAGAAAGAGAAAACAAATATCGTATATTAACACATATATGTGGAATCTGAAAAAGATTGGTATAGACGATCTTATTTACAAACCAGAAATAGAGACACAAACACAGAGAACAAACGTATGTATACCAAGGGAGAAAGGGGGGTAGGATGAATTGGGAGATTGGGATTGACATATATACACTATTGATACTATGTATAAAATAGATAACTAATGAGAACCTACTATGTAGCACAGGGAACTCTACTCAGTGCTCTGTGGTGACTAAATGGGAAGGAAATCCAAAAAAGAGGGGATCTATGTACACATATTGTTGATTGACTTTGCTGTACAGTAGAAACTAACAGAACATTGTAAAGCAACTATACTCCAATAAAAATTTTAAAAAAAATTACAGTGAGATAATACTGCAAAAAAATGTCAAGTAAAATAGCAGAATTCTAGAATAAATTACAGAAATAAGTCAATGTTTATTATATTTTCTTTTCTTTTCTTTTTTGGCCACACCATGCAGCTTTCGGGATCTTAGCTCCCCAACCAGGGATTGAACCTGGGCCCCAGCAGTGAAAGCGCCAAGTCCTAACCACTGGACCGCCAGGGAATTCCCCATATTTTCTATAATACAAGAAGTTTTTAAAAACTCTATTATAAAATACATAGATTTTTGCAAAGAACCTTGTAGATGGAAAAAAACAGCCCAAACGATCTGCTACATATAGGCCTTAGTATGTGGTTTTATAGTCTGTCTACTTAGGGGAGTGTTCTAACTATCTTCACAAATTCAGTGTTACGAGAATATGTGGCTAGGTGTTAATTATCATTTTAAAAGGAACTTAGTTCTCCTACACAGCTGAGAATGCTAACAGTCTCCAATTTTAATTTGTTCTCCTGTACAAGATGCTGTTTCTTAAGTATTTAGTTGCCTCCTGCTGGTCACACAAACTTTAGACTTCCTAAAAATATGTATTTCTCAATAAATTGCATATGATGACAAACTTCTAAAGAGATGCATTGAACTTTTTCATCAAATGAATTCACAGTGGATTTCCAGTCTCAACTGAGATAAGTAAGTTAGCCCATAGGTTTTCTTAAGCATGATCCTCTTCTTTCTTTCATGTCATATTTTATGTCTCTTCAAATCCTTTTTGAAACCAGATGCGATAACCTCAAATTGAGATGTAAAAAGCACTTGTTCAAGAATCTTAGAAGCTGTATTTTTATTGTCTCTACTACCATCTCTCTGGCTAATCTTGGACAAGACACTTTAACTTCTTGATACTGACTTCCTCATCTGCAATTTGAAGTATAATTGATATACAGTAAACTGCACGTATTTAAAGTATAATTTGATAAGTTTTGACACATGTATACAGACGTGGAACTATCATTATAATCAAGATAAGAAACATATTTATCACTCCCAAAAGTTTTTTCGTGCCACTTTGTATTTCCTTCCTCCTGCCCCTCCCAGCCTTCTCCTATCCTCAAGTGCTAATGTGTGTTTTCTGTCACCATAGATTAGTTTGCATTTTTCAGAGAAAAACAGAAATTTTAAGCTCATTAGTTTAAGTGACTAAAATGAGATATGGAAAAACTTAAATTCTTTTAAAATATTTTTAAAACATTGAGATTTCCTATCTTGAAACCTGAGACAGCAGTGTGATGCAGTGGTTAAAGCCCTTAACTTTAGAGTAAGTGGACATGAGTTTTGGGTCTTGGCTTTGTCATTCACTAGCTGTTATGACCTTGGGCAAATTACTCAATATCCTGAGGTTAACAGTTTCCCCATACTTAGGGGAAAGAATAATAATAGCTTCTATGCTCAAAAAGATGTTGTGAAATTGCATGCAAAGCAATTAGCTCAGTGCTGGGCCTGTTCATACAGTATACTCAACCAACGGTAGTCACCTGTCTTTAGACATTTCAAAGAGTCCTAACCCATATTTTAAGAAAAGGAAATGAGAACTCTGATCATGCAGACAGTATAATCTTAAGGCAACTATTTTCAAAGTTTTATGTGAAGATTACAGTAATTCACTGTGCTAGACATGGTGTCCATATGATTCTGGCTCAAGTCCTTTTTGTAAGTACCTCATTGGTTTTTCTTCCTCGTAACTCTTACCCCGAGTGTCATAGGTCCCCTTTTTGTAATTCTATCCATACCCTCCCCAAACATATGACCCGACAGTCACTGGTTTGACAAATGACTTGGCCAAAGTAGAGTGAATGGTAGTCACCACTTCAGAAGACAGGCATATCTTCAGAAGACAGGCACCACTTCAGAAGACAGGCACTAAAGAAAACTAGTCCTTTTTTGGTGATAAATGTTCTTTAATAGTTTTCTTCTCTATATTTAAATACTTCTGTCATTCTTTTTGTGCTATTAAGCTTTGCCAGGTTCATACTTGATAAAACTCTCTCTCTACAACAGAAACTAATTAAGCTCCACTTGCTAGTCTAGCCCAGTCTAGCATCCAGGGTAAGTTCTGGCTTTGTGGAGAAGAGAGTTTAGATACTGTATCTTAGAAAACTCTCTTGTGCTTTCTTTTGTGAAGTTTTAGCATTGCTTTACTAAAGATAGTCCAGAGAAATTATATGGGGTTGTGGGAGGAGGTTCATAATTCTTCTGTGGGAAGGAGGATCTCCTGCTTAATATCCCTCCTATTTTGTAATGTACCATCTATACAGGTTTATTTACTCCTTCTACCTTAACCTAGCTTCCTCCCAGAAATTAGTCTATGACAATGACTTACGTGCAGGTAGTTGATTTTGGAAAGAGATCCCGGCAAATGAGTGAAAAACTAGGAAACTAAAACATGGAAGGGAGGAAAGCCAATTCAAGACTAGATGATCAGTCTAGACATTTCTGTAGGCAACTAGGGTTCATTTTTCTAGGATCTTTGAATAGTTATCTAGAATTCATCTAGAATTGTCTGCCTGAGTGAAGAAGAGGGAAGCATTTATCTACTAGTTTCCACCCCTCATTGTTCATTGTGGCAGATAGACCCTAAGGTAACTACCAATGATCCCTGCCTTTTAATGCCCTTCTTTAAGCTCCTATCCCTGAATGTAGGTGGAGCCTGTGAATTGCTTCCAACCGATAGAATATGGCAAAAGTTATAGGGTGTTACTCCCATAATTACATTGTATGGCAGATGTTATGGGATACATCACTCCCATCATTATGTTACATTATGTAAGAATTCATCTTATTAGCAGAATTGCCCTTTGTCACTTTGCTGCTGTCTTTGAAGAAGCAAGCTGCTATGTTATGAACTGCCTATGGAGAGAACCATGTGTCAAGGAACTCACATGGCCTCTAGAAGTGGAGGACAGCTGCTGGCTGAAAGCCAGCAAAAATGTCTGAAGCTCTCAGTCCTACAGCTGCAAGGAAATGAATTCTGCCAACAACCTGAGAGTTTGGAAGAAGATTCTTCTTCATTTGAGCCTCCAGATGGGAACACAGCACAGTCAACACATTCAATGGGAGACCCAACCGTGGAAACTCCAACTAAGCTGTGCCTGAACTCCTGACCCACAGAAACAGAGATAATAAATATGTGTTGTTATAAGCTGATAAGTTTATGGGATTCGTTACGCAGAAATAGAAAACTAATACATATTTTGGTACCTAGAAGTGGAGTGCTGTTTTAACAGGTACCTGAAAATATGTCTGTGGTTTTGGAACTGAGTGATGGGTGGAGGCTGGAAGAATGTTGAAGAGCATAATAGAGAAATTTAAGCACCATGACTAGAATCACCATGACTATCAGTAGAAATATGGACACTGAGGACACTGCTATGAAGTTCTCAGAAGGAAGTGAGGAGCATGTTATTGGAAACTAGAGGAAGGAGAATACTTGTTATGTAGTGACAAAAAAGCTTAGTGAAATTGTCTGCTGCAGTTATGTTGAAAGCAAAACTTGTAAGTGATGGAACTTTGTTATATAGTTACAGTGATTTCTAAGCAAAATGTTGAAGGTGACACTTTTATTCTTGATACATATAGCAAAATGCAAAATGTCAAAGAGAGAGAGAGAGAATTTAGGGGCAATACTGTTAAATAAAAAGGGATCAGGATGGGCTTCCCTGGTGGCACAGTGGTTAAGAATCTGCCTGCCAATGCAGGGGACACGGATTCGAGCCCTGGTCTGGGAAGATCCCACATGCCACGGAGCAACTAAGCCCATGCGCCACAACTACTGAGCCTGTGCTCTAGAGCCCATGAGCCACAACTACTGAGCCCACGCGCCTAGATCCCGTGCTCTGTAACAAGAGAAGACACCGCAATGAGAAGCCCACGCACCACAACGAAGAGTAGCCCCCGCTCTCCGCAACTAGAGAAAGTCCACCCGCAGCCCGCACGTAGCAACAAAGACCCAACTCAGCCAAAAATAAAAATTAATTAATTTTTTTAAAAGGGATCAGGACTTGATGATTTTGAAAATCTTCATCTTCCCCAGATGGTAAAAAATATTGTTAGGAGATGGCTTCTGAACACTGTCCAGAAAGCCTGCTCTAGAGAAGTAACACTACAACCTTTTGTTAAAACCACAAAGAGATCAAAAGGTCAGGGTGCCTTCCTCTGTTGACTTTTTCTGATTGCAACTAGACTGGGGATTCTAGTGCCATTAAGCCCATGCTCTAGACTGTCTTCTAGAGGCTACCTTGGGATGGGGGCATCAGAATTCTAACCAAATAAAGCTAAAATTTAGATCAGACATCAGTAAACCAGGGGATGTGGGTAATCTTAACTTCATCAGACTCTCAGATTTTCTGCTACTTCAACTCAGGATAGATTTGAACAATTTCTGGATCAAGGAATTATAGCCATTTACGTAGAGGAGCTACCGTTCCCTAACTTCTGTTTTCCAACAGACCTAAAAAGGTCCTGGGGTGGGGCTGCTGAGGACAGCAGTTCTTAAGCATTTGGTCTCAAAACCCATTCACACCTTTAAAAATTATGGAGAATTCCAAAGAACTTTTGTTTATATCTGTTGATATTTACCATATTAGATATTAAAACTAGTAATTTTTAAGGTTTAGTGATTCCTTTAAAAAAGACAATAAGCCCATTATATTTTAAGATAAATAACATATATTTCATGAAAATTAACTGTATTTTCCAAAATAATTTAGTGATAAAAGTGGTATTGGTTTTACATTTTTGCAGATCTCTTTAATGTCTGGCTTAATAGAAGACAATTCAATTCTTATGTCTACTTCTGTATTCCATATGTTCTGATATGTTTTTTTGGTTGAAATAAATGAAGAAAATCCAGCCTCGCACACATATGTAATTGGAAAAGTATTTAATAGTTCTTTTAAAAGTTAATTGTGAGTATAATTCTTTGCTTTCACACCACCAAAACCTTAAAAGTGATAGTTTCTTAAAGGTTAGTAGAACCTTTAACTATGTGGAACCTGAAACTATATGAATGAACATTTGTATACTGTAACATTAAAATCCATTGGTGTATTACGGTGTGTCTTGAACTTTGAATGGATCTTTTAGCCCCACATTGTTTTGTAATGTCATTCATTGGTCATTTGGAAAATAGTGGTTCACTGAGTTATGCATATCTTCCAAATCCTGACACGTATCATTTTGAAATAAGAATTTGAAATATCAAAAACTCAACATTCATTATTATAACTACTCATCAGAAAAGTCCTTAAGAATTAGGAAATTGTCAAACTCACAGGGGGATGTAAGTTTTCCAAAATTCTAATTTTTGAAATCTCAAATTTTATTCTTAACAAAAAATGCTGTAAGTTGTTTTCATTGAAATACAGACTTCATTAAATTTTGAGACAATGTCTGCCAGATACCCAAGTCTGAATGACTATAGGTTGTCTGTCTGTCAGTCTTTCAAACAAAAATGGTGTTCCATATAAAGAGTGGCTTGTTCAGCTCACAGCTCAATCACATAAATCCTTTTCCTCGAGACAACCATTGTTCTTTGGTATGCAGCAGAAATGCTTTATGCATTTTGCCTCACATAACTTTTAAAAGACGTGATCAAGGGTTCAGATTTGATAAAATTAATAATTATTACTATTTTGTCAAGCATAATCTTAAATTCTCTCTTTTTTTTCCTGTGAGTACAGTCATCCCTTGGTATCCACGGGGGATTGGTTTCAGGATCCCCTGCAGTTGCCAAAATACTAAGGTGCTCATGTCTCATACTAAATGGCACAGTATTTGCATACAATCTATGGAATATTCTCCTGTATAATTTAAGTCATCTCTAGATTACTTATGACACCTAATACAATGTAAATAGTTCATAAATGCTATGTAAATATTTACTGGAGCAGCAAATTCAAGTTTTGCTTTTTTGGAACTTTTCAAAAGAAAAAATTAAAAAAATAATTTCAGTTCATGGTTGGTTGAATCTGCGGGAATACAGAGGGCCGGCTGTATATAGCAATGAAGAATACAATGACTACTAGTACAGTTTGGTATCACTGCTTTGATTTCTGTTAAGGAACTAGCAATTTTACCCACCATTGCCTTTGTATCATAGTACAAATATCAACACAGTGAGGGAGGCAAATTATGTCTTAGTATTACTGTGAAAATATTTTTGACCTTGCAGGTAGCTTCCCGGGGACTCCATGGAGTCTGCAGATCACATTTTGAGAACCACTGATCAAGAACAAACCTAAACTCTTAAGTGGTGGCAATCCATTTTTCACACAATTTGCCCTTCTGAGTAGAGTCTGTGCTGTTATAACCAATCCTGGCCTAACTTCTCTCTCATCAACTTTTTCTGCTTGCTAATAAGCATGACCCATCATATTCCGTTCTTGGTTCCAGCTCAATTCCCCATTTCTAACCCTCCATTCTTCTTGCCAAAGTAAAGATTTCTTGCCTCTATTTTTATCTGCCTAATCAAACCCTACACTAATCTTCTAATGATTCCATTTTAATTCTTGATCTCATTCCAGGAATCAACCTAGCCCTTCAGGGTAGAATTTTATTCATTCATTTTTTATTTCGTTTATACATTCATTGATTAATTCATTTAATCAATGAATTAAATAAGTTCATTAATTTTAAAATGAATTTTCTGCAAATCTACTATTTCATTTGTTAGAGAGATGACATTTGCTTTTGGCCTTAAAGGGTGACATAATATGAACAGATGAAATGAAAGTAGGTTTTTCAAAGTATAATAAATAGTAATAGCTTTATGGAGGTAAAAAAGTCTTCCTCCTTGCTTGGGGAAAGGCAAGGAGGACGCAGATAGTAGAGTAATTAAAGACAAGGCCAAAAATTTAGTATAGGGTCATCTCATGGAGGTACTGACTGCCTGAAGTTCATTTGGTAAGCAATGGGGAACTACCAGAGATGTTTCAGCAGAGGCAGAGGTAATGGGGTGAAACAGTCTCAGTAAAGCATTATTTGCTTAAGATTTGTTTGGCAACTATAGATGAAAAGAATTTGGTGGCAAAAAGACACTTGAGGCCAGAAAAACACGTTGGAGACCTGAACTAGGGTGGTGGCCCTAGAAATGGAGATGAGTGGAGATAGATTTTGAGAACAATGAGGAAGTAAGTTCAATAGGTGGTGGTGAGGGAGAAGTGGTTGTCAAAAATGACTATAGTTTCAAGCATGAGTTACTGGGAGAATGGTGATGCTATTCAAAGAAATCAGGAAGTCAAAAAAAGGAACGGTTTGTGTGAGGCAAGACGTTGAGCTCAGTTCTTTACCTGTTAGGCATATAAATGGCTATACTCAAGGGGGAACTAACTAATTTTATAGCACTTACAAGAACTGGAGCCTAACAAATAGAAGATTGTGGTTATAGCTGGACTGGCTTTATACTGTCTCTTTGCAATATAAACGTAAAGCGGAAAATGAAAAATGCAGTCAGTATTTTAATTCACTGTAGTTTCTCTCTAGACAAATCTAGCAGGAATCTGTAGCTTTTCTGTGGTCCATATATCACAAAGATAGCTCTTTTAAAGTGATATATATTTATTAAACGATTTGTATGTGTTATTTATTATGCTAAATTGTATGTCAGTTAATCCTGGCAACAGCACTTAGATATTATTATCTGGATTTTCATAAGAGAAATCAAGGTACAAAGATGTTAAGTAACTTTTCCAAGTTCAAATAGGAAGTGATGGAATGACATTTGAAACCAGGTTCTGTGCGGTTTCAAAGTCCTTGTTTCATCTACTCTATATAACTAAAGTATTTATGTGCCTTTCCTCCCTTTTCCTTTTCACAGAATGAAAAGTGAATAGTGCCTTTTAGCATGGACTATTGGTCTTTACTCTATGATTGTATCCAGAGGTTCATTAATGCCGTCTTAGGAGATCTGTCTTAGGAAAGGCTACTGCTCAGGGGGCTCTCCCTTTTTATTTTCCTTCCAGTTTTATTGAGATATAATTGACATACATCACTGAATAAGTTTAAGGTATACAGCAAAATGATTTGACTTACATATATTGTGGTAATGTTTAGTTAGCATCCATCATATCATATAGATAAAAAAGAAAGAAAAAAAAGAAAAAAAATTTTCCTTGTGATGAGAACTTTTAATATTTACTCTCAACAACTTTTCTATATATCATACAGCAGTGTTAACTGTAGTTATCATGCTGTACATTACAGCCCTAGTACTTATTTATCTTGTAACTGAAAGTTTGTACCTTTTTAAAAATTTTTATTTATTTTTTTAATTGAAGTATAGTTGATTTACAATGTTGTGTTAGTTTCAGGTGTACAGCAAAGTTATTCAGTTTTATATATATATATATATATTCAGTTTTTATATATATATAAAACTTTTATTTTTCAGGTTATTCTCCCATATAGGTTATTACAAAATATTGAGTACAGTTCCCTGTGCTATACAGTAGGTCCTTGTTTTTTATCTACTTTGTATATAGTAGTGTGTGTATGTTACTCCTAAATTCCTGATTTATCCCTCTCTTCCCCCTTTCCCCTTCGGTAACTGTAAGTTTGTTATTCTATGTCTGTTTCTGTTTTGTAAATAAGTTCATTTGTATCATTTTTTTAGATTCCACATATAAGTGATATCATATGATATTTGTCTTTGACTTACTTCACTTAGTATGATAATCTCTAAATGCATCCATGTTGCTGAAAATGACATTATTTCATCCTTTTTGTGGCTAATATTCCATTGTATGTATATATACCACATCTTCTTTAACCTTTCATCTATCGATGGACATTTAGGTTGTAGAAGTTTGTACCTTTTGAAAACCTTCCTCCAATACCTCCTCCCCTGAACCGCCCCTGTGCCCATAACCGCAAATCTGATCTCTTTTTCTATGACTTTAGTGTTTTGTTTTGTTTTTCAAGATTCTTCATTTAAGTGAGATCATATAGTATTGGTCTTTTTCTGTCTGATTTCATTTAGCATAATGCCCTCAAGGTCCATCCATGCTGTTGTACATGGCAGGGCTCCCTCATTTTTTAATGGCTGAATAATATTCTTTTGTATGTATATACTGCAACTTCTTTATCCGTGCACTTATGTACAGACACTTAGGTTTTTTCCATGTCTCAGCTATTGTAAATAATGCTGCTATGAACATGGCGATGCAGATATCTTCTTGAGTTAGTGCTTTTGTTTCCTTTGGATATATTCCCAGAAATGGAATAGCTGGATTGTATTGTAGTTCTATTTTTAATTTTTTGAGGATCCTCCATACTGTTTTCCTTGTGTCTGTACTTGTTTACTATCTCACCAACAGTGCACAAGGGTTCCCTTTTCTCCACATCCTCACCAGCATTCTTACCTCTTATCTTTTGGGTGATGGCTACTTTAACAGGCATAAGGTGATATCACATTGTGGTTTTAATTTGCATTTCCCTAATGACTAGTGATGTTGAACATCTTTCAATGTACCTATTGGCCTTTTGTATATCTTTTTTTGGAAAAATGTCTATTCAGGTCTTTTGCCCATCTTTTAATTGGATTATTTAGTTTTTTTCATTATGGTTTTTTTGTTTTGGGGGAGATTTTTGGCTATTGGGTTGTATGAGTTCTTCATATATTTTGGATAATAACCCCTTATCAGATATCTGGTTTGCAAATATTTTTTTCCCATTCCACGGTTGCCTTTTTACTTTGTTGATTGTTTCTTTTACTATGAAGAAGCTATTTAGTTTTATGTAGCCCAACTTGTTTATTTTTGCTTTTGGTGACATATCCAAAAAATCATTGCCAAGACCCATGTCAAGGAACTTTTCTCCTGTGTTTTCTTCTAGGAGTTGCATGGTTCAGGTCCCATGTTTAAGTCTTCAATTCATTTTCAGTTAATTTTTGTAAGTTGTGTAAGATAGGAGTCTATTTTCATTATTTTACATGTGAATATCCAATTTTACCAACACCATTTATCAAACAGACTGTCTTTTCTCCACTGAGGCACTCTCTTTCAACTACTATAATGGGCAACTACTTTCCCCATTGGAATGATAATTCCTGTCCCTTACTTAAGACTGAGAGCACTATTAAGTAACAAAATTAATTTAACTGAAATACCACAACTTAAGAAGAGCAGATATAATAGTTTTAAATGTAGCTATAGTAAATACTGTCATTAAAAAATAATAAAGAGCTAGGTAAGTTCCTCTGAAACCACTTTTTTTTTAAAATTTTTATTGGAGTATAGTTGATTTACTATGTTGTGTTAGTTTCTGCTGTACAGCAAAGTGAATCAGTTTTACATAAACATATATCCACTCTTTTTTAGATTCTTTTCCCATATAGGTATTACAGGGTATTGAGTAGAGTTCCCTGTGCTACACAGTAGGTCCTTATTAGTTATCTGTTTTGTATATAGTAGTGTGTATATGTCAATCCCAATCTCAGTTTATCGCCCCTCTCTTTCCCCCTGATAAGCATAAGTTTGTTTTTTACATCTGTGACTCTATTTCTGTTTTGTAAATAACAAAACATTTGTTATTGGGGGGGATTGTTTCATTTGTACCATTTTTTTAGATTCCACATATAAGCGATATCATATGATATTTGTCATTCTCTGTCTGACTTATTTCACTCAGTATGACAATCTCTAGTTCCATCCATGTTGCTGCAAATGGCATTATTTTGTCCTTTTTTATGGCTGAGTAATATTCCATTGTATATATGTACCACATCTTTATCCATTCCTCTGTTGATGGACATTTAGGTTGCTTCCATGTCCTGGCTCTTGTAAATAGTGCTGCACTGAACATGGGGGTGCATGTATTTTTTTCGAATTATGTGAAACCAGTTTAAATTTAGACAAATAGCAGAGAATGACCTTAACAGCAAGTCTGAACATTCAAGTATGGAGGTCTTTCTCTACATAAGGGAAGATAGAGGATGCCTGGTCTTGGAAATTAACATTATGGTTGAATGCTCCCCCAGAGTGTAATGAGCAGAGAACCAAGAAATACACGCCTGTGCTACATTTGTTACATGCACGGCCTGGCACTTGATGAGTGTTCCATGAATGTAAGTCCCTTTCCCTTTTGCATTTCACAAAGTATTTCCACACATCTCATTTTGTTTACTCTACATATTGAAAAGAAAATCCCAAGGAATAAACTGTTATCATTCTCATTGTACTGGTACGTAAGAATCTTTACATGCTGAAGCTGAAAATGACTAGACGATTCTGCAGTTTGGTATCTCTAGCCTCAATGTTCTGGGTTTGCACTCTCCCTGTAGGAATTGATCATGTGTTTCTCTGGCCGTTGAGTTGTGATAAGAAAGATTTTCCTGCTTGGAGTCCAAACTGAGCATGGATCCCACATAAATAAAGACCCGTGACACTTTTTTTGGGGGGTTGGTTTTGTTTGTTTGTTTTTGGCTACGCCACACGGCTTGTGGGGGCTTAGTTCCCTGACCAGGGATCAAATTCGTGCCCGCTGCAATGGAAGCACAGAGTCCTAAACACTGGACCACCAGGGAATCCCCCCATGACACTTTTTGCCATTGAACTGAGCTGAGGACCCTACTGACTGTTAATCCCTTTATCCCAGGGTTGAGTGGGTGACATTTTGTATTACAAAGGTATACATACCAGTGCTTAATTTGAGAGAGTTTCAAAGAAAGTCTCATGGAAAGTCTCAGACATGAGGTGGAGTTTCTAGACCTGGTATCATTGTATTAATATAAGTGAAAAAGAGCTTTGAAGACATGAAGAAAGCAAAAGCATGACACGACGATGTCGCACAAAAGAGATGGGTCTGCCAACAGCATGAAGAGAAACTGGAAGGAGACAAATTTAACTAGATTTTCAAAGTTCAGATGGTAGGGGATGTTGACCAGGAAGATTATAAATTTTGACTATAACCTATTTAAGAAGCATTTGGTTCTTAAGAAGGGAGAAACTATTTACAAGTAAAACCAACATAATCTTGCCTAAGACATGGTTTTGTGCCTTTACTTCAGGTTCCTTCATTTTGCGAAAAGGAAAGGGTGTTGCAGGAAAGAGAGTGGGGCACGAGAGGATGGCCATGTCCCAGGTCTCAGGTGAGTCCCGAGATGGCCACCAAGTGTGGGTTCTTGGCTTTGTGCAAGAAAGAATTCAAAAATGAGCCACAGTAAAGAGAAAGAAGATTCATTCAGGGAGAAACACACTCCACAGACAGAGTGTGGGCCATCTCGGAAGGTGAGAAAGGCACCATGATATGGAGTTGTCAGTTTTTATAGGGGTGGGTAATTTCATAGGCTAATGAGTGGGAGGAGTATTCCAGCTATTTGGGGGAAGGGGTGGGGATTTCCAGGAATTGGGCCACCACCCACTTTTGACCTTTTGTGGTTGGCCTTGGAACTGTCATGGTGCCTGTAACTGTGTCATTTAGCTTGTTGATGTGTTACATTGAGTGTGTACTGAGGCTCAAGGTCTAGTGGAAGTCTGGGACCTATTTGGTTCTAATCAGTTTATGTCTTGTCCTCAGGCTATGTCTTTCTTTCAAAGGTTGTGCCCTTGCCCCCTTCCTGTCTCAAGGGGAGGAAAGCATAATGACTAAGTAACTTGGGAAGAGTGACCCCCAAAACAGTACAAGTGAATTGTTCTTCCCTTGACTAGTGTTTGACAAGAATCCTAGAAACCAGGAAAATTTCCTTACTGTATTAAATTCAGACCCTTAACAATCAGAATAATTAATCTGAGTATCATGAGATGGTTGAGTAAAGCCCCCTAATCTCCTTTATATAATCACCTATAAAAAACAGAATGGCATTTTGGGTAAGCCAGAATACCTGCAACACAAATTTAAATACACCTGTATCAGATCCAGTACCTAATATCATCACTAACATCTATATTCTATTTGTTCATTCAATAAATATTTATGAATTCCCTACCATATGCCAGACACTGAGGATACAGTATTTACAAGAGAGATGTGATCCCTGACCCCATGGAACTCGCAGTCCCCTGGGGAAAACAGGCATTAAATAAATAATTGCATTTATTTTTACCTTTATAACTTTGTAAAAAACGAACAAATATTTTTTGAAGTTTTATGCTGGGTGTAGGAGATACAAAGATAGCTGTCTACAAGGAAGTTTATAGAACCCATAAGATCTGAAAATCCTATTTTCGAATATGGCATGGTGAAGGACTGAACATAAAGACCCTGATCCAATAGTTCTATGTCTAGGACTTGTCCTTATGTGTTAACATGAGACCTGGATTTTAAAAAAAGAATTCCCTTGCATTATGGTTTAAGCCTCTTTAAGGCAATGTAACTAGAGGCAACGGTAAACTGATCATACTGCCCTCAGACAACATCAGAGGGACTATTTCTGAGTCATCAGACAAATACAATAAGAACATATCCCTCTCAAGTCCATCTCTCTAAAAATAGACCAGGACAGTCTCAAAGCACATATTCCTCCATTGATATGTACTTAGAACTTTTAGATTTCTGGTCCCAATTTTGGAACTATATGGTCATTCATTGCACCTATTAGCTGACAATCATTATTTCAAGAAATCCAAACGCCAGAACTGGTAATGGTCCTACTAGGACTGCAGTGATGTGAGATATAATATTTTTATGTAATAATTTTAATCATAAATAACCTAAAAATTCACTCTGGGCTCCTCCAATTAAAAGAAAAGTATAAAACTCAAATAATATTTCCTAAAACATTCCATGGTCTCCCAAATTTGGAAATGTGTATTTAAATAAAATAAAAAATTTTAAACAAATGTTCCATGGAATGCTTTTGTTAAAAATTGGTGGAATCAAGAGAGAAAAGTGATATATGCATAGTGTGCCAATAAACTGGCTTTCTGAAAACAGAAACAAAGACGAAATTCTGATTTGAAGTCTTTGTTGACTTTTTTAGTATGAGTACTCGCACCATGGCCAACTTCAAGCTACCAACCTGAAATCACAGAACGTACGGTTGTGGAGAGATGTGCACAATCGGCTCTCAAGAGCCTGGGTAAGCCAGCTCCAGCACCCACTGGCTGTTCCTGAGGGAAAAAATAAATATTAATTTATTTTCTGTCAAAGAGGCCAAAGACTCCATCTTTTCTGATGTAGTTCCTAGAATATCCAATTTGGGGAATTATACTTAATGTTGGTTCTAATACTTTATAAAACTAAAGATTCCTTTTATAAACCTTTTCAATGCTGCACACTTTGATGTGATTTAGGTTTAAACATAGCAACCAATTTTCCCTAATGAGAAATATAGATAAAGATGTGAATGTTTATTAGTAAGACAGTGACATTAAAAAGATTTGTGCTACTTGGCAGTAAAAGCATTTCTATTCCTTTGGTTGAAGTAAATTTATAGCACTCTCCATGACTGTCCACCAGATGGCAGACATTTCACAGCAACTTTACAAATAAGGCACATCTGCATTTCTGCAAGGCTGAACAATAATTTTTGAAGATGCTAAAGGAAATAACGAGCACATTTGGATAAACAGCAATACATGCAGGAGCACATTTGCAACTTGGATTATACTCTTATTTTTCCCCTCTGTTTGGGGTTCCAGAGGGTATTATCCAACTGATCTTTCCTGATATTTTCATTCACGGAAACCTCTGAACTTGGCTAAAACTGAACTTTTGATCTTTCCCTCGCCTCCAATTCCACTTCTCTTTCAGCCTTTTTTTCTAGCTGCTCATTCCAGAAACCTGGAAATCATCCTTGATAATTTCACTTTTGTTATCTTCCATATTTAATCTGGCATCAAATTCTACTGATTCTTATCTATGTTATCTATCTATCTTATCTATCTATAGCCTCCTAACTCATCTTCTTTCTTCTTTCCTCCACATAACAGAAACAGCATTGTTTTTAATATGTAAATCAGAACATGTTATTCTCCTCTTTTTTTTTTTTTTTTTTTTTTTTTTGCGGTACGAGGGCCTCTCCCGTTGCGGAGCACAGGCTCTGGACGTGCAGGCTCAGTGGCCATGGCTCACGGGCCCAGCCACTCCGCGGCATGTGGGATCTTCCCGGTCCGGGGCACGAACCCGTGTCCCCTGCATCGGCAGGCGGACTCCCAACCACTGCGCCACCAGGGAAGCCCGTTATTCTCCTTTTTAAATCCTTCAATGGCTTAAATAATAATTTTTTCTTTAACTATTGACTTATTTTCCTTTAAAGTAATTTACTTTTTACTTATTGTAGTAAAGTCTCAGAATGAACTAGTAAATGTGAGCAGATAAAAGGCAAAGTAATAAACTACAAAATCCCACTACTTGGGATACAGCTACTTGGTTCTGTGGTGTAGTGCAGATGCTCCCAACAGAAAATAAGTTGTTACTTCATTGTCCTCAGGGTCATAATCTACATGCCACCTACTACAGGAAAATTATCTGCTTGTCTACCTCAGGGAGATGAAAGGCAGATCTTAAGATCCGATTTTGAAGGATATAAAATCTCTTGAGAGAAACTGTGATAGGAAATTTGATATGATGGTTAGATCTGAAGACAATAATATTAAGTGCTTCTGATTAGAAAATGTTGAGATAAATCTGCTTCAGCCCCTTGGGAGGATTCTTCAATGTTTTGTCTATCTACAGCTATGTAACAAACGTGCCTCAACTCAGTAGCATGGAATAATTGTTTATATTTTATTATTATCTCTCATAGTGTTGGGGGCTGACTGGGTCCGGCTAAGCCTAGTCTCCTGGGGCTGCAGTCAGACTGCAGCTGGGGCTGGAGTCATCTTGAGGCTTCCTCATCCACATGCGTGTAAAAGGATGTGGGCTGTTGGCCGGGACCTCAGCAGGGGCTTTTGGCTGGAACATGTATGCATGGCCTTTCTTTGTCGCCTGGGCTTCCTCAAAATAACTGACTGATGTGGGAACATAAAGGTCTAGCCATCTTGGCCCAACCTGGGACAGCTCTGGAGAGTCATTCCAGCTCCAGAGCTCCCTGTGGCATCAGCCAAGGCTGTCATCAGGACTGCATCACAATTCGACTTCTCCCTCTGTCCACTCCGGCTTCCTTCCCTTCCCTTCTCTTCCATTACACAGGTGCTAATCCCAAGGTACTCCTTAACGAACATCATGCACACTCACTCAGTCTTCAAGTCAGTTCCTGGGGAACCCAGCTTGCAACAACACCGGGACTGTAAACACAGTAAGGAAGGCTAGCTAGTGAGAGCTAAATGAGCTGTAACCATATGATGGCAGTCAATGTTGGTGCCAGAACTTCCATCTGGGGGCATTGGGAGCAGTATTGTCTTTTGTGTACTTGTGTGTGTTTGAATATATGGGGGGTTGGGGGGAAGGGAATTCACTTTGGGGACTTATTTCGAAGTTGCTCATCTAAAAGTATACTATAACTTAGATTGTATATTTATTTGTACGGCTTATCTGGGCAGCTGATGGAGATGTAGGGATGAGAAGAAAAGTCCCTGCATGCACATACACATCCCCCCACCACAGCTACTCTTAGGATGACCACCCAAGTTTGGCTGAAAGAGTTGAGACATTCTCTGGAAAGTCTTGTAAAGAGCTGAGGCGCTTAGCATTGTTGTTGGTGTTTTGTGGCCAAAGATGAGCAAGAGACTCGTTATGGTGAAGAACCAGAGCCTGCAGTGTCAGGGCTGGTGGAGGGCACAGGAATCAGTGCACTCACTGCTTAAACTAGGATCGTCCGGTAGGAAGATTCACTCGATCGCTTTAAGAAGCTTGTTGGAGACTGGGAATCAACCAAAACTCAGAGCTTCAAAACCCATTATCTCCCAAATATTAGCATGGCTTACTCCCTTCATTTTTTTTTCTTTAGATTTTTGTCAAGTGTCACCTTTTCAAAGAGGCTTCCTTGACCATTCACTCTATTTAAACTAGCACTTCTATCACTCTCTCCCTTTATACTGCTTTTATTTTCCTTTATGTTGCTTATGACCACCTGACATAAATTTATGCACTTTTTATTGACAACCTTTCTCACTAGAATATAGTCTGTAGGAGGGGAAAGAATTTGTCTATTTTGTTGATTACTGTATACCAAGAACCAGATAATAGCAAGAACTTAATAGGTATTTGTTGATTGAAAGAATAAATGGGCATTTTCTTGAGTAATCAAAATTTTTCCAATTCTCTATCTTCTGGTAGAAATTCCAAACTCCCCCAGAGATGGAAAGCATAGGCAACAGCAACTTTTTACTGAATGTTTCCTAAATGACTTTTATTTCATATTTGCAAACTTAACAAAAGAGAGTACTATGAGAAAATAGGTAGAAGAAAATAGATCATTCGGGTAAAAATCAAATATCCAGACTCATCCTTGGGTAAATTGAAAAGTGCTTCTTCTCCCCTGGTTCTCTCCTTGGCTCTTCTCATAAAACAAAATAAGGCCATAGCTTCTCAGTGCTTATAAGCTTGAAAACACACTTTTAACTTTTTAGTGGAGATTTTGTTCGACTCAGAATTACATTTAGCATATGAACTTGTTTCTTCCAAATAAATTAGTTGAAATGGAAACATTTCAGTGCTGTCAGTGCTGTCCTGAAAACACCGTCACAAACAGGTGCTGATAATGAGCCTGAAATGTATTGATACAGAGTACATTATATTTACAATATAATAGGGTGACTTTACCTATGAAATATATAAATGCAATCACCTGGGATAGAATCATTTTTTAAGAATTTGCCTATGAGTTGGAGAGGCATCCTCCAGAGTCCTGGGAACTGCCCTCTTTCTCCATATTCTGGAAATTTGGGGCTTACATTCTCAATCCATATAAAGATATATTCTTCCTAAACTTGAACACTCTTCCCCTCTCTCATCCTGGGGACCAAAGTAAGCCAATGAGACTTATTCCCTGGAGATTTGGAACTGGGACCGAAGATTTCAACTGTCTTAAATTCTAGGGAGGGAGTTGTTGATGGTGATATTTTCTGCCCCATGGTCTGGAGAACAGAGATAGCCAGTATGCAGGAGCAAAGAAAAATAGAGATCTGAAGGGGAAGCAGAGACCTAGGATGGAGAGCCTCTCCTGATTTCCCAGTGGTGCTTGAGCCCTGGTTCCAGTTGACTATCAGGGTCCTGCTACATCTCTGCCCTTGGGTTCTGTGAGACAATTTAATTCCTCACAGCAAGTTCCTTTCTTCCCCCTTTGTGTAGCTTAGTTGGCTCTCTATCAATTGCCACCAAAGATTCTAACAAACATGCTTTTTAAAAGTAAGTTTTAGGCCTTGCCATTTTCTCTCTAACTGCCCCTGATTTTTCAGAGAAACAAAGAGGAAAAGAGGTTTTTTCTTCTCTTACAGGGAAGCAGACACTGTTCAATAACATGAAGGTTAGGGTTAGGGTTTCTGTTTGTATGTTTGTTTGTTTGGCCACTACATGTGGCTTGCGGAATCTTAGTTCCCTGACTAAGGATTGAACCTGCGTCCTCAGCAGTGAAAGCATGGAGTTCTAACCACTGGACCACCAGGGAATTCCCAAGGTATTTCTGATAAAGGGTTGAATCTAGGATGTTCACAAAAGTACCAGTCTTACTTTCCTGTTCAGTCTGGAGACACCTGTAAAAATATATAAACTTGTGCTGTTTTCTGTTATTATAAAACTGGCTTAGCAAAATACTTATACAAAGGAATCTTTTAAAGACAGCCAGACTTGAGGAGAAATTGCTGCTGTGTCCTTTGAAAAGTTCCCTATGACCTTCACCAGCCTGCAGTTCTAATTGGTTATCTTAATAATTTGCTCCCTAGTAATTATTTTAAAACTGACATCTCTACTTTTTAAAAGGTAACTAAGTATTTATGACGTTTCTTTGTTAAGCCAGGAGAAGAGTTTTAGAATGTCCTTTTTTCTCCC
This sequence comes from Monodon monoceros, assembly GCF_005190385.1. Classification (NCBI taxonomy): domain Eukaryota; kingdom Metazoa; phylum Chordata; class Mammalia; order Artiodactyla; family Monodontidae; genus Monodon; species Monodon monoceros. The sequence goes on from NW_021703783.1 coordinate 59,219,132, forward strand.
TTTGTGCACAAATAAATAGCACACCTCTGACTTTTCTCACTCAAACAAATAGGTGAGAGCTTTTGTCTCATTAACTGGGACTAGTCAGGGTTGCAACTACTTCCTATTTTAAACCCATTCTTATCACTAACATCCAGTTTATTTTAATACTGGGGAAAATATTTGAATCCCATGGGTCTTTATTTCCTATTATTTCCCAAACAATATTAAAAGATGAGGGTTTTCATTTCTGTAATGTAAACTTACTGCTTATCAGGATCCTAGGGGCTGTGCATGAGTGCTACTTGAAGAAAAAATAATTTGGTATTTGAGGTCTCTTAGGGGAGCAGAAAATGCTCTGTAGAATCATTTTGTGAGGAAAACAAACCCACTTTTTGTTGCATGTCCAAATAATATTTATCTTATCTGGTGTGCTTGAGTGGTGTCTCCCGGATTTTAGAGATCTGCTTGGTTCCAGGGTTGTTTGATACATAGCCCAGGTCTGGGCAACACAAAGTGAGAAAGGGGACTAACAAGTTGCTGGTGAATTGGAACCTTGTATCTTTGATGAAATTAGGCCAGGGTATCCCTTAAACTAAAGATGCCTAGGGTTTCCTCAAATGTTTGGTTTTTTTGCCATGTTTGTGCAAAAAAATGGGCTTTGCTTTCTCTCTTCTTCATTACTCTTGGTCCATACTGAGTCACCTACCTATCACATTTCTGCCAGGCAATTAAAGCACAAAATATTGTAATATATGTGGGGAAATCTTGGTTTACACATTATATACACAAAGGTAATCTGATTCACAAGCTTTGATTTCTTCATTGTCTTCCAATCCATAGAGAGAACTCTCTTTACTTTTCCTGATTTCTTAGGAAGTGAGATTTCTTTCCTTCATTGTTTTTCTAAGTTAACTTTTGGGTTCAGAATGAAGTTATTTTACGGCAGCTTGTAACCTCCTATATATTTATATTCTTTTAGTCTCTCACTCATTGAAGCTTCTCATAACCAGTCCCTCATTTGCCCGGGCATGTAGGCTCTGGACAATTCCCTTGATTTTTTCCTTTATAAAAACAATTTTCCATTTGTTGGATTCTCAAGGCCATGTTGCTAGTAGATGAGAAAGCCAGAATTCAAAACCAGGCTGTCTCTTTCTTGAGCCTGGAATCAGTCAGTGTAGTATATTTACTGAAGAATGGACATGGGATGGGGATGAAGCATAGGACTGAGGATAGGAGAGAGGTTCCAGTACACTTGTTCCAAACACCAGTCCAAGGCTCCTCATGGAGTGGGTAGGGTACCATAGGCATATCAATTCCAAATCTCTATACTTTCTTCTTGTACACATTTAGGTCCTCATGAAAATAGAATTTTTAGGTAACCTGTTTTTCCAAAGTTCCAAAAGTAAGGCATGCAGATTGATACCCACCTCCCAACCTGGCAAACACACTCAAGAACATGTGTGTGCGTGTGCACACACACACACACACACACACACACGTCAATTCTCTATATGTAATTAGCGCTTTAAAAACTTCCAATGTGCAAACTTCTGTCATTGTCAGTTCTTTCCCTCCCAGGTCTTCCCAGTTCCTGCTTATTTTTTCCAATAATACTTACATACCTGATTCAGTTATAATTGCTCTGTAAAAATCCACACCAACTTAGTGGGGTAAAACAACAATCATTTTATTATTTCTTAAGGTTTCTGTGAGTCAGCCTGAAGGACTCTCATGCTAGTGACATCAGACAGTGACTGAAGCTGTAGCAGCAGATCGGGGCAGGGAGCAAGGTGGACTGAAGCACCTAGGAGCTGGATGGTCATCTCTCCTTCTTCAAGTAGCCTCAGGGCAGCGGCTGCCACAAGTAAGTGCTCAGTAAATGGTAGCTCTGAAAATTATTAGCTCCATGGAAAAACCCAAAGTGGTTTTTAAAAAATATTTTTTTATTTACTTATTTGGTTACATTGGGTCTTAGTTGCGGCATGTGGGATCCTTTGTTGTGGTGCACAGGCTTAGTTGCCCCGCGGCATGTGGGACCTTAGCTCCCCGACAAGGGATTGAACCTGCATCCCCTGCATTGGAAGGCAGATTCTCAACCACTGGACCACCAGGGAAGTCCCCCCAAATTGTTTGAAGATGGGATTTTTTTCTACCTCCACAGAAAATAATTGGGGAAATGTTACCCAGCTTGTGAACTTTTGTTTTTGTCGTTATTAATTAGCACTCATATAACTTAATGCTCTTAAATGGCCTGACAATAATTTATTTGTAAGTTTAATACCACTCCTGACAGAAGGTAGGTGCTACAACAATGCAGAAATAAGGAGAGCATAATTAAAAGAGCATATTAAAGATACAAGTAATTTGAATTACTCAAATTATGAATCTGAACACTGAACTAAAACCGTGGGCTGATGGTGGAGGGAGATATTCTTCTTCCAGCCTTAGTGGCTACCATGACATTCCCTCACCTGTTGTACATGGATATCCCTTCAGAGAAGGCCTGGAATTGCTTCGTTTCCGCCTAAGAATTTTACAATATTCATCTAGTGTCTTTAAATCTTTACAAGGTATTACATGCTGTCTCAAAGATTTATAAGTGCTGTTGACTGAATGTTTGTGTTCCCTCCAAAATCCATATGTTGAAGCCCTAATTCCCAATGTGATGGCATTGGAGATGGGGCCTTTGGGAGGTAATTAGGTTTAGATGAGGTAATGAGGTGGGGTTCTCATGATGGGATTAGTGCCCTTATACGAAGAGATCAGAGAGCTACTAGCCTCCCCATATGAGGATACAAGAAGGCAACCATCTGAAAATCAAGAAGAGGGACCCTTCTAGATACCAAATCTGCCAGCACCTTGATCTTGAACTTCCCAGCCTCTAGAACTGTGAAAAATAAATGTCTGTTGTTTAAGCCACCTAGTCTATGGTATTTTAACTGCCCAAATTGACTAAGACAATAAGGAAATTAAATATTTAGATTTAGAAATGCATTTTCCCATAGAAAACTTGATTTAAATAATAATTCACTTCTGAGGGGAGGCCACTGACTGAATTCATAATGTAGTTGAAATAGCAAATATTTTTAAATGAAAAGGCAGTGTTTTAAAAACTGTTGGAATATTGTTTTTCAAGAAAACAGGAAAAATAGGCATTAGTCTGTGGATCAGGAGCCCTGGGTTCAGTCTTCTGCTCTCTACTGTCTGGCTATGTGAATCTAACCAGGTCATTTTACCTCTCCAGCCCTCAATTTCTTCATTTTGTAAAATTAAAGAGTAAAGGAGGTTGCAATAAAAGCATACTTTAAAAAATGTTCTTCCCATTCCTATACCCTCTAAAAGGAACTGAAAGAAGCTAGTTAGAGAAGGAGACTCCATCTACACTGAGACTAAGAAAGGCCCTAGCCTCATACACAAACTGTAAAGAACTTTATCCGCAAAGAGCATCACTAGAAGTAAGCTAGCCGAGAAGCCAGGTTCTGTTGCTCCTGGACAAATGCAAACTATGGAGATGAGACTGAGGCACCACTAATCCTACCCAGTTTAGGGGAATGAGGGCTTCAAAGGATGAGTGGGGTTCAGAAAAGATAGCAGACTTCCTGCTTTGAGTCATTCCCTGCTAAAAGTCTCCAGGAGGTAATGGCATGTCCAGAAATTCTATTTAGGGTAAATTAGAGGCTGCAGACTGGTTAGAAGAGAAACCATAAAGCTGATTTTGCAAAGCACTGTATATCAATCAGAGTGAGGGAATGTCAAAGGTCAACATCAAAGAATTGGGGAGGGGGACACCAATGAAACTGTGGGACCAGGGTACTTCAGCTCTGCCATTGCCAAAAATAATGGGACAGGAGGAGGAAAGCTTGAATAAAGGAGAAATTTATTATTTTTTTTTCTTCTTAGAAACTACTTGGAGGGTAGTAGAGGGAAAACATTGAAGACCCAAGCTCAGAGCAACTGACAGCTGTGCCATCCTTTCTGTCTCACTTGGTGTCCTTAGGGAATTAGGATCACGGAAGTCTCAAAGTTAACCTATCTTGTAGTTTATTCTTGTCTAATGACTGGACGGAGAGTTTTGCAGGTTTTGACAGGGCTCAACAAAATAATTCTTACTGGTACAGGCAAAGAGTGAAGCCAGAGTTCCAGCCCCATCAGGGTTACCACTTTGGCAACTGGTATGAGCAATAGCACAGCCGTTACTCTCTTTGTGTGCAGTGGATGGATGCGCGTGAGACCTCTGGACACCCAGCTGAAACTTTGGTTACTCTGATGAAACCACAGCTCTGACTGAAAAGAAAGATGAAGACCCACTAGAGCTAACTAATGAGAATGTAACCTACTCTGGGAGGTCTACATGAACATCCTTGAGGCCCCAGGTCCACCTGGAGAGTCATCTTGAGCTTTGACCAGAAAACCAACACCTCTGACAAGAAATTGAAGCTGATTAAGAACTATCGGGAAAAAGTAGAGTCTGAACTGAGATCCATCTGCACCACTGACCTGAGATTGTTGGATAAGTACATAATAGCCAGTGCAGCTAATCCAGAAAGTAGTCTTTTATCTGAAAATGGAGACTACTTCCAGTACCTCTTTTGCCTAAGTTGATGATCAAAAACAAACTATAGACAATTCCCAAGGAGCTGACCAAAAGGCATTAGATATAAACATGAAAGAGATGCAATCTACACGCTCAATCCACCTTGGACTGGCTCTGAGCTTTTCTATACTTTATTCTGAGATCCTAAATAACCCAGAGCTTGCCTACACACTGGCTAAAACAACTTTTGATGAAGCCATCATAGAACTTGATGCACTGAATGAAGACTCATACAAAAATATCCTTATCATGCAGTAGCTTAGAGACAACCTAACACTATTGACATCAGACAATGCAGGAGAAGAGAGTGACGTCAGAAGGCGCAGAAAGCTAAATGTATACAGAGTGTCATCATTTTTTCCTTCAAGAAAACTTTTTACCCATCTCCATTCCTCATTCAACTTGGATTCTCTGTAGCAAAGAAATCCATTCAGTGTATAGACTCAACAGTTTGAAATTTTACAATGTATGGACAACATTTCTCAGAGTAAGTGTTTTACTTACATAGATCAATTTCATAATCGTCTCTTCCTCAGATGTAAATGACAGCTTTAAGTGTTATATAGAATAAAATGGACATTTTAAAACTAGGAAGGGACTTCCCTGGTCGTCCAGTGGCTGAGACTCTGCACTCTCAATGCAGGGGGCCAGGGTTTGATCCCTGGTCAGGGAACTAGATCCCACAAGCCACAACTAAGACCCAATGCAGGCAAATAAATTTTAAAAAAAAATTGGAAAAAATGGAATGTAGGACAGAATTCCACTGACATAGGACTCATAGAAGGAGAATAAGATTATAGGGAAGGTACTGAGTCAGAGGGTTCCCTCTGCTGGTCAACAGGTGGCATTAGAGTAGCTTGGATGCCAACTGAAACAAAAGGCAGAAATAAATATTCAGAAGAAAGGCAGTCTTTGGGAGAATGTATGGGGAAAGAGTGTGACTGGTTGTTTATATCTGAATATGTCTTATCTCTCTAAACTGTTCATTGCTTGAAGTACAACTAAAAGTTGTACTGAACCTTTTTGTGCCTTGGTTTCCTCCCTGTAAAATGGATATAAAAGTGATGCCAGAGAGGGCAGAGAGCAGAAGCAAGAAGAACTACAATCCTGCAGCCTGTGGAACAAAAACCACATTCACAGAAAGATAGACAAGATGAAAAAGCAGAGAGCTATGTACCAGATGAAGGAACAAGATAAAACCCCAGAAAAACAACTAAATAAAGTGGAGATAGGCAACCTTCCAGAAAAAGAATTCAGAATAATGATAGTGAAGATGATCCAGGACCTCGGAAAAAGAATGGAGGCAAAGATCGAGAAGATGCAAGAAATGTTTAACAAAGACCTAGAAGAATTAAAGAACAAACAAACAGAGATGAACAATACAATAACTGAAATGAAAAATACACTAGAAGGAATCAATAGCAGAATAACTGAGGCAGAAGGACGGATAAGTGACCTGGAAGACAGAATGGTGGAATTCACTGCTGCGGAACAGAATAAAGAAAAAAGAAGGAAAAGAAATGAAGACAGCCTAAGAGACCTCTGGGAAAGCATTAAACACAACACTCACATAATAGGGGTCCCAGAAGGAGAAGAGAGAGAGAAAGGACCGCAGAAAATATTTAAAGAGATTATAGTCGAAAACTTCCCTAACATGGGAAAGGAAATAGCCACCCAAGTCCAGGAAGCACAGCGAGTCCCATACAGGATAAACCCAAGGAGAAACACGCTGAGACACATAGTAACCAAATTTGCAAAAATTAAAGACAAAGAAAAATTATTGAAAACAGCAAGGGAAAAATGACAAATAACATACAAGGGAACTCCCATAAGGTTAAAAGCTGATTTCTCAGCAGGAACTCTACAAGCCAGACTATACACTTAAGTATATAATGATAAAAATGATATACTTAAAGTGATGAAAGGGAAGAACCTACAACCAAGATTACTCTACCCGACAAGGATCTCATTCGATGGAGAAATCAAAAGCTTTACAGACAAGCAAAAGCTAAGAGAATTCAGCACCACCAAACCAGCTCTACAACAAATGCTAAAGGAACTTCTCTAAGTGGGAAACACAAGAGAAGAAAAGGACCTACACAAACAAACCCAAAACAATTAAGAAAATGGTCATAGGAACATACATATCGATAATTACCTTAAACGTGAATAGCTTAAATGCTCCAACCAAAAGACGCAGGTTTCCTGAATGGATACAAAAACAAGACCCATATATGTGCTGTCTACAAGAGACCCACTTCAGACCTAGGGACACATGCAGACTGAAAGTGAGGGGATGGAAAAAGATATTCCATGCAAATAGAAATCAAAAGAAAGCTGGAGTAGCTATACTCATATCAAATAGAATAGACTTTAAAATAAAGGTTACAAGAGACAAGGAAGGACACTACACAATGATCAAGGGATCAATCCAAGAAGAAGATATAACAATTATAAATATATATGCACCCAACATAGGAGCACCTCAATACATAAGACAACTGCTAACAGCTATAAAAGAGGAAATCAGCAGTAACACAATAAGAGTAGGGGACTTTAACACCTCACTTACACCAATGAGGTGTAAGATCATGTAAGATCATCCAAACAGAAAATTAATAAGGAAACAGAAGCTTTAAATGACACAATAGACCAGATAGATTTAATTGATATTTATAGGACATTCCATCCAAAAACAACACATTACACTTTCTTCTCAAGTGCGCACAGAACATTCTCCAGGATAGATCACATATTGGGTCACAAATCAAGCCTCAGTGAATTTAAGAAAATTGAAATCATATCAAGCATCTTTTCTGACCCCAATACTATGAGATTAGAAATGAATTACAGGGAAAAAAACGTAAAAAACACAAACACATGGAGGCTAAACAATACATTACTAAATAACCAAGAGATCACTGAAGAAATCAAAGAGGAAATCAAAAAATACCTAGAGACAAATGACAATGAAAATACGACAATCCAAAACCTATGGGATGCAGCAAAAGCAGTTCTAAGAGGGAAGTTTATAGCTATACAAGCCTACCTCAAGAAACAAGAAATATCTCAAATAAACAATCTAACTTTACACCTAAAGGAACTAGAGAAAGAAGAACAAACAAAACCCAAAGTTAGCAGAAGGAAAGAAATCATAAAGATCACAGCAGAAATAAATGAAATAGAAACAAAGAAAACAATAGCCAAGATCAATAAAACTAAAAGCTGGTTCTTTGAGAAGACAAACAAAATTGATAAACCATTAGCCAGACTCATCAAGAAAAAGAGGGAGAGGAGTCAAATCAATAATATTAGAAATGAAAACGGAGAGTTACAACAGACACCACAGAAATACAAAGGATCGTAAGAGACCACTACAAGCAACTTTATGCCAGTAAAATGGACAACCTGGAAGAAATGGACAAATTCTTAGAAAGGTATAACCTTCCAAGACTGAACCAGGAAGAAATAGAAAATATGAACAGACCAATCACAAGTAATGAAATTGAAACTGTGATTAAAAATCTTCCAACAAACAAAAGTCCAGGACCAGATGACTTCACAGGTGAATTCTATGAAACATTTAGAGAAGAGCTAACACCCATACTTCTCAGACTCTTCCAAAAAATTGCAGAGGAAGGAACACTCCCAAACTCATTCTATGAGGCCACCATCACCCTGATACCAAAACTAGACAAAGATACTACAAAAAAAGAAACTTACAGACCAATATCACTGATGAATATAGATGCAAAAATCCTCAAGAAAATACTAGCAAACAATCCAACAACACATTAAAAGGATCATACACCATGATCAAGTGTGATTTACCCCAGGGATGCAAGGATTCTTCAAGATACACAAATCAATCAATGTGATACACCACATTAACAAATTGAAGAAGAAAAACCATATGATCATCTCAATAGATGCAGAAAAAGCTTTCGACAAAATTCAACACCCATTTATAATAAAAACTCTCCAGAAAGTGGGCATACAGGGAACTTACCTCAACATAATAAAGGCCATATATGACAAACCCACGGCAAACATCATTCTCAATGGTGAAAACCAGAAATCATTTCCTCTAAGATCAGGAACAAGACAAGGATGTCCACTCTCACCACTATTGTTCAACATAGTCTTGGAAGTCCTAGCCACGGCAATCAGAGAAGAAAAAGAAATAAAAGGAATCCAAATTGGAAAAGAAGAAGTAAAACTGTCACTGTTTGCAGATGACATGATAGTATACATAGAGAATCCTAAAAATGCCACCAGAAAACCCCTAGAGCTAATCAATGAATTTGGTAAAGTTGCAGGATACAAAATTAATGCACAGAAATCTCTTGCATTCCTATACACTAATGATGCAAAATCTGAAAGAGAAATTAAGGAAACCCTCCCATTCAACATTGCAACTAAAAGAATAAAATACCTAGGAATAAACCTACCTAGGGAGACAAAAGACCTGTATGCAGAAAGCTATAAGACACTGATGAAAGAAATTAAAGATGATACCAACAGATGGAGAGATATACCATGTTCTTGGATTGGAAGAATCAATATTGTGAAAATGATTATACTACCCAAAGTAATCTACAGATTCAATGCAATCCCTATCAAATTACCAATGGCATTTTTTACAGAACTAGAACAAAAAAATCTTAAAATTTATATGGAGACACAAAAGACCTGGAATAGCCAAAGAGGTCTTGAGGGAAAAAAACAGCTGGAGGAGTCAGACTCCCTGACTTCAGACTATACTACAAAGCTGCAGTAATCAAGAAAGTATGGTACTGGCACAAAAACAGAAATATAGATCAATGTAACAGGATAGAAAGCCCAGAGATAGACCCACGCACCTATGGTCAACTAATCTATGACAAAGAAGGCAAGGATATACAATGGAGAAAAGACAGTGTCTTCAATAAGTGGTGCTGGGAAAACTGGACAGCTACATGTAAAAGAATAAGATTAGAACACTCCCTAACACCATACACAAAAATAAACTCAAAATGGATTAGAGACCTAAATGTAAGAGTGGACAGTATAAAACTCTTAGAGGAAAACATAGGAAGGACACTCTTTGACATAAATCACAGCAAGATCTTTTTTGACCCACCTCCTAGAGTACTGGAAATAAAAACAAAAATAAACAAATGGGACTTAATGAAACTTCAAAGCTTTTGCATAGCAAAGGAAACCATAAACAAGACAAAAAGACAACCCTCAGAATGGGAGAAAATATTTGCAAACGAATCAACAGACAAGGGACTAATCTCCAAAATATATAAACAGCTCATGCAGCTCAATATTAAAGAAACAAACAACCCAATCCAAAAATGGCCAGAAGACCTAAATAGACATTTCTCCAAAGAAGACATACAGATGACCAAGAAGCACATGAAAAGCTGCTCAACATCACTAATTATTAGAGAAATGCAAATCAAAACTACAATGAGGTATCACCTCACACCAGTTAGAATGGGCATCATCAGAAAATCTACAAACAACAAATACTGGAGAGGGTGTGGAGAAAAGAGAACCCTCTTGCACTGTTGGTGGGAATGTAAATTGATACAGCAACTATGGAGAACAGTATGGAGGTTCTTTACAAAATTAAAAATAGAATTACCATATGATCCAGCAATCCCGCTACTGAGCATATACCCAGAGAAAGCCATAATTCAAAAAGAAACATGCACCCCAATATTTATTTTAGCACTATTTACAATAGCCAGGTCATGGAAGCAGCCTAAATGCCCATTGACAGATGAATGGATAAAGAAGATGTGGTACATATATACAATGGAATATTACTCAGCCATAAAAAGGAATGAAATTGAGTCATTTGTTGAGGTGTGGATGGATCCAGAAACTGTCATACAGAGTGAAGTAAGACAGAAAGAGAAAAACAAATATCGTATATTAACACATGTATGTGGAACCTAGAAAAATGGTACAGATGAACCTGTTTGCAGGGCAGAAGTTGAGCCACAGATGTAGAGAACTAACAAATTGACACCAAGGGTGGAAAACCGCGGGGGGCTGGGGATGGTGGTGTGCTGAATTGGGCGATTGGGATTGACATGGATACACTGATGTGTTTAAAATTGATGACTAATAAGGACCTGCTGTATAAAAAAAAAAAAAAACTGAGTCTCAGTTTCCTCATGTATAAATTGGGGTTATAAAAATGTTTATTTCGGACTTCCCTGGTGGCACAGTAGTTGAGAGTCCGCCTGCCGATGCAGGGGACATGGGTTCGTGCCCCGGTCCGGGAAGATCCCACATGCTGTGGAGTGGCTGGGCCCATGAGCCATGGCCGCTGAGCCTGCGCGTCCGGAGCCTGTGCTCCGCAATGGAAAAAAATGTTTATTTCATAGTGGTGTAAGGATTAAATGACATAAAGCATGCAAAAATGTTCTGTTTTGGGGTGATAGCTGTACTGCCCATGACCATCCTTAGATTAGAGGTTGAAAAGTAATACCCTGTAGGTTGGATTTGGCTTAAAGATGTTTTGTTTGGCCTTGTATTGGGGGTCCTTAAGACCACCCCCAGGAGGATTCACTAGGAGGAATTACAGGACTAAGCATATAGTCATACTCATGGCTATGACATTTTATGGTAAAGGATACACAGCCAAATCAGCAAAGGAAAAATCATATGGAATGGGCTTCCCTGGTGGCACAGTGGTTAAGAATCCCCCTGCCAATGCAGAGGACACGGGTTCGAGCCCTGGTCCAGGAAGATCCCACATGCCACGGAGCAACTAAGCCCGTGCACCACAATTACTGAGCCTGTGCTCTAGAGCCCGCTAGCCCCAACTCCTGACGCCCGTGTGTCACAACTACTGGAGCCCATGTGCCACAACTACTGAAGCCCGTGTGCCTAGAGCCTGTGCTCTGCAACAAGAGAAGCCACCACAATGAGAAGCCCGCGCACTGCAACAAAGAGTAGCCTCTGCTCTCAGTAACTAGAGAAAACCCGCGTGCAAGCGAAGACACAATGCGGCCTATAAAAGAAAAAACAATCACATCGGGCAAAGTCCAGGTAAACCAGACACAAGCTTTGAAGGGTCCTCTCCCATGGAGTCATACAGGACAGGCTCAACTGCCCCAGCAATAAGTGATGACAACACACGTGAAATGCTGCCAACCAAGAAGCTCATTGGAGACTCGGTGCCCAAGTTTTTTGGGGGGACAGGTCATGTAGGCAGCCTCTGCCAGGCACATACCAAAATTCCAGACTCCCAGAATGAAAGCAGGTGCTCGGCATAAGCCATATTGTTTGTACAAACAGTTTAGCCCAGTGAGTCCTTCTTATCAGTTCTGAGAATGCTGGGAACCAAATTCAAGTTCCCAGATGCTAGCCAAGGGCCAACCGTGTAGGTAGGAGGCATTTCTAAGGAAAAGCAGTTAGTCCTGCTATGTTAACTCTTTTTTTTGCACAAGCCTGCACAGGGTTTGCCCATGCGGTATTCTTTCTTTCTTTCTCTTTCTTTCTCTCTCTCTGTCTTTCTCTCCCTCCCTCCCTCCCTCCCTCCCTCTCTCCCTCCCTCTCTCCCTCTCTCCCTTCCTTCCTTCCTTCCTTCCTTCCTTGCCATCCTTCAAAAATTAAGAAATTTTACTCAGGATTTCCAACTTCTTGTGAAAAGTCAGATATTGTGGTAAGAATAGATCCATATGCCCAAATGGCAATAATTGTTACTCCCCTTTAAATAAGGCTTAAATTAACCCCAGTCTTCACCACTGTCAATAGTCTTTCCTACAACTGAGTGCCAATTGCCATTTAATGCCATGCTTTTGTGACTCTGGCTATGGGCTGCTTAAACCAAGAGTGGCCAATTGACCAGAGTACAAGAAAAAGGAGAGGCATGTGGAATACCACTGAGTCATGATAATGAACAATAATGCAAAAGAGTCAAATTCATAAATTCCTGCTGTTGAGGTCCCCACAAATGTCTCAAATCCAGAACTCCTCTCTGGTACTTCCTATTATAGCAATTACTTATGGGTATTTTTGAATTGATAGGACAACCTTTTCATTGTCCTTTAATTTAACTTGAATCAGTCTTTGTTCCTATCCACCTAAAGATTACCGACTGGAATAGTGATAATATAAAGAAGATATTACATATATTTTCAGTTACTACTTTGTAAATTGAAGTCATTATTATCATCAGTGCCAAGACTTGTTAGAGTGGACTAACATATATCAACAGGAAGGTAATAGATCCAATGAATATTCAAGTAGTTCTACTTATCAATGTATCCACTTATTTACTAACTTAACAAAGGTCTACTGAACACCTACCATGTGACAAGATAATGCTAGATATCAAAATAAAATTTACCATTACATTCTAGCACCTAGAAAAGTACCAGGCATGGAGTTTGGATTTAATAAATGTCTCCTGACTTCATAAATATAAAGTTCACCTATAAGGAGATCAAGAAACCCAAGGATAGAAATAATGAAAATAATTTTGTTTGGTATAAAAACGGGAAACGGCAAGTGATATTTTTACAGGTGTGTGCTGCATGCCACCTAACCAGACAGATGTTCTAGATGGTTCTTTTTAAATTCTAGCTATAAAACTGGTACAGAGGCTAGTTACAGAGGACGAACTGAAACTATTCCAAGGTTCCATTTTACCAAAATCAGAGAATTTGAAAAATTCTTTACTTACCTCCATGATAATTTTATTCCTCAGAAGACTGAGGAAGCAATTAGGGGAACTTATACTCTAATAAGTTAATTACTTATTACTAATAAGGAAAAACTGGTTAGTGAAGTATGTAAAAGCTACAAGAATATCAAGAAAAAGTAGTGTCGTATTAGAGTTGGACACTGAGAGTAGAGTTTGAATTTATTAGTATTCTTTTAGTTGTAAGTGACAGGAATCCAACTGAAATTGACTCAGGCACAATTGGATGCAGGTTTTCAAATGAAGTCATCAGGAACCAGTATTTCTCTTTTGGTATTAATTGCTTTCCTGTGTGCTGACTTCATTCTCAAGACAGGGTCACCTCTCATAGTGGCAAGATGACCTCTAATAGCTCTGAGCTTATGTCCTACAAGGCTAGCAACCTCATTAGAAAGAAAGCATCTCTTCCCCAATAGTTTCCAAGAAGTCAATTTGAGAATCATTAGACAGGCTTGTGTTATGGGCCCATCCCTAAACCAATTATGTGACCTGTACAGCGGCTGGGAATAGGTATATACCAGGAATATACTACGTCTGAAACTGAGGAGGTAAAGTCAGCACAAATAGACTGAAAAGGAACAGTTCCATGAAGGAAAATTAAGGGTCCACTCTAAGAATTGGAGGTTCTTGGGATTCATTCATTCATTCAACAACTATTTACTGAGTGCCTAATATGTGTATGCCTATTTTAGATTCCAGGTATATATTCCAGTGAATAATACAGACAAAAATTCTTGCTCTATTGGACCTTGCATTCCAGTTGGGGTGAGGGAGAGAAACAATAAACAGCTACATTAATAAACTATGTCATATTTCAGGTGGTTATATGTGCTGTGAAGGAAAATATCAGGGAAGCGGAATAGAGATTGCTGGGGAGAAAGGGTGCTGCAATTTTATGTAGGATTATCAGAGAAGGCCTCATTTGAGCCAAAGCAGATGAGGGAATGAGCTCTGTGGATATCTGCGTAGAGAGGGGTATGTGTGGGTTTGTACCTGGCACAGTGAGCCAGGGGAGAGTAGATGAGGTCAAAGATTGTAAAACATCTTGTAGGCTATTGACTCTGATTTTACTCCGAGTTACGAAGCCACTGGAGAGCTTGAGCAGGGTAGTGACATGATCTAGTTGACATTTAAAAGTGTTGATCAAAGGGAGAGAGCTGGAGATTAGGTAAGAGATTAGTGCAATAATCCAGATTAGAGGTATTAATGGTTTAGAACAAAATGATAACAGTGGACCTGGTTTAAAGAGGTCAGATGCTGGAAATATTTTGATGGCAGTGAACTGCGGGGAGGGAGACATGAGAGAAAGTATCAAGGATAACTGAGATTTTTGACTAGAATGATTGGAAGGCTGGAATTACCATTAACTGAAATGCAGAAAACTGTGGGAGCAATAGGTTTGTAGGAGAACAGGAGTTCCATTGTAGACATATTAAATTTGAGATACTTTCATGATTCAAAGTGGAGATGTTGATAGGCAGTTAACCTATGAGTGTGGGATTCAAGTGAGAGTCCCTGGCTGCAGAGTTATTAGTATATAGATGGTATTTAACACCATGAGACTGGATGAGACCACTTAAGGAGAGAGAGTATGAAGATAAGAGTTCCAAGAATCAGGTGCTACTTCAATGTTTAGATGTCAGGGTAATGATAAGGAATCAGCAAAGGAGACTGAGGCTGAGAAGCAGCCAGTCTAGATAAGAGGCAATCTAAGAGAATGAGATATCCTGGAAGCAAAGGGAATAAAATGCTTCAAGGAGAAAGAGATCAATCATCAATCTGTCAAATGAAGGGAGGTCAAGTGAAAATAAGGATTGACCTTTGGATTTAACTACATGGAGGCCTTGACATAAGCAGTTTAAATGGTGTAAAAGTGGGCTTCCCTGGTGGCACAGTGGTTGAGAGTCCACCTGCTGATGCAGGGGACGCGGGTTCGTGCCCCGGTCTGGGAAGATCCCACATGCCACGGAGCGGCTGGGCCCGTGAGCCATGGCCGCTGGGCCTGCGCATCCGGAGCCTGTGCTCCGCAATGGGAGAGGCCACAGCAGTGAGAGGCCCGTGTACCGAAAAAAAAAAAAAAAATGGTGTAAAGGTGAAAAAACTCTATTGGGGTGTGTTCAAGAGAGAATGAGAAGAAAGGAATTTGGAGACTACAAATATTAAAAACAACAACGCAGTTTATTTCTATGTGTTTTGCAATAAGAAGGAGCGGAGGAATGGGGTAGTAGCTAGAAGAAGATATCGAGGTTTTTTTTTTTTAGGAGAGAAATTTATATGTTGATAGAATGATCCAGTGGGGAGAGGAAACCGATGATGTAGGAGAGTGAAGGCAGAATTGATCTAGCAGTGTTCTTGAGGAGACTTGCAAAAACAACAGATGTCTACTACAAAGCATATGGGAGATTTCAGAAAAGCAGATTTCTAAAAGCCCAGAGTAAAGATAACTATGATTTTATGACCAACATCATTTAAAATGGACAACAGATTAAGAAGAATGAGAATGCCTGAGGGGTGGAATTCTGATGGAATGGAGAATTCTGGCTTGAATCTAAATTTTGATAACCACTGGCATTCAGACATGCTTACATGTGTAGTATCAGGGCCCAAGTCCTCCATTATTGTGCACGAGGGGAAAAGGAGTCTCCTGAGAAAGAATTCATTCTAAAGGAAGAGGAAGTAGGACTCTTAAGTTTGGACCAAAAACTGGACAGATGGGCGGGAAAATCAGTACAGCATGGTGTCTGTCTCTCTGATTTAGCTTCTGGCCCAGCCTCTATAAAGCCATGTTAGAGTCCTAGGGAGAGGGGAATACAAGAAATGAAAGCTCTGTTTCAATAAATTATGTAAGATACTAGGATCACAAGACAAACCTATTCTGTGGCTCATCTGTTGATGCTAACACACAAAAGAGAAAAGCCTTGATCCTGCTCTGGTGCAGCCTGGCCTCAGTGATTTAAGGACTCTAAAAACTGTCCCGCCCCCCAACTTTAACATTCATTAAGCCTGCAGTGGAGACCAGCCCTGACGGTTGTGGTAACAACAGAGGCCTCATCACTCTGCAACAGTGGGAACCAGTCTTAAGAGCGGGAGAGATTTTAATTGTAGCTTTGGAAAACAATACCCCTAGCGTGGATATCACCTGCCGCTGTGGCAGTGGTTGGGCACTATCAAGTAACTTCATGGGAAGCAGAGGCTTTGGCAGCAGGTATCACCAAAGGGGGCCAGGGTAGGAGAGAATCATGGCAGACACAGGTGGTAACTGACATGACTTGTTTATGAGTGCATGTGTCCTACCACCTATGAGCTTCCTAAAGGCAATTGGATGATACTTTGAGAGTAGCTAGAAGTCCCACAATAGAGAGGTAGGGTGAAATCAGAAAAAATACTGTTTATTATTGTTAATATGGTTTCGTTTGATCCATAGGTTGGTGTGCCTAGGGAAACATAGGTTACAAGAAATTACAATCACATATAAAGCTGATGAGGAAGAAAAAAAAAACAACAAAACACGTGTGTCTGAAAAGAATGGGCTGTGTTGAGATATATGCTGATGATAGAAAGAGGTATGCACAACCACCACACATATGAAGGAAAAGACTCAGGAAGGAGAAAGCCCAGAACCAGCTGAAGTGGAGGATAACAAAAACAATTCAGTTAAAAAAACAACAACATTGGGCTTCCCTGGTGGCGCAGTTGTTGAGAGTCCGCCTGCCGATGCAGGGGACGCGGGTTCTTGCCCCGGTCCAGGAGGATCCCACATGCTGCGGAGTGGCTGGGCCCGTGAGCCATGGCCGCTGAGCCTGCACGTCCGGAGCCTGTGCTCCGCAACGGGAGAGGCCACAACAGTGAGAGGCCCACATACGGCAAAAAAAAAAAAACCAAAACAACAACATTATGTTTGGAGTAAGAAAATGATGTAATGCTGACAGATGCCAGAGAAAGTATAACTACTTAACTGTTGCTTTACTTCTTCTTCTTCTTTTTTTTAATAAAGAAAATGAAGAACCTAGGGGTAAGACAGGAAAAAAGACACAGACCTACTAGAGAATGGACTTGAGGATATGGGGAGGGGGAAGGGTAAGCTGTGCTAAAGCGAGAGAGAGGCACGGACATATATACACTACCAAATGTAAGGTAGATAGCTAGTGGGAAGCAGCCGCATAGCACAGGGAGATCAGCTCGGTGCTTTGTGACCACCTAGAGGGGTGGGATAGGGAGGGTGGGAGGGAGGGAGACTCAAGAGGGAAGAGATATGGGAACGTATGTATACGTATAACTGATTCACTTTGTTATACAGCAGAAACTAACACACCATTGAAAAGCAATTATACTCCAATAAAGATGTAAAAAAAGAAAATGGCACTCAAAGGAGGAGGTGGAAAACATAACTAAGCAGGAACTGATTGGATGGTATGACTATGAGAGATCCTCCTCATTATTCCTACTTTTCTATTTTCTGAAAATTTTAGAATGAGTATTATTTTTTTTTACTTAGAAAAAGATTCTTAACATTTTATTGAAAACAAGGAATTAAAATTAGGCATACATAAAAGACTTAGAGTTCAAATCAATGCTTTAGATAATGCCAGGTCCACAATTCCAGATGAATTAGGCCCTGAGAGAGCACAGATGTGATGATAGGACAAGAGGTGATGGTCCTTAAGGCGTGAGAACAAGCAAAGTTGCCAATAGATTATATCTAATGATTTTTAATTTATAAAGCAACTGTATATGCCTAATATTACCTACTATTACCTGCTACATGCTAAGCATTGTGCTAGACCAGGGGTTGGCAAACTATGGCCCGCAGGACAGTTTTAGCTCACTGCTTGTTTTTGTGCTAAGAATGGTAAATTTAATGGTTTGAAAAAAATCAAAAGAAGATTGCATGTCATGTAAAATTTAGGTGAAAATCAAACTTCAGTGTCCATAAATAAAGTTTCATAAACGCATCCACACCCATTTGTTTATATATTGTTTATGGTTGCTTTCATTCAACAGTGGCAGAGCTGGGTAGTTGTGACAGAGGCTTATGACCTGCAAAGCCTAAAATATTTACTATTTGGTCTTTTACAAAAAAAAAAAGAAAAAACTCACCAATTCTTAGGCTAGATGTATAACTGATGTTACCTGGTGTTATCTCTAATCCATGGCATCTGTGAGCATTTGTATTTCATTACCCTCCAGGTCCTTCCCAGGGAGGTGGGCTGGGTAACCACCATTATCTCCGTGATAAAATGGAAGCTTAGAGCACTTAAGTGACTTGTGCAAGGTTACACAGCTCCTGTGGGACTTATGTTGGCCTTCTGTTCACAAAGCCTACACTTTTTTTTAATTTAATTTTTTAAATTGAAGTAGAGTTGATTTACAGTGTTGTGCCAGTCTCTGCTGTACAGTAAAGTGACTCAGTTATACACATAGAGACATTCTTTTTTATATTCCTTTCCATTATGGTTTATCACAAGATATTGAATACAGTTCCCTGTGCTCTACAGTAGGACCTTGTTGTTTATCCATTCTGTATATAATAGTTTACATCTGCTAATCCCACACTCCCAGTCCTGCCCTCCCTCCTTGGCAAATCTGTTCTCTATGTCTGTGAGTCTGTTTCTGTTTTGTAGATAGGTGCAATATTTTATTTTATTTTTTTAATTTTTTTTTATTCTATTTATTTGTTTTTGGCTGCATTGGGTCTTCGTTGCTGTGTGTGGGCTTTCTCTAGTTGCAGCGAGCAGGGGCTACTCTTCATTGCAGCACATGGGTTTCTCATTTCAGTGGCTTCTCTTGTTGTGGAGCATAGGCTCTAGGCACACGGGCTTCAGTAGTTGTAGCATGCAGGCTCAGTAGTTGTGGTTCACAGGCTCTAGAGCACAGGCTCAGTAGTTGTGGCACACGGGCTTAGTTGCTCTGCGGCATGTGGGATCTTCCCGGACCAGGGATCAAACCCATGTCCCCTGCATTGGCAGGTGGGTTCTTAACCACTGCACCACCAGGGAGGTCCTGTGCCATATTTTAGATTCCACATATAAGTGATATCATATGATATTTGTTTTTCTCTTTCTGACTTACTTCACTTAGTATGATAATCTCTAGTTGCATCCATGTTACTGCAAATGGCATTAATTCATTCTTTTTTATGGCTGAGTAGTATTCCATTGTATATATGCACCACATCTTCTTTATCCATTTATCTGTTGATGGACATTTAGGTTGTTACCATGTTTTGGCTATTGTGAATAGTGCTGCTATGAACATAGGGGTGCATGTATCTTTTTGAATTATAGTTTTGTCTGGATATATGCCCAGGAGCGGGATTGCTGGATCATATGATAATTCTATTTTTAGTTTTCTGAAGAACCTCCATACTGCTTTCCATAGTGGCTGTACCAGTTTACATTCCCACCAACAGCATAGGAGAGTTCCCTTTTCTCCACATCCTCTCCAGCATTTGTTATTTGTAGAATTTTTTTTTTTTTTTTTGCCGTATGCGGGCCTCTCACTGTTGTGGCCTCTCCCGTTGCGGAGCACAGGCTCCAGACACACAGGCTCAGCGGCCATGGCTCACGGGCCTAGCCACTCCATGGCATTTGGGATCTTCCTGGACTGGGGCACGAACCCATGTCCCCTGCATCGACAGGCAGACTCTCAACCACTGCGCCACCAGGGAAGCCCCTTGTAGACTTTTTAATGATGGCCATTCTGACCAGTGTGAGGTGGTACCTCATTGTAGTTTTGATTTGCATTTCTCTAATCATTAGTGATGTTGAGCATCTTTTAATGTGCCTACTGGCCATCTGTATATCTTCTTTGGAGAAATGTCTATTAAGGTCTTCTGCCCGTTTTTTGATTGGGTTGCACAAAGCCCACACTTTTTATACCACACCATAGTGCTAGAAGACTAGGAAGATGGCCAGATGTTTCACTTTTTCTTTTTTTTTTTTAGTGGAGAAAAGAATACTCCAGAAATTGTGTTCTAGTGAGTTTCATTTTATATTTCAGAAAATATTTTAAATAAATTGCTAAAAGAGTGGCTATAAAAGGAAAAGAAAATATTCACTGAGAATACATTCCTGCTTTGATCATATTTCTTTAGTATAAAACATTTCAGATAATATTTATGTATTAAGGTATAAGAGAAATCAAATTATAAAGAAGGGTTCTTATGTTTGCATACTGCTTTACAGTTTTTTGAAGCACCTTTACATGCACTATTTTATTTGAGACCACAACTCTGTCAGTTTAGCAAGGCAGTGATTGCGAGGCCCATTCTGCAGATGAAGCTCAGAAAGGTTAAATGGCTTGTCTAAAGTCATAAAAGTAATCAGTGACAGAAGCTAGAGCTTGAAGCCAGGTCTTCTGACTTCCAGTTCAGTGTTCAGGACATAATAAAATAGCTAATGCTTACTGCATTCTTAATTTGTGCCAGGAACTGCTCTAAATACTTTACCTATATTAACTTATTTGAGTTTCGCAATGACACTGTGAAATATATTCTATTATTACTACTCCCATTTTATCGATGAGAAGACTGAGGCACAGAGTGATCTAGTCACTTGCTCGAGACCACAGTGTATGGTAGGTGGTAGAGCCAGGATTTGGCTTTAGAGCCAGAGGGCTTAACCACTACTCTATTTCCTCCTGGGGCATCTGACACTGTCCTATGATATCACTCTGGACCAATAGCAAACCTGCGTGCTGGATGAAAATGCAGTTAGGTGACTACATGGTCTGCAGCATAACAATACTAAGAGTAGTGATTAAAGGTTTGTAGTATCCTGAATGGGAGTTCCTCCGAGGAAAGGGATTTGTAGTGAAGCCTTAAATTGTTTGTTCCTTTTTTGCCTAACATGTTGTATTGCAGGTTACAAATGCAGGAAGTCGATTTACAGGTTGTATTATCTGATTTTAACTAAGTAATCCTCTCAAAATAAGAGGGTTGCCTGAAAGGATCCATACAAAGAAACTGTGTGTGTTGAGCCGTTTATACTGATAGATACGTGTGCATATTTTGCATATTCTAATAATGCAAGCACAATCAATTAATAAGATGATGCCAGGGCCACTACTTGTAATCCTTTGTGAGCTGAAGTGAGATAAAGCAATTGATAATCTAAGCAGATCTATCATAGGTAGTCTCATTGCTCTCTCTAGAAATGTAATTAATATTATACAAAATGATAGAAAATCATTAATAATAAAAATAATTTTGGTGTCAAAACAGTTGGTGACCACTGACCTACACATACAAAGTCAAGCTGAACCCTTGGGCAATGAGCTGGATGAGTGAGTTCAGTAAATACCAGGAACATTCAGACAGTCACATGTTTGGGGCTTGTTCATATGATCCATACAATTTCTATTGTCCTGTTTGTTTTGCAAGTGTAACACAATGTGTAATTCAGGTATTCTAAGCAACCCCCTAGAAGTTATTTGCAATCATTCTAAGCCAGTGGTTCACAGAGTATGGTCCCAGGACCACCAGCATTAGCATCACCCGGGAACTAGTTAGAAAGGCAAATTTTCAGACCCCACCCCAGATTCACCAAGAGAGAAGCTCTGGGTGTGGCAACAATCTATGGTTAAACAAGCTGTCCAGGTGATTTTGTTTATAATTTGAGAACTGTGTATTGTATGTATCTAGAACAGTTAAATTAGAAATAGTTGGAAGGATAGGGAAGCCTTTCTTAACGCTCAAAGCTAATGAGTATTGGATAAAGGCCACTTAAAGTGAATCTACTTAAATCACAGTTTTACAGTCTTGGTGTTCAAAGTAAGGTCCAGAGACTACCGTATCAGCATTTGTGGGAGCTCGTTAGAAATGCAGAATCTGGGCCCCCTCCTCCAATCTAACTGAATCATAACCTGCAGTTTAACAAGACTTTCAGGTGATTCCTATGCACATTAATATTTCAGCAGCTGGGTAACAGGAAATAGTTTTTTATATGTTTGATTGGGAATTAACTTCTAAAATGTTGATATTTTGGCTTGTCTTTTGGACAAAAATTGTGTGACAGTATGATACAGCCTTCTTCCCCACTTTATGTCTGACTTGTGGTACTATCATAACTTTGTAACCAAAATAATTTGAGGGCTTCATTATTTTCCAAAGGCTTCTTTTAGTCTTTGATAATCAAATCATTCTCTTTTGAAGTGCTTATCAGCATCCCTGCTTATTTTCTCTCAGTACATGCATATCAGGTCTAATGTCTCCCTTTTCCATGGCTTTTATGTGACCCAGCAGTTTTCCAACATTATGTTCACTGACTTTATGAAACATACCTTGTTTGTAAAAAAATTCACAGTCCACTTTCGATTTGATTTCCATTACATTTGTGGATGTTTACATCCAATATTCAGAGAAGAGCTGCCTGACAAGCTCTTTAACAGGATGGGTGGGGATGGAAGCTAGTGTAAAGCTGAGGATGTTTGGGTGAGCATGGACTTTATAAGCAGCCAGGTCATTAGCTGATTATGTCCATATCATGATAACTATTGCTTTCTCCAGTAACCTCCTAACTGGGATGGTGGGATAATGGAAAACCAGATAACAATGATCTGGATGTTAAGGGTGATTATCTCTGGGCAGTAAAAGTCCAGGTAATTTTTATTTCCTTCTTTGTGCTTATCTGTATTTTCTAAAATTTATGCAATGAATACATGTTATTTTTGCAACCAGAATAACTCTTTTTTTAAAAAATTATGTATACTTGCTACTTTGCAATTTTTTAATATAAATTTATCTATTTATTTATTTATTTTTGGCCTTGTTGAGTCTTTGCTGCTGCCCGTGGGCTTTCTGTAGTTGTGGCAAGTGGGGGCTACTCTTCAATGCGGCGGTGCACGGGCTTCTCATTGTGGTGGCTTCTCTTGTTGCAGAGCAAGGGCTCTAGGTGCACGGGCTTCAGCAGTTGTGGCACCAGGGCTCAGTAGTTGCAGCTCGTGGGCTCTAGAGCACAGGCTCAGTAGTTGTGGCACACGGGCTTAGTTGCTCCGCAGCATGTGGGATCTCCCAGACCAGGGATCGAACCCATGTCCCTTGCATTGGCGGATGGATTCTAAACCACTGTGCCACCAGGGAAGTCCCAGAAAAACTCTTGTTATTTAAGTTTGAATTGTTCAGTAAAATTGTATACACCCATGTAATCACCACTCCAAACAAGATAGGTAGGAACTATTTCCATCACCCAAAATGTTCCTTTGTGCCCTTTCAGACCAGAAATTACCCTCATATAGCACTCCTCCTGTAATATACACACTGCCTCTAAGGCCGTCTAACCTCTAGAGTGGTTTCAATGTGCTACTCTGGGACAGCACACTATATCCAGGTTTTAGCAATTACACATTTTTGTTGGCCTCAAGCATAGAACTTAAGAATACAGAGGTAGTCAATGCTGCATTCTGTATTTCTTTCCATAAACTCCCCCTTATGTGTTTCTAACTCATACTCTAGGTAGAAAACGAGAAAAAATGTTTTCCTCCCATAATTTCCCCTCCCCCACAGTCATTCCTTTTTCTTTTTCTTCCTGCTTTGAAACAGCTTCATAACTGCCCTGCCATCAGAAGTTTCCGTTATGATGAAAGCTTTGTCCTTGCCAAGGCAGAATTAACTAGAGCCTGCTTGCCAATGTCTAGGAGAGGAAGAGGTGTGTCACACCCCTCTCTCCCATACCAGGCCCCACCAGTGCCCACACCTGCCTCTCAAACATCTCTTTCTTATTGCGCTCATTTATGGTAACAATAAAAACAGTAAAAGGAAGGAGATTAAAAGATGCTAAAGTTCAAAACACGCAAAGAACTTTCATACCAGTTACCTCATTTTGTTGGGCTCCCCTGCAATACCCCTTGAGTTCTGTGGGGAAATACCAGTATTCATTAATTAATTCTTTTGTTTATTCCCACAACACATATTTATATATGTAAGATACTATGTGCCAGGTGAAATACTAGGCACTAAGTAAGAGTGGCAAAAAAGGAATAGTCTCTCACAAAGCTTATTGTCCACTGGGGAAGACAGATGAGTAAATAGGCAGTTATGACTCAGGAGCATATTGAGCAATTTATGTAGAAGCATATTGAGCCCAGGCTAATTATGATGCTGCGAAGTTGGAAACAACCTGTCTTAACCATAAGTAGATGTTAAATTACTGTGCAGCTGCTTAATGGAATGTTTTGTGGCCATTAAAAGTTATTTTTTGGAAGATACATTTGAGGATATATATTAATAGGCATGTGTTACTTTTATAATCAGATTTTTAAAACTGTAAGCTAAAAAACACAAGATTGTTACAAGCGTGCTAGGGTCCTAGCCAGCAGCTAGGGATGGTAATAATTTATCTACAACTACACCTTATGTTAAAGTATACTTTCTAAAAAACATTTAAAATGCTCCCTTATAATTTTTCTTTTAATAGGTTGTCTATAGTTACCCTTTTTGTTTTAAAACCTAATATTTAAAAAGAGTTTAAAAATATATACCTATTCATATATACATATTCATATAGCTGTTTATAGGGCTTTCATATATTATTTCACTTCATCTCAACAATAATCCTGTGAGTTCAGTTATTTCCCCCTTTTTACAGGGGAAGCCAAGGCTCATTGATGTTGAAGAACTTAACCAACATTACCAAGTTAGCAGGCGGCAGAGCCAGAACTCCAGTCTAGTTTTTTTTTTAACTCCAAATCCAGAGTTCCCTGCATTTTACATAGGTACCTTACTCATATTATTTACATCCCAGTGGTCCCCAGACATTTCTATTTGAACTAGCATAATATAACTACTCATGCTCTTTTTTTTTTTAATAATTTTATTTTTGGCTGCATTGGGTCTTAGTTGTGGCACGCAGGATCTTCGTTGTGGCATGCGGGATCCTCTGCTGCAGTGCGGGCTTCTCTCTAGTTGTGGCACACGGGCTCCAGAGCTGGTGGGCTCTGTAGTTGCGGAACACAGGCTGTCTAGTTGTGGCCCGTGTGCTCAGTAGTTGGGGTGCATGGGCTTAGTTGTCCCACAGCATGTGAGATCTTAGTTCCCTGACCAGGGATCAAACCTGTGTCCCCTGCATTAGAAGGCAGATTATTAACCACTGGACTACCAGGGAAATCCTACTATTCATGCTCTTAAATTTATTTTCATTGTTGCTTTTAAGAACTAATTATTGAAATAATTTCAAATACTTAAGTGTACAATGTAGAACCAACATATCAGTGATCTTTATTTTTTAAAGTATTTTCTTGATTATAATAGTAAAAACTATTTGCGTAGAACTTTTTAAAATGAGTATTATTCTGTCATACCAGTTTTTAAAACTTTTTCCCCCTTAATGTGATGGGTCTGCCGTATAGTTTTTTCAAATTAAATGTTTAAATTTTTATCAATATAATACATGCATGCAGATTGAAATAGTCCAATAGTATGATTAAGCCTATATGAAAAAGGGCAGTCCCTTGTCTATTCCCCCTGGTCCTGATTACCATTTCCCAACAGATAACTTCTTTTATCTAGTATATCCCTTGATAATCTGAAATAACACATGAATACTATTTTCTTCCTTCTTTCTTTCCTTCCTTCCTTCTTCCCTCCCTCCCTTCTCCCTCTTTCTCTTTTTCTTTCCCTCTCCCTTTCTTTCTTTCTTTCTTTTTTCTTTTTCTCTTTCTCTCTCTCTTCCTTCCTTCCTTTTTCTTTCTTTCCTTCCTCCCTCCCTCTTTCTCTCTTTCCCTCCCTTCCTCCCTTCCTTCCTTCCTTTCCCTTTCTTTCTTTCTTTCTTTCTTTCTTTCTTTCTTTCTTTCTTTCTTTCTTTCTTTCTT
>NW_021703783.1:59245231-59477798 GCF_005190385.1 Monodon monoceros
CTTTCTTTCTTTCTTTCTTTCTTTCTTTCTTTCTTTCTTTCTTTCTTCTTTCTTTCTTTCTTCTCTTTCCTGGTGATCTAAGTTACTCATGTTATCATCCCTCTTCAGCCTTGAGAACCTCCTTTAGTATCTCTTTAGTATCTCATTGAGTCCTTAACTCTAAATGGTAAGAACCAATTATATCCCCATTTCAGAGATGGAAAAATTGAGGCACAAAGATTTACTCAAGTTCAATTAGCTAGTATATAGTAGAGCTGGGTATTCACAGAGTCTGGAGATCTTAAAGAGTATGTTATGCTGCAGATGAAAATGTTAAATAACAAATGAAGAAAGTAATTTTCTAGAGTCAGCTAGTAGATAAGGGAGTCAGAGTAAAACCTTGATTCCCAAGTTGTTTTTTTTTAACTCCATGTCTAAAATGTTCTTCAGATTACTACACAAGATGGCTGTCAGCCCTGAAGTTCATAGTAGACCAGTTAGACACCTCAGGAGCATCTGCTAGGGATCCTGCTCTTCTGACATGGCTGTGGTCAATGCATTTGTATGTAAATCTTCAATTCCATCTGCAACTGTTTTCTTAGAATAGACTTTTAGAAGCTATATTATTGGATTAAAAAGATATGAGGAAATAACATTTTTAAGGGTTTTATACAATTTCCTGAACAATTTGTCAGAAAGATTGTTTCAATTTAAACTCACCCATGGAATAGGAACCACACCACTGAAACCACTGGTGCGCGCGCTCTCTCTCTCTTGTTTTTAATTCACAGGTGGAAAATCGAAGTTTACCTTTTACAAATTTTGCAAAAGTTAGAACACTTTTTTGGCACTTATCAGTCATTAGTACTTCTTGTTTTAAAAATATCTTTCATAGTTTTTATAAGTAAGAAATTAAAAATAAACCAGAACAAATACTAAAATATTTCTCTGGCTCACAGAAAAGGCTTTCTTCTCAATTGTGTTTATCTAAAGACTTCTAAGGCTTTGCAAACTGAAGTCAAAATAATGCAATGAAATATAAAAACATGAAAATCCTCCAATTCAACCAACCTAAGGTTTCCCCTTTTTCTTCTAGCAGATTCCAGTGTTTATAGTCTATATTTCTTTTAAAGAATAAATTCCCATGAAATGTTTCTTACTAAAATAATTACTACCAAGTATCCTGTAAAATTTCTGGACTTCTGACGGCTAATAGTTTATTAGGCAAAGCCCAGTGTTTATTGATAAAAAAAATTCTTTGGCAAAGCAGCCACGGGTGGCTTAAGCAAAAGGGAGCAAGTATTTGACTTGAACGAATAAAAATTACCTGAGTAACTTCTGGCAGTTCCATAAATGGTTATTTTTGAATTGTGAAGACCTGACCAGAAGGTCAAGAAACAGCTGGAGGCACTAAAAGGATTCTTCCAGAAGGAGGTCCTTAAGGAGAATATTGCCCATGGGTGAATGCCACTTTTCCAAACAGTGAGCAATCTGAGTGTGGTTAGTAGGATCCAGATTTCCCCCCAGTGACTTGACCTAGTGGTCTCCCACCTCTTAGGAGATCCTGGAGATGTGTATTGTAGGGTGTGTCTTAGGCGTCACCGAGACAAAGCCCCCTTTAGCTCGTCACCCTGGTGACTTCAGCCAGACTCATAAATGCAGCAGGTGTGGCTGCATTTATGAAACTGACCCCCAGAAAAGACTTTTCTTCTTGCTAAAAATAACTTTTCTTGCACTAATCAGCACATGGAGGGTGCTTAGTGAATATAAACAGCATATTATCTTTTCTTTTAAATAGATCTTTATTGGAGTATAATTGCTTCACAATACTGTGTTAGTTTCTGTTGCACACCAAAGCGAATCAGCCATACGCATACATATGTCCCCATATCCCCTACCTCTTGTGTCTCCCTCCCACCCTCCTTATCCCACCCCTCTAGGTCATCGCAAAGCACCGAGCCCATCTCCCTGTGCTATGCTGCTGCTTCCCACCAGCCAACTATTTTACACTCAGTAGTGTATATATGTTGATGCTACTCTCGCTTCGCCCTCCCACCCCATGTCATCAAGTCCATTCTATGTCTACCTCTTTATTCCTGCCCTGCAACTAGGTTCATCAGTACCTTTTTTTTTTTTAGATTCCTTATATATGCGTTGGCATACGGTATTTGCTTTTCTCTTTCTGACTGACTTCACTCTGTATGACAGACTCTAGGTCCGTCCACCTCACTACAAATAACTCAATTTCATTCCTTTTTATGGCCGAGTAATATTCCATTGTATATATGTGCCACATCTTCTTCATCCACTCATCTGTCAATGGACACTTAGGTTGGTTCCATGTCGTGGCTATTGTAAACAGCATATTCTGAAAGGATTTCAAGACACAGAGGGTATCAAGAAAAGTAGCTTGGATGACATTTTTTAAATAGGTGGATAGAGGGCTTCAATGCATTGCTATAAACCAAGTATTTCAGTAGTATTTGCCAGTGGCCTGCCTGGGTTATTGAGAAAGTTCCCTGATAATTGAAAACAGAGGGTTAAGAACTTGAGCTCTGGAATCTGGCAGACATGGATTGAATTCCAGTTCCACCACGTACCAGCAGCAGACTCTTCGGTAAATTGCTCAGTCACTTTGTTTATTTTGTTCATTCATATAAAATGGGGCCTATAGGTATGAATACCTCACAGAGTCTTTGTTAAGATCAAATGAGAGAAAGTATGTAAATGTTTAACATACTGCCTGGCAAGTAGTGGGCTCAGTAAGTGTTTGGTGCAATTATCTCAGCCAAATCTAAATCATTATGTCTGTCAGTCTACATCCATTTATGAAGATTGCTATATGATTACTCAAAACTATAGTCTTCTTAAAAATTGAAGTATAGATGATTTACAATATTGTGTTGGTTTTAGTTGGATAGCAAAGTGATTCAGTTTTATATATTTTCAGATTTTATTTTATTGTCCATTATAGGTTATTACAAGATATTGAATATAGTTCCCCATGCTATACAGTGAATCCTTGTTGCTTATCTATCTCATATATAGTAGTGTATCTGTTAACCCCATACTCCTAACTTATCCCTCCCCTACCCCACTTTCCCCGTTACTCAGCCATAAAAAAGAATGAAATAATGCCATTTGCAGCGACATGGATGGACCTAGAGAATATCGTACTAAGTGAAGTAAGTCAAACAGAGAAAGACAACTATTATATGATATCACTTATATGTAGAATCAGAAAAATAATACAAATGAATCTATTTAAGAAACAGAAACAGACTCACAGACATAGAAAACTATGGTCTTTTAAATACCAAGAGAGACATGGGAGTGACTCAGATGACTTCCTGAGAGAAACGACAGAAATAAATACTTTTTGCTTGTCTCTTTGAAAATAACAAGTCATAAATCTCAGCTTGTGAATCACCATCCTGGAGTCCAAAGTGGTGGACACTCCAAGCTGTAGGACAGAGAAACCTAGCTGAGCAAGAATCAAAGAGGCAGTTTACAAAGCTTCCCTCAGAGTG
Organism: Monodon monoceros; assembly: GCF_005190385.1. Taxonomy (NCBI): domain Eukaryota; kingdom Metazoa; phylum Chordata; class Mammalia; order Artiodactyla; family Monodontidae; genus Monodon; species Monodon monoceros. The sequence goes on from NW_021703783.1 coordinate 59,248,741, forward strand.
GGTGGTTCTTGTTTCTTCCCCGGATTACATTGTCACTGACCAACCATGAAGAAAAAGTCCTCAGAGTTTAAAAATGTAACATAATAGTATTAATGATTTAAAAAAGCAGGCAACAGCAGCAGAACAAGTTGGTTTGGGTCAAACTGACAGGGATGGATTCCCCAAAAGTCTTGTTCTTTCATTTCATTATTTGGAAATTTTTACATTTTCGCATTCTTTAGTCTTCCTTGCTGTGCCCCTCAGATGGAGGTGAAAGAGCAAGGAATATATGGTAGGAGGGCAAAAGGGGAGAAATCTACCGATGAAATGGAAGGGTCCTTTGGAATGATTCTTGTTTATTTTACAGAGGGACTTAAGTAAAGCTGACATATATGTTTCTGATCTCCCTCAAAAGACTGAGTCAGATAGGAAGAGTCCTGCCTATGTGTGATTTTTTTTGCTTTGGCTCCAGGTCATTTGTTTTTGACTCATCTAACAGCCCTGACAGAATGAAGGAATAAGAATGAAGACGTGAGAAACTCTCTCTCTTCCCTGCTTAGATATGAGCATGTGGAGTAAATGTAGGTTAGGATGACAGTCAGAGATCTTCAACATTTATGGGCTGTGCAGTGACGCACAGAACTGCAGGCCTAGTTTGAATTTACATGCCCAGACAACCCTAGGTTTACTAAGGCAGTTCCATCTTTTACCTTGAACAGTTGTTACCGAATGAAACTTGGGTCCGCTCGCCCGCTGTGCGGCAAAACCAATTTGCTGGCACCTAGTTGTGGTGAAGAAAATATGGCGTTTATTGCAGGCACCAAGCAACGTGTATGGGTGGTTCATTCTCAAAAGACCCCAACTCCCCAATGGCTTTCAAGCAAGGATTTTAAAGACAGTGTTAGGGGCTTCCCTGGTGGCGCAGTGGTTGAGAGTCCGCCTGCCAATGCAGGGGACGCGGATTCGTGCCCCAGTCCGGGAAGATCCCACATGCCGCGGAGCAGCTGGGCCCGTGAGCCATGGCCGCTGAGCCTGCGCGTGCGGAGCCTGTGCTCCGCAACGGGAGAGATCACAACAGTGAGAGGCCTGCATACAGCAAAAAAAAAAAAAAAAAATACAGTGTTAGGAGAAAGGGTCATAGGATGCATGATGAGCTTGTGCGTGGACCTTCTTCTGATTGGTTGGTGGTGGGGTCATACGGTGATGTTTTGAGAATCTCCACCTCCAACCATTCTGGAGTCTATGTGCTTGCAGTCAGCTTGTAGTCACCATCCTCTACCAGGTGGGGGGAGAGGAGGTTCTTAGTTTCTGTAGAGCAACTCAAAGATATGTATCAGGTTGTCATCTATATCCCTTTAGGAGGAACTAGGCATCCTGTGACTCTTGTCATGATCGTTAACTGCTTGAGCCTGCTCTTTGGAACTCAGGGAAGACCTAGGATACTAGAGCCCTTTTTCTTTTCTACAAATAAGAGACAGAGGGCCCAGAGGGACTTTTGTACCCAAGAAGTTCCCACAGGCTCCTGCTCGGTTTCATTCCCTCCCTTTTTTTTGATACTCCTCAATCTTGAGGGGGAACAGGTACAGGACAGGAAAGGAAATAAAGTTTTGGATAGAGAGGTTAATCATAAAATTGGCAGAGGAACTAGTTTTTAGGGAGACTCAGTTTCACAGTAACTGTGAAGTTGGGGAGAGATCTTAAATATGCATAAAACAAATCGCAAGTACCATGTTGGGGTGCAGTGTAGCCTAGTGGTTACCAGCGTGGACTCTAGAGTCAGACTTCCAGGGTTCAAATCCAGTTACTGGTTGTATAGCTTTTGGCAAACTATTCAACATCTTAGTGCCTCTGTTTTCTCATCTGTAAAATGGGGATGATAAGATTATTTACCTCTTAGAATTGTTGTGAAGATGGAATGAATTAATACATGTAAAGCACTTAGAATAGATTAGATCTTTGATAATCTGACATATGTACTTGGCATATATTATTTCTGAAGTCTTCATAGCAACCCTCTAAGTAGGTATTATGAACTCCATTTTACAGATGGAAACTACTAACCTTTGGGTTCTGAAACACCTTGATTTGAATTCTACCTCTGAGATGTTTGGCCTGGTCGAGATATTTAAAAATAACTGAGCTGGGGCTTCCCTGGTGGCACAGTGGTTGAGAGTCCGCCTGCCGATGCAGGGGACACGGGTTCATGCCCCGGTCTGGGAAGATCCCACATGCCGCAGAGCGGCTGGGCCCGTGAGCCATGGCCGCTGAGCCTGTGCGTCCGGAGCCTGCGCGTCCGGAGCCTGTGCTCCGCAATGGGAGAGGCCACAACAGTGAGAGGCCCGCGTACCACACACACACACACAAAACTGAGCTGATAGTCAGGGAATAATGCCTACCTCCCAGTATTCTGCTGTAATTGCGTGAGTTGACCAACATGAAGCACTTTGCACCATGCCTGTCAAATGTTAGCAAGCCTGCTGCATTGCCCATCTCTAGAAAATATTGTTCCTATTATATTTTATGTAAATGGGATCCCAATTTCATTTCCAATACAGAAATCCTTACTTAATCATATTCAACCTCTTTTGAATAGTTTTTAGTGAAAAAAAACTCATTACTTCACTAAGCGGCCTGTTATTTTTTGAGGACTTTTAATTGTTAGGAGGTTCTTTATTGTGCTGAACTGAAATCTGTCTCTATAGATTTCATGAAGCCACTGAGCCTAGTTCTGCCCTTTTGGGTGACACAGAATGAGTCTAGTATTGGATCTTCACAGTCCTTACATGGGTGGGGCGGGGAAGGCATGGGCCAAGGATATCTCTGCATAGATTTCAGGGCTCTGTGAACTTAGGTGGGAAAAAAAATGACATCTTTATTTTCACTTATCTGTAACCAAATTTAGATGTCCTTCAATTATGTACGGAGGCAACAAACCTCAGTAGTTCTTAACAGTCTCCATGACTTTGTCGACAATAGAAATCACACATATCTTCATTTGACATTCCAGTTGTTCCAGAAATCTTGAAATGTCATTGACAGCATAACTTTGCAATTTCAGAGGTTATTAAGCCTGTTGCTACTTCTTGTTATTTATTGTGCTAATAAAAAAAAATCATATACATTGCTGTATTGCATACTTGTTTTATTTATTTATTTAATTTATTTTTTTTTGTGGTACGCGGGCCTCTCACTGTTGTGGCCTCTCCCGTTGCGGAGCACAGGCTCCGGACGCACAGGCCCAGCGGCCATGGCTCACGGGCCTAGCCACTCCGCAGCATGTGGGATCTTCCCAGACCGGGGCACGAACCCGTGTCCCCTGCATCAGCAGGTGGACCCTCAACCACTGTGCCACCAGGGAAGCCCTGTTTGTTTGTTTTTCGGCATGCGGATCTTTGTTCCCCGAACCTGTGCCTCCTGCAGTGGAAGTATGGAGTCTTAACCACTTGACTGCCAGGGAAGTCCCACAAACTTGTTTTAAAAAATATTTTGTTGGGCTTCCCTGGTGGCGCAGTGGTTGAGACTCCGCCTGCCGATGTAGGGGACACGGGTTCATGCCCCAGTCTGGGAAGATCCCACATGATGCGGAGCGGCTGGGCCCATGAGCCATGGCCGCTGAGCCTGCACGTCCGGAGCCTGTGCTCCTCAACTGGAGAGGCCACAACAGTGAGAGGCCCGCGTACCGCAAAAAAAATAAATAAATAAATTTTGTTGATTGTATTTCAATATAATTGGTTTCCTTGTAATCCTATGTGTTATAGTTTGTGCATTTAAAAGTATTGTTCTAAGAAAGCATTCATAAGCTTCACTGGACCACCAAAGAGCATTAAATGTTTAGAAACTCTGGTCTAATTGCTTGTTGATGCGTCAGGTCTTCAAATATTAAAAAACAGCTCTGTTTCCCCAAGCTTTCTCTTTTCCAGACTCAAAGTTCCTAGTATCCTATTTCAGGACAAGTCCTCAGGAAGCTGCAGCCTGCGAGGGGCCAGCACGGGAAATGAGATCCTCCCACTGGAGAGATGGAGCCTGCGACACAGGAGCAGAGCCAGCTGCCTATGCAGGTACCAATACTATTCTATGCAGAGCACAGGCAGTAGAGAGAAGGCCAACGGAAAATGGCTGGTATTTCAAGGAAGCACTTCATATGTCTGGGTGCGTTGTGGAGGGTGAAGGTAGTAGTAACACAAAATAGCAGAGGACACTGCTCAGAGGGGAATGGAAAAAACATTCATCAGGCATCACGCTGGACGATTTACAGACATTATTGGATTTATTTTCATAGCAAACCGGTATGGTGGATATTAACATGACTTGGGAAAGTCAGTTAGCTGGTGAGCATGTTCTGGGGTATGGTGGGAGAATTTCAGCTGTTTGGGGGTGGGAGTGGGGTTGGCAAGAGGCAAGCAAGACATTAGTTCTAAAGTGACTTGTGGAATTAGGCAAGACCTTAGTTCTAAAGTGACTTGGCGGAATTAGGCAAGGTGCCAAGAAGTACTCAAGCACAGCAAACAAAACAGAAACCACTGATCAGAACTGGTACTCAAAATGGCACCTGGGGGCTTCCCTGGTGGCGCAGTGGTTGAGAGTCTGCCTGCCAATGGAGGGGACGCGGGTTCATGCCCCGGTCTGGGGAGATCCCACGTGCCGCGGAGCGGCTGGGCCCGTGGGCCATGGCCGCTGAGCCTGTGCGTCTGGAGCCTGTGCTCCGCAACGGGAGAGGCCACACGGTGAGAGGCCCACATACCAAAACAAACAACAAAAAAAAAGTGGCACCTGGGTTTCTAGAACAAAGAGAAATGTACACTGACCCTTTCACCTCTGTGCCTTTGCTCATGGCCTTCCTTCTGGCTGATTCCTCTATGACACCCAAACTCCAGGCTTTTCTGCCTTAGATAGACCAAATCCCTGTCAACTGATCATCTGTCTTCAGGGACCTCATTCAACGTATAACACCCTTTCTTGCCGTTCACTTATTTTCCCCTCTCAATCTGGAGTAACTTAATAAAGAATCAAAGCGTTCTTCTTCAACTGAGATTGCCAGTTTACCTTCAAGATCACAACTAAATGACTAGTGAGAGTGCCAATGAGTGTGTTTCTAAATCAGTCATTATTCATTTCAAGAAAAATGCCATACTGATACTTTAAATAGTCAATGAAGTTTTTTAAAAGGATGAATGTTTTCATCAGGTACTTTTCCCTCAAGGATTTTGAAACCTACCTGTGGAAGCTATTGTTTAAAAAACATAATATTAATTATCCTTTATGCAAAAGATTTATTGGATGAACATCAATGAGTCTGAAAGGGTATATAAAAGATAGGTTTAATCCTATTATTGGTGTTTGGATGCACCATAATAATGACAATTCATTTCAATTCAAGAAGCATTTACTGAGCAAATGCTATTAACAGAAGGTACTCACTCTGGGAGATCAATCAGATATGTGCTCTGCCTTTGAAATGCTTTTCATTTAATGGCAGAGACAAACATAATAAAGAAATGCTTATGGAGGCTTAGTGTTAAATAACAATACCTTCTTTCTAGCTAGAAATAAGTTTTGGAGGATAGGCATTGTTTTTTTCTTCCCCCCCCCCATTTCCTTCCTCCTTCCTTTTCTTAACTTTTTCTTTTTTTTTGGCTGCACTGGTGTGGCTTGTGGGATCTTAGTTCCCCGGGACAGGGATTGAACCCAGGCCACGGCAGTGAAAGTGCTGAGTCCTACCCACTGGGCCGCCAGGGAATTCCCATCCTTCCTTTCATTAACTTTTAAAACCACTCATGGCATCTAATATACACACTTCCTATAAGAGATTTCTAATGAATTTCAGGTGGATATGTCGAACTCAAGTATTTTCATTAAACGTTTCAAGATGGTAGGCCTTGATTATTAGACACCCTATGGTGTGTGTCTACATGAATGCTGTGAGAGTAATTCTTTTTGCAAATTACTAATTGATTTGTTTATTCAAACTAAAAGGTTTTCCTTTGCACAATCTCTTGGATTTTACCTTTAGAGACACTGTGAGTGTTCCAAGTCAGGTTGGTTCTCTGAGCCTTAGTTTGTTTGTAAATGATATTGCTGGGCTAAATGATGTCTAGGATCTGAGACCAACTCTAACATTTCTGTACTTCACTGGCACTTATCAAGAGAGGTCCACTTTATTTATATAGCCAGTCACTCAGGTTCAAAATGGTCATTCAGTTCTATAATGGAAGCAACATCCATGTGAGGAAAATGTCAAGATGTTTTAGGTAGAACATTATTATAACATGGCTTAGTGTTAGGAAACGTATGTGTGTATGTATGTGTCATTGGTTGAACCAAAGTCTGAAAAATGCTCACATAAAATAAACACCCTCTATAAGTTTGTTAGCTGATTATGCAGGTAAGTGTCTTTTTACATAGTACCAAAAAGACTTTTCTTGAATTAAAATTAATTCTCCGGCCTATATTAGCATATGAACTTTCAACCACATAAATGAAAATTTTTCATGTATATTTTTCCACATGAGAGATGAAAAGAGTTCCTTAATACTGACTTAGCCATAGCTTTCATCTTCATAATATTTTAAAATACATTCTTCAAATGTAAATTACAAATAGTTTGAAAACTGACGGTTCTTTCTTAAAAAGTAATTTCTTTGAATTAAAATGTGTATTTTGGAATAAAATGGAATATATACTGCACACTTAAAGAGATTTCTTCTTGAGGTTTGCAGAGCTTTACAAGTGTGAGATAATGTGCAAGGCCATTAACTCTTATTTATGACAATCCTATAAGGAAAGGTAAGAAAAAGTCTTCAGGATACTTTCTTTTTAAAAAAATAAAGTTCTTTGATCATTGATATTGAGAGTTTCAATTAAGTGCCATATATTTTGGTCACACCTTAACCTTTCTTGTAATGCGAGTAAATCCTAGAGGAACACATAGGCAAAGGCAATGAACGTAGCCTGGTTGAGATGTGTAATAGTGACGAGGGAGCAACAAGATGTGAAGCCAGTTGGGGGAGGAAATACTCAGGCAACTGCAGCCTTCCTCACTCCCACCTGAAGTTCACCTAAGACCTTTCTACCTCTTATCCAAGACAATCCTGATCCCTATGACAACACACCTCCAACCACCAGGTGCTTAAGGACTAACTACTATGCCTCCTAAAAAGGGGGTGTTTGGGCTTCCCTGGTGGCGCAGTGGTTGAGAGCCCGCCTGCCGATGCAGGGGACGCGGGTTCGTGCGCCGGTCCGGGAGGATCCCACATGCCGCGGAGCGGCTGGGCCCGTGAGCCATGGCCGCTGAGCCTGCGCGTGCGGAGCCTGTGCTCCGCAACGGGAGAGGCCACAACAGTGAGAGGCCCGCGTACCGAAAAAAAAAAAAAGAGGTGTTTGAAGCTGCAAAATACATAAGTGGAATGATGACAAGAAAGTGTAATCTACTGAGGTGGGAACATGCCCTAGGCATTATAAAAACTTAACAAGCTATAATCTCCAGCAGAACGATTCTTTAAGTCTTACACACTTTTGTACCATTTTGCCCCTTGTTGTTTACCCAGGCACCCACCAGGGGAAAGAACAACAAAAAAATTGAACTTTTGTTCAAATAATACTAATAGTCATCATGAGTAGAAATAATAGCTCTAAAATATCAGCGTGATGTTAGATATTCCAAAGCTACTTGCAAATGCAGCGTGAATATCAAACTTTCTCAAAATTTGGAGTCCTAGTGATAACTACATTTATTGTCAATTGAAGTAGATAAAAAATAGCACCAGAAATCTCCCCTTTGTAGGTCAGTGTTCACTGCTGAGTGTGCTGTAATTATGTACACTAAATGAGCTACAGCTTGAGCTAATAATACCATACTGAGTACTAGAAAGCTGTAATTATACAACAACATAATGTATGCTTGGCAAGATTTTCAGTATTCGGGAATCTACTGTCAAATAGCATCTGGCAGAGTTAAAAGTCCAACTTGGGGGTTAGAAGAATCGGTTTAGACTGAACTAATTTGTGGCATTGTGGCCCAAGCAGAATAAGTCATATGCCTGTTAGACAAATCCAATGATAATGAATACATCTAGAAATAGTGCAAAGTCATATAATCACGTGACTTTAAAACACAAAGCATTTCCAAGATTGAACACCTGCTACGTACCTATGCACTGTACCGGGTGCAGGAGATTTAAAACAAAACAAAACAGGAGAGGAAGAAAGAATTCCTGACTGCTAATTGCTCATAATTATGACATAGGGTGAATTCGGGTTTTCATAGAGATATGTACAAAGTATAATGAATTAACAATGTTATTGACAGCTCTGCTGTCTTTAATGATGACCTACATTAAATCACTACTCTATTGCTTTGTTTGAAAATGTTTCCTTTAAATCTCATGTTCTTCTTATATTTTTTAATAGAATTACACAGGAGAACCTTCATAAAGATGTTTTTGTTATGATTTTCTCCCTCCTTGCTAAGCCATCATATTTTACTTTGAGTCCTGCCTACTTTACTAAGGGCAGCTAAGATTATCCCACTGTTACAAATTTGTCCTTCCATCTGTCCCACGTAATAGATACAGAGAAATCTGTTCTCTTTAATACAGTTAATGTAGTGTTTCTTCTGTATACCTTACCTCTGAGATCCATTTAGCTTACAAAAAGCTTTATGTAGAAATCTATTTGATGGTATTTAAAGTACATATGCTTATATGTAATAAAAGTATTTTATTTTATTCTGGTAGAAATTACTCATTGGCCAAGTGATTCCTTGGGCTTTGTAGGTGGTAAAGAAATTTTCAGTCCGATTGATTTGATCATTTTCAGGAACTTGCTTTAAAGACATTTAGATTTCTTGTGACTATTTTGGGAAATTTCCAGCTTCTACAGTTGTATGTTTGCATGGAAACCTGTCCAAGTTTATTATGACGAAGCATAATTTTATTTTGTACATGTTGTTCAATTCAGGGAAAGGTGTGTACGTTTTGATGCAACTAATCTCTTGAAGCTCTTATTAAGCAATAAACTTGGATCATCAGGCAAAAATGATCACTTTGACTTAGCCACTTTTGATAGGTCATCACTTAGGAAACTATTCAAGAGGTTTTTTCCTCTTCTAATTCATGTGCATAAATTTTCTTCCCATTGTGAGTACTGGTGAGAATGTTCAGAGGTTATTAAGTATGACTACTCAAAGAAAGCCATAGATTACTGCACTGCTTGCTGAGATAAAGCCATACAAGTGGTTGTACACTTTTGTAACATAATACATTCCTGAAATTCATAATTATATGACAAAAAGGACATATGAATTAGGAAGTTAACAGTAATTATAGGCATTTATTAGGCAGAATTGAATAAGCTGATTGTTGAAATGCAAAGCAGATTTACCTGTGCCATTAAACTAAACCGGCTAATTATTGCAGTGTGATCCACACTAAAAATAGAACAGATTCTGTGATGTCATTCATAATGCCATTCAAAACTATCAACTGAATTTAACCAAATAAACAATGTACAAGATCTCTATGGAGAAAAGTTTTAAGGGTACAAAAGCCTAAATAAATGGAGTGTTATACCACACTCATGAAATGGAAGGCAACAGTGTAAAGATGTCAGTTCTCTAAAATTAATCAACAAATTCAATCCCAATTAAAATTCCAGTAGAACTTAAAAAAATGAATTAAACATATTTATTCTAACATGTGTAAGATGACTAAATATATTATGAATAATTAAAGCAATTTTGAAAAAGGGCAGTGAAAGGGGGGAACCTCACTGCCAGGTATCAGACAACTGATACATGCATGTAGAGAAAGAATTGATAAATTATTTAATAGATTAGGGAAATATGGAGAAAAGTAATGCTGGATTCTTAGCCTATACCAGTGTTTCTCAACCAGTTTTTTCATTACTATCCTTTGAAGAAAAATTTTTAGGTATAATTTTTTCCTAATTTTCCTCCTTTCCCAATAAAATTTTAATACCCTGGATATAGACTATATCTGTTTATGGCCCTTGAAGGGCTATAAACAATTGTACTATCCAAGGGTTTTTTTACCCCCTAAGAACCAATTTCACTTTCTTAGGAGTGCCATTACCCCCACTGAGAATGCACATTTATACCATATACAAGGGTGAAATCCAGTTGGATTAAAGTCTTAAATGGAAAAAGCAAATCTAAAAAGGCTAATGGAAAAGGAGAAAGAAACATGTAGATTATTCTTCTAGCTTTGGGGTGTGGAGGAACTTCTTAAACCAACACTCAGAAACACAAACTCTAAGATTAAAAAAAGAAATGGATGGAAAATACATTAAAATTAAGAACTCTTTTTTAAAAGATATAATAGGCAAAGTTCATATACAGATCAAAAATTGGAAAACGATGTTTGAAACAACCAGAGGAATGGCCAAGATGGCAGAGTAGGAAGACCCGAGCTCACCTCCTCCCATGGGCAAACCAAAATTACAGCTCTTTACAGAGCAACTATTGATTACAATTGCAGAGGTTCTCCCCAAGGAGTGAGAGGTCTGAGTCCCACATTGGGCTCCCCATTTTGGAGGGTCCTGCACCAGGAAGATGGGCCCCTAGAGCATTTGGATTTGAAGGCCAGTGGGGCTTACTTTCAGGAGAACCTGAGGGCTATCAGCTAGGACTTCCACTTCCACTGTGGCTAGGACTTCCACCACAATCAGATAAGGAAAAGAAATAAAAGGAATTCAGATTGGAAAGGAAGAATTAAAACTGTCACTGTTTGCAGACAACATAATACTACATGTAGAAAATCCTAAAGAAACCACCAAAAACCTACTAGAACTCATCAATGAACTTGGTAAAGTTGCAGAATACAAAATTAATACACAGAAACCCAATGCATTTCTATACATCAACAGTTAACTATCAGAAAAAGAAATTAAGAAAACAATCCCATTTATAATTACATCAAAAAGAAAAAAATACCTAGAAATAAATCTGAGGAGGTAAATACTGATACTCAGGAAACTACAAGGTACTGATGAAAGAAGTTGAAAGGGCACAAACAGATGGAAAGATATAATGTGCTCATGGATTGGAAGAATTAATATTGCTAAAATGACCATACTACCCAAGGCAATCTACAGATTCAATGCAGTCCCTATTAAATATCAATGGAATTTTTTCAAATGAATTTATTTATTTATTTTTGGCTGCACTGGGTCATTGTTGCTATGCGCGGGCTTTCTCTAGTTGCGGTGAGCAGGGGCTACTCTTCATTGCGGTGCACGGGCTTTCAATGGCATTTTTATTTTATTTATTTATTTTTTTTGCGATACATGGGCCTCTCACTGTTGTGGCCTCTCCCGTTGCGGAGCACAGGCTCCAGACGCACAGGCTCAGCGGCCATGGCTCACGGACCCAGCTGCTCCGCGGCATGTGGGATCTTCCCGGACCGGGGCACCAACCCGTGTCCCCTGCATCAGCAGGCAGACTCTCAACCACTGTGCCAGCAGGGAAGCCCATCAATTGGCATTTTTAAACACAAAAGACCTTTAATAACCAAAACAGTTTTGAGAAAGATGAACAAAATGGAGGTATCATACTCCCCAATTTCAAACTTACTGCAAAGCTACAGTAATCAAACCAGTATGGTACTGGCACAAAAACAGACACATAGATCAATGGAACAAACCAGAGAGCCCAGAAATGAACCCACTCTTATATGGGCAATTAATCTACAACAAAAGAGGCAAGAATATACAATGGGGAAAAGACAGCTTCTTCAATGAATCATGTTGGGAAAACTGGACAGCTACATGCAAAAGAACCAAACTGGACTACTTTCTTATACCATGCACAAAAATAAGTTCGAAATGGTTTAAAGACTTAAATGTAAGACCTGAAACCTTAAAACTTGTAGAAGAAAACATAAGCAGTACACTCTTTGACATCTATCTTAGTAATTTTCTTTCTTTTTTTTTTTGATATGTCTCCTCAGGCAAGGGAAACAAAAGCAAGATAAACAAATGGGACTATATCAAACTAAAAAGCTTTTGTACAGCAAAGGAAACTATCAACAAAACAAAAAGGCCACCTACTGAATGGCAGAAGGGTGTATTTTGCTTATATAGTAGGATGGGTCCTTATGATGGAGAGGGGAATAAGGGTGGGAATCAAGGATGAAGGAGGAAAATTAAACAAAAGCAAATAAGAGAGGGCCCTTGCAAAGACTGATGATGGTAGCAATGTCATGAGTATCTCAGCTTTCCCCACCTGAAATCCAAAACCCAAAACAACACAGTATAGATTACATTTTACCACATTCCAGCAAATAACCTGAAATGGTCTGAGACTTGTGAACACTAATTCCAACCAAGTTGTGGTGACAGGCCTTGCCTGAGCCCAACTCCCAATTTGCCTTCTGTGTTCTATATCCAAGGATATATATTACTTATATATTCTAATGGGTCCCTACAATGGAGAGGGAAATGGAGGTGGGAATCAAGAATGAAGAAGATAAAAGAAAACAAAACCAAATAAGAGGGAACCCTTGCCCAGACTGATGTTGGCAGCATGCCACGAGTAAATCAATTCTCTGTACCTTAGGTTCAAAACCCAAAACAACAAAATATAGATTTTATCACATTACAGCAAACAACTTGCAGTGGTCCGAGACTTGTGAACTCTGATGCCAACTCCAACTTGAATTGTTTTCATTCTTTTTTTGATCCTTGAGCTCTGTTGTCTCTTTCCTATGTCACCTCTTCCATTAGAACTAGTCATTTGACTTTCTGCTCTCTCTAAAGGACTTTCTATCAAACGTGTCCCTCATCTTCACAAATTTCTTATTACCTTAGAATAGGGTCATTCTGGTCTTTAAGGGCCCAACAACTCTGCCTCAGCCCACTTGGCTAGCATAGTGGCCAGGCTTATCAGGACCCCCAGGCAGTACCACTCAGTGTATGGAAAGTGTCTTGGGTAAGCAGGGGCCTCAGAACTCACTGGGGGTACCAAAGTCTCTCATGGATATTGTGAGCAACTCTTTCTTCCTAAGGCAGTGGTTGTGGCTGGTGGTGGGAAGCAATTGTAATGGGGGAGATAGAGGATGAAGGAGTCGGGAGAGAAGGATAAAATGAGAGAGGAGAGCAAGAGGTGACTAGGAAAGAACGCACAGTTTGCTTCCCATTACAGTTTATCAGATTCAGCATGTGATATGTTAATTTAAGAGTAAGTGTGTGTTGGGATAGGAAGGCAGCCACACTTGAGTGACCCCAGGGCATCAGACAGGAAATAAGAGAATCTGACTTTAGCTCTCTTTGAGTTAGATATCTGAGTGGTAGATGCATGGGCTGTGGAATGCTGAAAGGGAAGGTTCTTCCCTTATTTCACAACTACAAACAAATGAAAAGATTTAAAACATTAGAAATTTGATAGTTTATACAAGAGATCCTGCCAATTTCACATACCAGCTACTGACGATGTGGTTATTTATTGTTTGATATTAAACTTGTTCCTATTATTCTGTGCCAAGAGCATTTGCAAGGTCTGGTCAATAAAAGGAGGAATAAATATTTTTATGTATACCACACACCAAATAAAGTGATATCCTCGTATATTCAATGATTTGAAGGATATAGAAGTTTATTTCTCTCTCACATAATAGTTCAGGCATGAGCAGTACAGGGCTGTTACGATGACTGCATTGTCAGGTCCTAGGCTTCTTTTAGCTGTTTTTTCAACCATATCTAGAGGGTGAGCTTTGTCTTTAAGAGCAGAGATGGTGCATCATCATCACCATATCCCTGATACCGGAGATGGAGGAAAGAATGTTCTCTCCTCCCCTTTCCTGGCACAAACTGGGAATCACGCTCAACAGTTAGCTCATATCCTAATGGCCAAAATTTTATTACATGACTACACACCTAGTTGCAAAGGAATCTGGGAAATGTAGTTTTTATGGGGTTGTCTGTGCCAACCTAAGATTTTTCTTATTCTCGACGAAGAGAAAAATACATTTTGGATGACAGCTGCCAGTCTTAGCCATGGTAGAATATTCATAAAAATTTTGATCTGAGATCTTTTTGTCAAGGGGAGGGCAATGATAAGAGCTTACTCTTTCAATGATGAAGGCTATGAAGAGTTCAGTTCAAATAATGTAAATATCTGACGTGATCCCTGTCCTTGAGGAACTTATAGCCTCACGGAGGGACACAAGAATATATACCAATTATTTCAACACAAAATAAGATGTTTTAAAATTTTTATTTATTTATTTTTGGCTGCGTTGGGTCTTCGTTGCTGCACGCGGGCTTTCTCTAGGTGCAGCAAGCGGGGGCTACCCTTCCTTACAGTGCGCGGGCTTCTCATTGCAGTGGCTTCTCTTTGTTGCGGAGCACGGGCTCTAGGCGTGTGGGCTTCAGTAGTTGTGGCTCGCGGGCTTCAGTAGTTGTGTCTCGCGGGCTCTAGAGCACAGGCTCAGTAGTTGTGGCACATGGGCTTAGTTGCTCCGCGGTATGTGGGCTCTTCCCAGACCAGGGCTCAAACCCATGTCCCCTGCACTGGCAGGCAGATTCTTAACCACTGTGCCACCAGGGAAGTCCCCAAAATAAGATTTTAAATTAAGCATACACAAAATGCCATGCATAAACAAGAATGGAGAACTGATCCAGATATGAGCTCTTTGAAGATGCCCATGCTGAACACCAAGGATGAACCAAGTCTCAAAGAAATAAGCCTATAAAGAGCTATAGAAATTAAATGTTAAAAGAATTTTTCAACAAAAATTGTTTGTAAACTAATAACTGTAGTTTACTTCCTTCAGTGGAGTGATAATATTACCAGTAGGCCTGGCAATATTCTCAGTGACATCTTTGGCGGGTCAGCAGCTCCCCAAAGCTTCAGCACGTTCCCGTTTTGCTACTCCTGGTGCCACAGCGCTTCAGGAGCTGGCCCCGGGTAACACTGGTCTCTGTCCTTTGAAGCAGGAATAGTTAAGTGTCTGTTTACTTGGTTAGACCCTCAGTAAGTAAAACCTCACTTAGGACAAGAATCGAATGTCACCCCGGTTTCACTGGCTCTCGCTCTCGCCTGCTAATACAGGATCTCAGTGTTCTGAGATCTGCAAAGGGCCCTCCCCAGCCCAAGTATTTATGAAGGTCCCCAGGGTGTCTCTCCCACATGTTCCTAAAACAAGGCTCGTCAGTTGACCTACAGCAAAGGTCATTTTGTTTCCATCCTCTTACCCCAACCCTTCTCCACTGAGCACGTCAACCTCCTTCTCTAGATAGAACTAGTGTCTGCAGTCACTTCCGTGGCTGTGCTTGCTGGGCATTCCTGCCTCCTTACAGTTGATGCGTCCAGTACAGGGAAGCCCTGGCCGTGCCAACAGCGTGTGGAATTCTCCCTTTCTTCTTTTAGGAGCCTACCAATACAGGGCAGTTATCTCACGTTATCTTTGTGAACGAAACGTTTTCACTTAGAGTTACTCTCTGCTAGCCATTCCCACACCCTGGGTGGAATGTAAGTCTGTGGGGCCTTATCTGATGGCAAAGACACCACATAATACTCAAAATTGCCCCCCCCACAGCTTTGATGTCTCTTCCCTTTCTCAGGGAGTGCTTCTCTCTAGAGGGCTCCCCCTTCACTCTTGCAAATTCTTGAAGCCGCACCCCTGTGGTTCACCAGAAGAGCCCTGAGATGTCTGAGTTCCACTTGGCTTCAAAGTGGGACATCTTCCAACACCAAGTTAAGGAAGGACAAGGTACATGTTATATTACACGCCTCATTTTTTTTTTTTTTTTTTTTTTTTTTTTGCGGTACATGGGCCTCTCACTGTTGTGGCCTCTCCCTTTGCGGAGCACAGGCTCCGGACGCACAGGCTCAGCGGCCATGGCTCAGGGGCCTAGCTGCTCCGCGGCATGTGGAATCCTCCCAGACTGGGGCACGAACCCGTGTTCCCTGCATCGGCCCACGGACTCTCAACCACTGCGCCACCAGGGAAGCCCGCACTCCTCATTTTTTGACATTACCTCTGAGACACAACTCCTCCCTCCTAACCTAGCTGTAAATTACAAGTTTCATTAGAAACCCTGAAGCCCATCTCTTTGCTATTTGAGCACAGAACGGTTGTCCAGAAGAGGAACACTTAGCGCAATAAAGATTTAAGAAATTCCTCCTGATGTGTTCTCCCTTTTCCGTAATCTCGTTGCCTTCCCTGTGGACAGCCCCTTTGCCATTCTAACCATAGGAAAGCGTAAGCGCGTGCGCACGCGTGTGGCAAAAGAGAAGGATGTGATATGTGGACAGTTCGTGTCGGATAAGAAAGGGAAATAGAAAGCCTCTCCTGTATTGGATGAGAAGAAAAAAAGGAAGCAAAGTTTACACCATTAAATGGGAGTGTCCAGGCATAATAAGAAAACAAATAGTTGGCTTAGGTGAGCCCATAAAGGCCAGGGAGGCATGACACAAGCATATTTCAAAATCCTTTTTTTTATGCTAATGGACCCTTTGGGTGGGTGGTGCTGATTTAGCTCCCCACTGAGATGATTACCTGCTGTCTTTGTAGGCAAAGCCGTAGGTATCTGGCTCTTGACAGCAGCCTGACACTGACACTGATCTGAATGATATAGAAGTTAGAGTAATCTGCATTGTTTTAACAACATGAATTCATGACTTTCACTGGTGGCATAATTCATGCTGGCAAATAAAAATTACTTTACTTAGGTGATTTGAAAAGTGAGTTATCCAGAGAGCATCGGCTCTTAACTCCCAGGGGTAGCCCATTAGCATTGTGCCAAATGGCAACAGATGCCAGCCGTAAATTATAAACAGTGACTGTGCAATCAGCTGTGAGCTCTCAGAGCCCAGCATCTGTGGGCATTTAACCACTAGCACTTCTGCCACATCTTCCTTCCAAGGCGATATTCCATGCTTCGCTTAGCTGATCAGGATAACGAGGACCCTTAGCTGGAAAAGAAGTAAATAATGATTTAAATTGTTGGTTTGTCTCATTCCTGGTGAGGAAGAAAAACACTGTATTAATGATTTCAGCATTTAGAGCTGAATACATAATTCCCTTCATGGCAACAATGCATGAAAGCAGCTTTACCTGTTTTGAAGCTTTGCTTCCCCACCTCTCTCCCCCACCCCTGAGGATTATGAAGGACTGTGCTGGATGCTTTACCAGATGGGGGAATCTGAACCTTTTAAATCAGCAGAAGAGATAATCGTCTCTGAATTTCATCACCCATCTATATTCCTCAAATAGAATTAGAGCTGCTTGCTATGTAGAAAAATGTTTACTGGACGGAAATTTTATTACCTGGGTATTGAATTCAGTGATAGCAAGGGCATTCCTCTGTAGACAAAGGTTCTTCTGTCCAGGTTTGATTTCCATCCTTTTACTAACTTAATTGTAATTAAACAATGCCTTTGAAGCACTGTTCGATTTTTTTGGTGAGTTTGATACCTTAGTCTTTTTCTTGGTCTGTTTAAGCCAATAAACATTTCTTTTGTGGTGTCAATTCTTTCATATACAGTTTCCTTTTTTACCCTTTAGTAAGCAGAGACTTAATAAAGGTCCATCATCAGAGGGAGAAGGAATTGCTGACACTTGGGGTGGCGGGTGGTGAGCATAATAAAAAGGGCTCCTCCCACTGACTCTTTTTCTCCTTATGTTGACAAGGCTTATTCCAACAATTTTCCATCACAGTCTAAGAAGGGATTTTTGGCATCCTAATCACTGGTGAAAATAAGTCACTTTGGGAGAATGTGCTCAGGAGACCCAAGTGCAGTGTTCGCTTCACCTTCTGATGCCTTCTGCCCTCTTCCCTCCCCTGCCCCCAGGCAAGTAAACCCAGATGTCCATCACCTCTTCTTTTCTTTTACATCTTTATTGGAGTATAATTGCTTTACAATGGTGTGTTAGTTTCTGCTTTATGACAAAGTGAATCAGTTATACATATACATATATTCCTATATCTCTTCCCTCTTGCGTCTCCCTCCCTCCCACCGGCCCTATCCCACCCCTCTAGGTTGTCCTGTCTTAGTGTCGATTTAGTGACTAGATAGATGGTATAGTTCACTCTTACTCAGGTTTTGTTTTGTTTTGAAAACGTAATTTTTCCCTGAAGCTTTTGAGCTATTTCAAACTGCTGTAGTGGGGAGGGGAAAGAGTGCTCAAAAAGAGATTACTAATTAATGTGCATGCTGTGGATAAAATTATATCTGGATTCACAAAACATGTGAGTTCATGTTCAGCTACTCACGGATTTCTGATATTCCTTTCACCATGACTTCTGTCTTCTGAGTCTTGATCAGTCATACTCGAAATACATTTCTTTTATGCTTCTCCTTACCTTGGTTGGCTCACCTAAAAGAACAGGATATTTTCTCTTATTGAGTCCTTATGATGCTTATTTTCAGGGTTTCTCAATTCCCTTCAGAGAGCTTGGATTCCAGTCATTTGTACCACCCCTAGGCCTTTGTTGGCCCTGGGAAACTTATTTTGTTTCCCTACCTTGTCTTCCCTCTCCTTCTTCTCCATTTCTCTGCTTCCTTTTCCCTTTTGGTCCCTCCCTCTCCCCTCTGCTCTAATCTCTGGGGGTTGTAGGCTGCTGCTGCTTCCACTGCCTCTCGCCCCTGCACCTTCACCCTCCTCCAGGTGCACTACTGACCTGGGTAGCATTCTCCCAGCTGGGTGGGACTTTTTAGCCAGCTCAGGCAGTGATGACACATAGTGCTTGGACCTGGAGCCCTGTGATTTGTATAGGAAATGATGGGAGTCCAAGCTGTGCTCCCCAAACCAGACCCAATACTCCTGTCAGAAAAAAAAGCCTTCCATCTCTTTAGTTTCTTGGGCAAAGTATAATTTTCAAAAATTTAAAAATTCGTCTTTCATACATAGAATAGACATGTGTCAAAGATTTATTCAAATCATTAATGAAGGAATCAGTAAGATGGTAAAGCTGATTCAAAGACCATTTGAGTAAATGGGTATTTAAAGACATTAGGAAAAAACCTTTTGGAATAAGATTTGGTAGGTTAAATATAAAACTGGTTAATAAATAAAATAAAATCATAAATATGAGATAATCCTTCCACTAGACAGAAATCATTTACATCTCTCCTAGAGGAAAAAAAATCTACAAGTTAAGATGCAACTTCACAAAATCTGGGATTTTAATCAATACCAGATGGTGAGCAGAGCAAAGCTGTATTCCCTTAGATACTTAAATAACTGTTGGATGGCCCTGTTAAAATGTTTAACATTGAAAAGACATGCCACCTTTCCTTTGCCTTATTTCTAAGTTTTGGATATTTTTTTCTTAATGCCTCTCTTTTAAATTTTAAAGTAGCCCAGGTGCAGGGATTAAACATCCTAGGCTGTGCAACTCAACTGCATATGATAACTAATTTCTCAACACATCTGCTCTAAAGCTGTGATGACCTACTGCATGAGATGGCCTGTTGTGGCCAAGGTATTGTTCTAAGTGTGGTGGAGGAGGCCAGAGTGACACAGAAGTGGCCCCTTTGTCAGATTAACATGTTACCTTTAAAATTTTGTTGGAAAGGAGCCACTTTTGGAGATGATCCTCAGGCAGAACAAATGTTACCGCAACATTTGGTCTGGTAGGAAGGTGAGAGGAGTGGATGGCTGTTTCTTCAATAAAAGAACATGAACACATTTCAGATGCTTATGTGCTGTAGGAACTAGAGAAGCAGGAGGTCTTTTCTAGTTCTGCTCACTCACTGACTGCCCCCTCCCCGCCAAAAGTGAAATTATAAACAATTTCTAGGAACTGTTAGTTCACATTCAGAATTTTTACTATATTCAAAAACTCCATATATGTCGCTTAGAAACAAACCAAAACAAACAATGTCTCAGCTGGTCTTCAGGTACCTCTCTCAGGGACAGCTTCTTAGGACAGCCCGCACCAACTGCAGGGTACAAGATCACAAGTAAAGCCTGGGAGGTGGCCCCTGAAAAAAATAGAGCATCCAAAGGTGGCAGATGAAAAGAATCTTGTTTTTTATAGGATATGCAAAATCCAGAGGCTACAAAAGTCCAAGTGTGCCACACCTTGCAGAGTGCCTAACTTGTGGCAAGAACTCAACCAATAGTGATTTCCTTGAACCAAATTGCCTAAAGCCACTTAATTGTGACTTCCAGACCTAAAGCCATCTGTCTCTCTGGTAGTGAGAGAGACCGGACACAGACAGGAAGCAAATTGTGTCTCCTGCCCTCTGCAGCGAACTCTACTGTGGGTGTTTGAGGCAGAGGAGGAGGCAGGGAAAAATGGTTTCTCTTCCGAGTTTGGTGCTGGAATTTATGAGCCCAAATGTGCACACAGCAGAGGTGGGATCTGGTCCCAGAACTGCCTTTGCCAAGTCTGTGCCAGAAGAGGGTCCCTCTGTGAGGCTCTGCAGTACCTCAGGAGCTGGGGCTGGCCTGGCCACAGATAAAACAATGGAGCAAAGAAAATGATTGTTATACGTACTCTGGTCTTCACAGCACTACATGGAGGTTACGAATATGGAACCAGAAAGCCTGAGTTCAAATTCCAGTTCCTTTGTTAGGATCTGGAGCCAGAACACCCAGATTAAAATCTTATCTCTGCTACTTATTAACCCTGTGAACTTGAGTAAGTTTCTTAACTTCTCTTGCCTCTCCGTATGTCCATCTGTAAGAGGATAATCAGTGACTATCTCATTGGCTTGTTTGTGAGAATCAAATGAGTTAATGTACATGAGGCACTTAGATGATGCAGGGCATGAAATAAGTGCTGGATAAATGTTTGGCCTTTCCTTTTTGCCAGTTCACCTTAAACACCTTGTGTCAGTGGCATAAACCATGTACAGCCAGATGTAGCAAAAACAGAAAGGTAGTGGGGTTTATTATAAGAATATATGGATGACTCAGGAAAACTTAAGGACTACAATGCAGACGGCCCTCTGCTGAAGAGACAGGGACTGAGATGCCATGAGAATATTTTTATCCAATGCCTTAAACACTCCAAGGTTGTGCCCTTCACCCTCAAAGTTTTTAAGCTATAATCGACTTGTATATGTGTTGTGATCCCATAATATTTCTGCCATTTGGATTACCAATCATCTCAGTACAGCTCATTGAAGATTTTGTCCATTTCTCACTGAACTACAATACCACCCTTGTAATATGTCAAGAACATATACATGCATGGGTATAATTCCAGGATCTTCATTTTATTCCATTGGTTGTCTATTCCTACACCAATAGCACTTTGTCTTAATTGATGGTTTTATAATAATCTTGATATCTGATAATAAAAATTTCCCCAGTTGGTTATTCTTTTTTCAGGAGTCTCTTAGCTATTCTTGGTCCTTCTTCTTTGGGGTAGTTTAAAAATATGGTTGTGGGAATTCCATGGTGGTCCAGTGGTTAGGACTCCACGCTTCCACTGCCGAGGGCGTGGGTTTGATCCCTGGTCAGGGAGCTAAGATCCCATGAGCTGCATGGCATGGCCAAAAAAACACCATATATACACACACATATATATATATATATGGCTATAAATTCTTTAACGCTTTCCATTGAGAGGTGGAATCTATGTTCCTTCCAGTTGTTGCATAGCATCATTTCCGTGATATTTTATTGGTTGAAGCAGTTGCACGCCCACCCATGCAATGTGTGATCCTGGACTAGAAAAGAAATTACCAGGTTAATTGGTGAAAATTGAATAACATCTGTATATCAGGTTAGTAGTGTATCAATGTTAATTTCTTTGTTTTGATCATCATGCTATGAGTATGTAGAAGGTTAACATTTGGGGAAATGCAAGAATCTTAGAACAACATAACTCTGATCACCTCCCTTCTGACTTTCATGATTTTTTTGTTCACTTTTGCCCTTAAAAATAAAAACTCTACATATTTGATAATATTTGTTTTTTACAGACAATATTAGATTTATCTAGATGTTAATAGTTTCTTTGTTTTCCATTCCAACTTGCATCCCAGATTTTCCTTCTGGGATCTTCTTTCTAAAGAATATCCTTTAAAAATTCCTTTGGTGTAGGTCTGTTGGAAATAAATCCTCTCCCAGTTTTTATTATCTTTGTCTTTATTTCAGCCTCATTCTTGAAGGATAGTTTCTCTGGGTGCATATTTCTAAGGTAGTAATCATTTTCTCACAATATTCCAAAGATCTTATTCTGTTGTGTTTTGGCTTTTGTTTAATTGTTGAGATGTCTGCTGTCAGTTTAATTGTCATTTATTTGTAGGTTATCTATCTTTTGCCTCTTAGTACTTTTAAGATATTCTTTTTGTCCTTGATATTGTTGTTTTGTTACATATGGATTTTTACTTTATCCTGTTTACTTTACACTGTGCATTCTGTATCTGTACAATTATATCTTTCATTTTCTGGAAACTTCTCAGCCATTATCTCTTAAAATATCAACTTCCTTTATTCTCTTTATTCTCATCTTCTGAACTTTCAATCAGACTTTCCTATTCTACATTGGATATTTCCTATCCTCTCATTTTTTACATCTCCTATGCTGCATTTTTCAAATCTATCTTCCAGTTTACTAAATATTTTCCTGCTATGTGTAATCTGCTAGTTAACTCATTCATTGAGTTTTTATTGCAACAATTATATGTTTCATGTCTACTTGGTTCTTTTTTCAAATAACTTTTATAGTCTTATTTCTTGCTTAATTTTGTGATTCCTTTCTTATTTCTTCAATATTTCATATATGGCTTTTATGTTCTATGTCTTATATTCAATATATATAGTCCTTGGGTCTAATGTGTTTGTAGTTTCAGCTGACTCTTACTCATGCTGAGTCATAATATTCATGTCATATTATTGTGAGTTAATATGAGGGTATACACTGGGGGTGCTTTTCTTCAGAGAGGACTTGTGATGTTTTGCTGGATCCAGGGATGTTACTGACCTGGCACCACACAAGTTCCCTTTTGGGGGGGGTCTCAGTTTACCTTAAGAATCCCTACATTGTTGCTAGTCCAGGGCTTCTCTACTGTGGTGACGGTTGGAATTTGCTTTCAGGATATCTATCTGTCCTTCCTATACTGGGGACTTGTCAATCTTATTTTAGTCTATGGTCTTTTCCCTCCTCTCATGGCCTGTAAAGCCAGCAAGTTCCATTTTTCATGTGAGATCTGATTGTTTTGTAAAGGAAAATTCCCTCAGAATACATGAATTTCATTTCATTCAAGGCACTTAGCACTACTCAACATTATATTATATAATATATATTTACTTATATATTGTTTTACGGCCAGTCTCCCTACCAGAATATAAACTTCATGAGAACAGGGACTTTGATTCACTGCTATATCTCCAGTGACAAGAGCATAGAGCTAATTCATAGTGGAGCCTGTAGTATAACAACTATTTCTTGAATGTTGAAATGAATTGATGAATGAATGAGTGAATTTCATCGATAAGTTCATTAGTATTGGGTATTCCATTGAGTTCTCTAGAAACAAAGATAAATCTGACAAAGTTCCTTTCCATGAGGTACTTACTAGATTAGTAGAGATAAGAAGGACATGAAAGTAAATAAGTTTAATAAAGTACTATAGTATACACACACACACACACACACACTTACACTCATATATGTATAAATAATACCATAGGGCTTCCCTGGTGGCGCAGTGGTTGAGAGTCCGCCTGCCGATGCAGGGGACATGGGTTCGTGCCCTGGTCCGGGAAGATCCCACATGCCGCGGAGCGGCTGGGCCCGTGAGCCATGGCCGCTGAGCCCGTGCGTCCGGAGCCTGTGCTCCACAACGGGAGAGGCCACAACGTACCGCAAAATAATAATAATACCATATAAAAACTGTCTCCCAAGCCATTTTCCGTAGTTTTTACCTCATTGTTTAAGTTATTATAGGCCATTCATAGGGGAAGCAATGTGATCAACTTTAATGCTTTAGAAAAACTTTAGTGGAGTATGGTGGATGGATCAGGTTGAGGAATATTGAAGGCAGGGAAAGAAGAGATTACTGCAGTCCATGTTTCATCTATTCAAAAAATATTTTTTGAGTGCATATGATGAGTCAGGCACCATTCTATACACCCAGGAAATACAGCCGTCCCTTGGTGTCTGTGGGAGATTGGCTCCAGGAGCCTCTGCGGATATCAAAATCTGCGATGCTCAAATTCCTTGTACAAAATGGCATGGAATAACGATAGCAGTCAGTACTCTATCTGCCATGCAAAACCAACAGATGCAGAGGACAGACTGCATTTGTGAAGAAGACGCGTAAGGTCCTCACCACAGAGCTTATTTTCTAGTTGACTAAAACAAAATAAGTGAACAAATTAACACATAATTTCAAAAAGTGGAACATGCTACAAAGAAAGTAGAACAGGGTTATCAGAAACAGGAGTGCTGGGACTTCCCTGGTGGCACAGCGGTTAAGACTCCGTGCTCCCAATGCACGGGGCCCAGGTTCGATCCCTGCTCAGGAAACTACATCCCACACGTGTGACATGACTACTAGTTTGCATGCCGCAACTAAGGAGCCCACCTGCTGCAACTAAGGAGCCCACCTGCCGCAACTAAGACCCAGTGTAGGGACTTCCCTGACAGTCCAGTGGTTGAGACTTTGCCTTCCAATGCAGAGGTTGCAGGTTCGATCCCTGGTCAGGGAGCTAAGATCCCACATGCCTCACGGCCAAAAAACCAAAACACCAAAACATAAAACAGAAGGAGTATTGTAACAAATTCAATAAAGACTTAAAAAAAAAAGAAGACCCAGCACAACCGAATAAATAAATGAATATTTAAAAAAAAAAAAGAAACAAGGTTGTTGGTGATGCTATGGTGGTGACGGGCCAGAGAAGGCCTCTCTGAAGAGACAGTATATGACCAGAGACCTCAAGCATATGACAAGAAGGAGAGGCACCCACAGGCAAGTCAGGGGGACAGAACATTCCCGTTAGAGGGAATGGCAGGGGCAACCCTATGTTTTGCGCTTCAAGGATCAGGAATTGGACCACCGTGCCTGGACCCAAGTAACTGATGAGAGAGCATTTGTTGAGTTTGGAGAAGTAGGCAGGGGCTTTACCACCTAGGTCCCTATAGCCATGGTAAGGCATTTGGGTGTTGTTCAAAGGGCAATTGGAAACCACGTTAGGGACCAAGGCAGGAGGAGGGGAGCATAATAAGACTTAAGTTTTTAAAAGTTCATTCGAGTTGTTGCTCCCTGAAAAATGGGCAGCAAAAGTCCAGGAAACAGGTGCTACAGACTACTGTACTGGGCAAGACATGAAAAGGGCCTGAGCTCAGGTGGAGATGTCTATCCATGCTGACCCATGTCCCCTTCCTAGACTGTAACTTCTGTAGCTCGTTCATCGCAGAATCCCTGATGCAGCCCAGTGCCTGGTACACAAAGGCACTAGGTTACATTAGATTGCTCTAACCGAGAAACTGAGTTGCTTAAAGGGTAACATTAAGCTATAAGCTCAAACACAATGTAGGTCACAAATCATGGCTACATTGTAATCATAATTGTAGTAGCATCAACTATTGGTTTTACAAATGCCTTTTGCTGTAGTGGAGTGTGGATAATCCTGTGTATATAATCCAGTAAGAATCTGTCATCACTACTAGAAATTAATTGCAAAGAAATATGTACTGTGGTTTGTCAGTGACATTACCATCACATACAAGAAGATAACATATGTTTAGAGAATTTTTTTAAAGATGTATTTATTTATTTTATTTTATTTATTTTTGGCTGTGTCGGGTCTTAATTTGAGGCACGCGGGAT
Source organism: Monodon monoceros (assembly GCF_005190385.1). Lineage (NCBI taxonomy): Eukaryota > Metazoa > Chordata > Mammalia > Artiodactyla > Monodontidae > Monodon > Monodon monoceros. The sequence continues at coordinate 59,274,473 of NW_021703783.1, forward strand.
CTTCGTTGAGGCATACAGGATCTGTCATTGGGGCATGTGCTTCTCTCTGTGGTGTGCGGGTTTTTTCTCTCTCTAGTTGTGGTGCACAGCCTCCAGAGCATGTGGGCTCTGTAGTTTGTGGCATGTGGGCTCTAGTTGAGGCACTTGAGCTCAGTAGTTGTGGTGTGCAGGCTTAGTCGCCCCGCGGCATGTGGGATCTTAGTTCCCTGACCAGGGATCAAACCTGCATCCCTTGCATTGCGAGGCTGATTCTTTACCTCTGGCCCACCAGGGAACACCCTGTTTGGGGAATTTTTATTGCTAATAAGTACAAGGCTTAAGAGATGATTACATTTGGATTTACCAATGGAATATTCTGTTTATGTAAAGCAAACCAATCTCAATTTTTTTCTTTTTTAAAGAACACTTCCAGGAAATAACTACTCCTCCAGAGAAGTGGGAGCATAGAGTTTTGGTTAAGAATATGGCCTTGGAGCCAAACATACCTGAGTTTTAGCCCTAACATTGCCACTCATTAACTGTGTGACCTTGAGTAAGGTATATCCTCAACTCTGATATTTGGAAAATAATACCCATGTCCAGAGTTGTTGTGAGGATCAAATGAAATTCTGTCATTCTTTCAGGCTTCTAAGCATCTAAATTCTTTCTGTTATAGACGTTCCTGTTTATGTGTTTTGGGTAGAACAAAGAAGGCCTCACCCTTTAAGTGTTTGAAGTGCTCGGTACATGGTATCCTGGGTTTCCCTGCCCTGAGAGCATAAGCATGTAACCTTGGGTTTCTTCATTCAGCTGTTGTTAAGTTTTGGTGCAGGAGCTAACGGCACAGGCGGGAAGGGGCTGGGAGATCTCTCTAGAGGCACAGCAGCAGTGGCAGTGTTTGCAGCAGTGGCCACCAGTCAGGGTTCTGAGACAGCACTGACGTTGGTGTGGGCAGCATGGGCTGCATGAAAACTAGCTCCAGTGTGGAAGTGGCCTCAGTGCAAACTACAGCCTCTAGTGCTTTGTAACAGTGACAGCAGTTTCTCATCAGTCCAATTCTGTGATATTACTCCTAGAAATTTAGCTGAAAGCTTGATTCTTCAAGTTTTCAGGCAATTCCGTGAGCAACCAATAGCCCTTGATTTAAATTCTTTCATAGTGTAACCCATTTAGTTAGCTTTGGTTACTAGCTATTAAGAGCTATGGTTGATTTAGATTCTACACCTATCCTCACAGCATGGTGACTAGCAGAGAATACACAATAAATGTAGCTATTAGTAGCAGTTATCAATAGTGTGTTATTAATTTCATCTAAGTATTGAATGTTATAATGCAGTTTTAGTGATTTTGCTTCACATTTAAGAGGTATATTTAATATTGCCTTTATTGATATATCTTTTTGAAATGGTCTATTTATATTCTGAATTACATCTTGATTAATCCAAGACTCTTTACTAGACTCTAAGCTTCTTGAAGGCAGAAGTTGTCTTGTTCACAACTGGATTATTTTCAGTCATAGTGCTGGGCACAGGTGGACCCTTAGTAAATATTTGTGGAGGAGGCACATCATGAGCTTATTGATAAAAGAAAAGTACCAGCTTAGGGATTGGACAGATCTCTAGGGTGGCATTGTCTCAGTGAGGTAGTTTGGTCCAGGATTCGTCCTCAACTCTAGGAACATAATATTGCACTTAGCTGAAATTGATCATGCTCTTGGATGTAGACTCAAACTAAACAAACTCATAAGAGACTGATGTATAAATCATATTTATTTCCACTGAAAAATAGAACTTTTGGCTAATTTGGAATTCTGCTCATTTATCCATTTAATGAATTTTAAGCATTTATTGTGTGCCAGGTATTCCTATATCTTTGTATAAACAGTGAACGAAACAGACAAGATTATTACTGTCATGCAATTTGCACAACTGTGTCAACAAATAAATACATAATTGCGGATAATAGTAACTGTTATAAAGAAAAACATAGGATAAAAGGATGAAAATTGTTAGGAAGGAGTGTGTGCTATTTTAAATTGATAAAGGGAAGGTGACCCTCAGGAAGGGACATTTAAACTGAAACTTGAATGAAGTGGGGGAAGAAAATACCAGAAATGGGAAGCATTACATTTAAAGGCTCTGAGGCAGAAATAATCCTGGGGGTGTTCAAGGAATGAAAAGTAAGCCAGTGTGGTAGGCAGCCTCTAAGATGGTTCTCAATGATCTCTAGCTACTGGTATTCACACCTGTATGAAATTCTCTCCCCTTGAGTGTGGGCTGAATGTAGTAACTAGCTTCTAACAAACAGAATGTAACAGAGGTGATGGAATGTCACTGCCAATGTTAGATAGCAAGAAATAGTGGTCTCTGTCTTGGGCACCTCTTTCCGGCTCTCTTGTTTTCTCACTATGCAGAAAAGAGTTAACATGGCAGGCCTGAGACAACTATCCTTATATAGGCCAGCTTGAAAGATTGGCCCTTGGATGGAATCTGGGAACTTGGGTGGTAAACATTTCCCTACACTGATATAAAACTTTCCCTAATTGATAAGAGTGGCTCACTATACCTAGACTGTTTGTACAAATAATATGCATATGGTGAACACCTGCTTTCCTCCAGGGAAACTGGAATTTTAGTAGGCACTAGGCAGAGGGTACCTGTGTGACCAGCTCCCCATAAAATCTCTGGGTGCTGAATCTTTAATAGGCTTCCCCAGGCAGAAACATTGCACACACATTGCTGCATTTTCTTTGTTGGGAGAAGAGCATGACCTGTGTGATCCCTTGTGAGAGCATAAGGGAGCCTACAAATGAATTCCTCCAGACTCTGATTGTACCTTTTCCCTTTATGACCTGGCTCTGTATCCTCACTATATTGCTTTGATAAATCTTGGTGTCCATACAACTACAGGCATACCTCATTTTATTGCACTTTGCTTTTATTGTGCTTCACTTTATTGCACTTTGCAGATAATGCATTTTTTACAGATTGAAGGTTTGTGGCAAGCAAGTCCATTGAAGCCATTTTTTTCAACAACACTTGCTCACTTCTTGTCTCTGTGTCACATTTTGGTAATCTGACATTTCAAACTTTTTCATTATTATTATATTTGTTATGGTGATCTGTTATCAGTGATCTTTGATGTTGCTATTGTAATTGTTTTGGAGAGTGCCAAAAACCGTGCCCATATAAGATGGCAAATTTAATAAATGTTGTGTATATTCTGACTGGTCCACCAACTGGCTGTTCCTCCATCTCTCTCCCTCTCCTCAGGCCTCCCTCTTCCATGAGACACAACAATATTGAAATTAGGCCAATAATAACCCCACAACTGCCTCTAATGTTCAAGTGAAAGGAAGAGGTATACACATCTTTCACTTTAAATCAAAAGTTAGAAATGATTAAGCTTAGTGAGGAAGGCGTGGTGAAAGCCAAGACAGGCTGAAAGCTGGGCCTCTTGCACCTAACAGTTAGCCGACTTGATGCAAAGGAAAAGTTCTTGAAAGAAATTAAAAGTGCTACTCCAGTGAACTTACAAATAATAAGAAAGGGAAACAGTCTTACTGCTGATATGGAGAAAGTTTTAGTGGTCTGGATAAAAAAGATAAATCAGTCACAACATTTCCTTAAGCCAAAGCCTATCCAGAACAAGTCACTGACTCTCTTCAATTCTATGAAGGCTGAGAGAGGTGATGAAGCTGCCTAAGAAAAGCTTGAAGCTAGCAGAGGTTGATTCTTGAGGTTTAAGGAAAGACACCACCTCCACAACATAAAAGTGCAAGGTGAAGCAGGAAGTGCTGATGTAGAAGTTGCAGCAAGTTATCCAGAACATCTAGCTAAGATCATTCATGAAGGTGGTTACACTAAACAATATATTTTCAGTGTAGACAAAACAGTCTTATATTGGAAGATGATGCCATTTAGGACTTCCATAGCTAGAGAGGAGAAGTCAATGCCTGGCATCAAAGCATCAAAGGACAGGCTGAGGCTAATGCAGCTGGTGACTTCAGGTTGAAGCCAATGCTCATTTACCATTCCCCAAATCCTAGGGCCCTTAAGAATTATGCTGAATCTACTCTAACTGGGCTCCATAAATGGAACAACAAAGCCTGGATGATAGCACATCTGTTTACAACATGATTTACTGAATATTTTAAGCCCACTCTTGAGACCTACTGCTCAGAAAAAAGATTCCTTTCAAAATATTACTGCTTACTGACAATGCACCTGGTCACCCAAGAGCTCTGATGGAGATATACAGTGAGATTAACGTTGTTTTCATGACTACTAATACAACATCCATTTTGCAACCCACGAATCAAGGAGTAAGTTCAACTTTCAAGTCTTACTCTTTAAGAAATGAATTTCCTCAGGCTCCAGTTGCTGTAGATAGTGATTCCTCTGATAGATCTGGGCAAAGTAAATTGAAAAACTTCCAGAAAAGATTCATCATTCTAGAAGCCATTAACAACATTTGTGATTCATGGAAGAGGTCAAAATATCAACATTAACAGGAATTTGCAAGAAGTTGATTCCAACCCTCATTGATGACTTTGAGGGGTTCAAGACTTCAGTGAAGGAAGTAACTGTAGATGTGGTGGAAATAGCAGGAGAACTAGAATTAGAAGTGGAGCCTGAAGATGGGACTGAATTGTTGCAACCTCATGATAAAACTTTAATGGGTGAGAAGTTGCTTCTTATGCATGAGCAAAGAAAGTGGTTTTTTCAGATAGAATTTACTCTGGTCAAGATTCTGTGATGATTGTAGAAATGACAACAAAAGATTTAGAATATTACATAAACTTATTTGATAAAACAGTGGCAGGGTGTGAGAGGATTGACTGTTAATTTTGAAAGAAGTTCTACTGTGGGTAAACTGCTCTCAAACAGCATTGATGCTACAGAGAAATCATTCATGAAAGGAAGAGCCAATCCATGTGGCAAACCTCATACTTGTCTTATTTCAAGAAATTGTCTCCCCACCCTTCAGCAGCCACCGCTCTGATCAGTCAGCATCCAGCAACATCCAGGCAAGACCTTCCACCAGCAAAAAGATTAAGACTAGCTAAAGGTTCAGATGTTGGTTAGCATTTTTTTAGCAATAAAGTATTTTTAAATTCAGGTATATACATTCTTCTTTTAGACATAATGCTATTGTACGCTTAATGGCCTACAGCATAGTGTAAATATAACTTTTATATGCACTGGGAAACCAAAAGATTTGTGTGACTCACTTTATTGTGATATTCACTTAATTGCAGTGGTCTGGTTTTCTCCGAGGAGTTGATTTATATTCCAAAGTTACTCCAGGTGCACATATGTCTCTAACCCCTGCAGTCCCCCCACAGCACAGTTTAAAACTTCTTTTATTTGTCCTTAGTGAATTCCATCTCCCATTCTGCTTAGGGACTTCCAGAGCTTCCCCCTCTTTCCTCATATAGCTCGCAATCTCCTTACCCTCAGCAGTCAAACCCATCTTTCCAGAAAAACTTGCATTCTTCTTTTGTGTGCCAGTCGGAATTACATTATTGCCACATTTCCATGTTTGCCTTTGCTACCAGGAAACTCAGAGTTAAAAGAGTTCAATTGCTGTTTTATACCAAATTCTCTGCCTTCTAAATGATTTATGATTTTTAATAACAATGGCATCGTGATTTCATTATTAAGACTGAGGCCATCATATGTCAACTACCTCTAGTTTTTTCCAAAACCACTACTTTTCTATATCTGTACTTTCCATCCTTCTTATCCTCCAGTCTCAGGGGAAGGTCTTCAAATTTATGAGTACTTTAGGTGAACCCTGGTGGAGTTTCTTGACTTGGCTTCCTAGCCTCTGTATAACCTTGCTGTGTGACTAATTCTTGTCTATAGATCAGCAAATAACTTGTCTCTGGTGGACAGACAACCAATCTCTTCCCAAGTACCCTCCCCCATCCCTATGGAAAAAGCCAGTTTTGCAGTCGTTTGTTAAATTCACTTCAATATTCTTTTATTCCATATAAATTTGTGGTTCTGATTTCAAATTGGTTGTAACATTTTTATAATTTCCTCATTTAAAATATGTAAAAATAATCTTTGACATGTCTTCACTTTACATCTATTTGAGAGTCTTGATTTTACCTTTTCTTGAAAATTATTCTTAACACATAGATAAGCTTTTTGTTTTTAATAGATCTTTATTGGAGTATAATTGCTTCACAACACTGTGTTAGTTTCTGTTGCACAGCCAAGCAAATCAGCCATATGCATACACATGTCCCCATATCCCCTCCCTCTTGAGCCTCCCTCCCACCCTCCCTATCCCACCCCTCTAGGTCATCGCAAAGCACCGAGCCGATGTCCCTGTGCTATGCTGCAAAGATGAAGTCTATATTTTCTAGTTCCACTTTCTCACTTTCTAGTTACCCATTTAAATCCATCTTCTGCACCCCACACCAATATATATGTATCTTGTATACGTCAGTCCTATACTGAAACCATTCTGAAGAAGATCATAGAGAGTGAACGCTTTCCAGTCCCTTCTTGCTGTAATTTGCTTAATTGATAGTGTTAAGTCCAAGTGATATTTACTTATGGGAAAGACAAAGACTCTATCTCATGGCCTTATTTATGCAACCAAAACTGTTCCAGCCACAGATGTTCCTGTCTGTGGTTTCAGTATTTTATTGAATTCTTTCTTTCTTCTTTTTTTTTTAAATCCTGGAGGAGGAAGTTGGAATGAAACAGTGCAGATGTCTGTACAACCACAACAGTCCCTGTTTCTGTGTTTATAAAAGTGCCTCATCCTGGTAGGGAGAACCGCCCCAGCTATGCAGGTGTCAACCTTGAACCTCTATACCTTTGAAAAATAATGTGGTCTCTCCCTATAATCTCTTGCAATTTTTTTTAACTTTCTTAGTTTTAATGCCCTCTTTCAGATGGAATATCCCAGATTCTATCAGTTCTCAGATTTCTTCTCTATCGATACTCACTCTTAGTGTAAGCAGATAAGGTAGGGGGTCCCTGAAGAAAGAGAACCTAGCATGTATTTCTTGACGTAAGTGAAGCCACTTTTGGCCTAAACCGTTTTGTGATCTAAGCCTGGCTACAGTGCTTGCCCTTAAACAGGTCTCAATAATAATCATTTTAAGGGAATGAACGAAAAAATGACTGTTATCAGGCAAGAGAAATAACAATAGCAAAAATGAAAAATCAGTTGTAAACTTCCAGTTCTGTTTCAATGGTAAAGATTAGCCTGAAGCACTTTTTTAAGCTGTTTTGCAGAATTTAAAACCCCGCAGGGACTCAACCACCAGGTCAACTGGAACCCAAGGGATTATGATGTTGAACTTTTCTGACTCTCCTGGCATCAGTCAACTAAAACTCTGTTGACCTTTGCCCCAATTCTATGCTGAATTCTCCTCTGCTCAAGCACTTTCATGAATATGCATGTAACGTTGGCTTAAAACTTCCCAAATTTTACTGTTTAGGGAGACACTTTGGGAAGGATCCTTCTCCTTACTTGCTGCAAGTAATAAATCCTTCCTTCTACCAATCTTTGGCTTGGTTGTGTCTTTTGGCTCAACGCCCACCAAGAGGCAAACCCAGTTTTCGGGTAACATTGGGTGATTTCACCTAGTCTCAAGGCTTTATGTAGAGTCCCTTCACTGAAGACTCCTAAACTTATTTCTCCAACCTAGGCTACTCCCTTGAACTCCAGATTTGCATATCTAACTGCCTCCTCCATATCTCGCCTTGGAAATCTAAATGTCCAAAACTGAGATTCTGATCTTCTCCTACCACCTTCTAAACCTATTCCTCCCACAGATTTACCAATCTTGGCAGAAGGAAACGATGCCAAAAACTCTCTGCACCGGTGCTGAATCAGATCTCAGAGACAGAGTTTTGGGTGAAGTAGAAAAGAATAGCTTTATTGCTTTGCCAGGCAAAGAGGGACACAGAGTTCATGCCCTCAAAACTGTGTGTCCCCACCCCAGGGGATTTGGTGAGGGGTTTTACAGCAACGGTTCAAGGGCTGGGCTGCTGGTTAGCATCAGGCTGCACAATTGTTTCCTGGCTCCGCCTCCCTTGTCTCCCCTCCCTTCCCTGATTAGCAACTGTTTGAACCTGCCCTTTGGAACTCAGGGAAGGTCATGGAGGCTGAAGCCTATTCCCTATAAACAAGAAACAGGGGACACAGAAAGTCTTCTGTGCCCGGGAGCCCCACAGGGTCCTGCTCCATTTCAGAAACTTCATCTTTCACATTGCTCAGGTCAAATCTAGAGTCATCCTTCATCCTCACCCTCACCCCTTTCTCTTACATTCAGTCCATCAGCAAATTTTATTGGCTCTAATTTCAAAGTGTGTCAAGACTCCCAACCCGTCTCAACACTGCCGCTGCCACCACCCTGTTTCAAGCTGCCATTGTCTCTTGCCTGGATTATGTCTTCCCAACTAAGCTCTTTACTATTGCACTTACCCGCTACAGTCTATTCTCAACAAAGGACAATCTTTATAAAACACAAGTCAGATCATGTGACTCCTTTGCTCAAAACCCTGCAATGACTGTCCATCTCTTTCAGAGTTAAAGTCAGAGCCTTTAGAGGGGCTCTCAGGCCATATGTAATCTGTCCCTGACCACCCAGCAGAATCTGGACCTCTTGGCCCACTTCCACTTCCTGACCACTCCTACCTCCTTGCTCGCCTTTGAATATGCTAAGCACACGCTCACTTAGAGATCTTTGCACTCCTGATCTCTCTGCCTGGAGGCTCTGTGCTCACACATCTGCGGGGCTTGCTCTCTGCCTTCTTTCAGGCCTTTGTTCAAACATCATTTCTCACTGAAGCCTTCCCTGACCCCCTTATGTAAATTACAACTGCCCCCAAGCCCTACTCTCTGGCCCTCCCTGTCCTATCCTTTGCTTTTCATTTCTCCACAGTACTTGTCAACATCACCTGACATTCCATATATTTTACTTTATTTATTTATTGTCTATCTCCCCAGGGAAAGCTATTTACAATACAAAGTTGACCATGTTTTTCTTATGGAAGGGCAGCATAACCTCATGTTTATGATTCCAGGTTCTAGAGTCAGACTGCTTAGGTTTGAGCACTGGTCCTATCACTCAACATTCTGTGTAAGGTCGGATTTTAACAAACGGCACCACGAAACAGAGGAAAGCTTCAAGTGAGCTTTATTAGGGAGCGCTCCTGGGCGAGGTTCACTGGTCCGAGAGAAAGGGGGCCAGAGAAGTCGCGCCCGGGCGAGGGTTGGGCAAGATTTTATAGGGGAAGAAGGGAAAGGGGTGTGGTGAATCTGGGAGGGCGCAGGGTATTCCTTATTTGGTGGTCTTTTCGGGCATCCTGGGGGACCGTTAGTCCCGCCCCTTGAAAGGCGGGAAGGCTGGGCTGGGTTCAAAGTCCCCAGGTCAGTTTCTGGAACTGGGTGGTCCGGAATGTCTCCAGGGCAGTTTCTGGAACTGGGTGGTCCGGAGAATTTCGTTCTGATGCAACCTGTGAATCTGATTGTGTTCCCCTGCCTCGGGCCAGTTGGCCTTACATCCTGTACCTCCCTTTTCTTACCTATAAAATGAGGATAGTAAAAGTACTTTTCTCACAGCTTTGTAGTAAGGACTAAATAGGACAATGCATATAAAGTGCTTAGAGTAGTGCCTGGCACATGAAAATGTACAAATGATAATTTACTGCCTTGGTTCCAGGGCATGAAGGATGGGGCAGGTATTTGGCAGTGTTTCTGTCTCATTTCCTTCTTTTTTAAAATTCTTTTTAAGCGTCTGGTATTAATTTTGTAATTAGGGTGGATAAGTGAATATCAGCTTGAATATCTTTACCCACACTTAGTACTTGGGCTCAGAGACACTACAGAACATCCAAGCAGAAATGTGGCCTCCTTTGCTCTTTGGGGCAAATGGCAGGACACAGCTAACAGCAACTCCTGAGTTTTATAAGTTTACAATCCAGGCACTAAGAGGTGAACTTAACTCTCTTAGTCTCCAGTCCATTGGTCCATTGGCCCTACACAGTCCAGGTGTCCAATCAATTATGGCAAAGGCATGGAGTCATGAAGCCATAGAGGCATGGAGTCGTTATGGGGCAGCTCCTGCTGACATAACATGGATGAAGTGGGCAGAGACAATTTCTGAAATAAAGGGATAAGGAGAAGAGAATGCCATCAGTATCCATTGCATTGATACAATATTATGATGGAAAATGTTTGAGAGTTTCCACAGTGTTTACCAGATTTCAGTCAAAATTGGGAAAGTGTACCCATAACAAATTTGTATATTTCAGCTTCTTCAAAGACACTAATTTCTTGAATGTTTTACCTGTCAAATCCTGCCCGTTGAGAAGGATATATAGTTGACTAGGTGAGTTGGGTTTGTGTGTGTGTGTGTGTGTGTGTATGTTTTTGTCTTTGTTCTTTTCTTCTATATTTAGATTAGAAGAAAACTGCAGCTACATCCGTAATTGTATGATTTGGCAGCTGATGTTTCCATATCTTTTTGCTAATTAATAAACTTTCAAAATCTGAATTTTTGGTAAATGTAAATTAAGATTTACTAATATCTTTATGAGTGCGTGCACTTGGTGTCTAAGCCAGCTAGGCAAGTGGTACAAAAGCATTGTGTATGGCTGATTCATTTTGGTGTGCAATGGAGGCTAACACAACATTGTAAAGCAACCATACTCCAATAAAAATTAATAATAAAAAAAGAAAACAAAGCAGCCAAACTGCTCTCTCCCCTGATAGGAAGTTTGTAGATAATAAAATTTTAAAAATAAAAAGTTTATTTCATCTTGCTCAACATGAGCTTGTGTGTTCTTCCATGAAGACTGCCAGGCTGGGAGTTATAAGTCTTAGATCTAGTAGCTACATTTTGTGACATTAGATAAGTCCCAATTGCTCGGGCTTCAGTTTTCCTGTTTGTAAAATAAATTGATTAGAATAAATGTCTAAGAGTCCTCCTAACTTCAAAAATCTCATTTTACTAATTGTGAGTCTCAGAGCAGGTGGGTAAACAGTTATTTATAGGACTAACACTTACTCTAAAGGCAGGAGAGCAAAAACAGTAAAGAATCTTGAACTCCAAAATACAATCAAACTGTTAACAAAACAAAACTCAGTTCATTTGAAGTCACTGCAGTCAGGGAGAACAGTGTCTTAGCAGAATCAAGAGGGAGGAATCAGAGAAAAATTATATAGAATTTGGGAGGTCTGGGCTCAAGGGTATTATGGCAGGTATTTCAAAGTGGGGAGAGATTGAGATTGGGCAAGTTTGTGAAATCACACTTTAGGGTTGGTGGACATAGTGAGGTGAGAGTCTTGAAGTGAGTCTTGATAAACAAACCATGGTTTGATAAGGGAGACTGTTGTCTCAGATAAACTGATTTGCAGTGACTTCCTGAAGCGAACAGTGAAGTTGTTGATTGACTTGTGGTTTTATCTTCTCTGGGCAAAGTTTCCTGGAACAAATAACTAAGTCATGTTGACACAGGTGGTCTCAGTTCTTAGGCCTTCCAGCTATATCATATTGATGCAGTTGGCCACAGTTCTCATGAACTTTAAGTTGGTACAGAACAAAATAGCTGGCAGCAGAGAAATGTTTGGTGTAAACTCTACTCCTGGCCCCTCTTGAGTTCCATATTCATATATTCAACTTCCTACTTGAGAATTCTTCTTGAATGTATTATATAGTTCTTGAATTCCAAATAGAACAAATAAATTCCGAAGAGAACTCCCTTTGATATTCTCCATTTCAGGAAATGGCATTACCATTTACTCAGTTATTTAAGTCGAAAACCTAAGCACCTCTCCTGTCCTCATACCACCACATAAGTCTTGTTGGTTGGAACTCCAGAATACATACCAAATTCAACCACTTAATAACTTCAATGTGAAAACTCTAGTTCAAGCCATCATTATCCCTTGCCCAGGCGCAGATTCAATAAATAAAATGTCATACTGGTCTTTTCTTTTTCTGAAATATGCATGTTTATTCCCATGTCAGGGCCCTTGTACTTGTCTCTCCTGTGCAGACCACTGTTCCTCCAGATCTTTCCATAGCTCTTTCTCATTGTTGAGATCTCAACATTGACAGCCTTTATTTCCTGAATCATCCTAGCTAAAGTTGGCCTCTCCCCCTCTACCTTTCTATCACATTATCATATTGTATTTATTTTATAGTAGCTAGCAACTTCTGAAACTATATTTTTGTACACTTTGTTTCCTTGTTCCCTGTCTGTCTCTACCCATTGAATATAAACTCCATCAGGGTAGAGATCCTGCCTACTAGGAACCAGGCCCTGTATCTCCACTGCCTTGACCAGAACCTGGCACATAGTAGATTCTCAAGAAATAATTTGAAATGATTCAAGAAGAAATTTTCAGCAAAAAACAGATGAGTAGATGGATAGAAGTATGTATTAATGTATTAATTATTTAAAATGTAATAATCATTTAATGATAATATAGTCAAAGATGCTAATTATATAATTTCTCTACATTAATGGCTTAACATGTTTATCTCATCACTTAAATTATGTTAATCTCCACCTTTCATCCAGTGAATCCCAATGTTAAGTAATGAAATTTGTTTCATGATAAAATTGAGTACTATCAGATTCATAATTGGTATATTTCTTGGACTACTTATAGAAGTAGGAAAAGGAGAATGGTTACTGATGAGAGGTTTAGGGAACAGCTGAATGGTTAACTAAGTAGCTCAGAGCTAAAACCAAAATGACTAGGAAAGCTTGACTTAAAACTAAAAATCCTCCCTGATTTAATAGTATTTATGAGCTTATTTATGCAGAAGCTAAATGTTAAAATAACTTTCTGGGGTTTTGCAAATATACTTAAAATGCTATTTCTTTATATCAGGATAGCAAAATTGAATTAAATAGCAAAGTTGATTGAAAATAAAATATACTAATTTTTTAAAACTTTTTATTGTATATTGGAGTATAGTTGATTAACAATGCTGTGTTAGTTTCAGGTGTACAAAAAAGTGATTCAGTTATATATATACATTTATCTATCCCTTTTCAGATTCTTTTCCCAACTAAGTCATTACAGAACACTGAGCAGTTCCCTGTGCTATACAGTAGGTCCTTGTTGGTTATCCATTTGAAATATAGCAGTGTGTACATGTCAATCCCAAACTCCCTAACTATCCCTCCCCCAACACTTTATTGTTTGTGGATTTTTTGATGGTAGCCATTCTTACCGGTGTGAGGTGATATCTCATGGTAGTTTTGATTGGCATTTCTCTAATAATTAGTGATCCATCTCCCAGAGTAATGGAAATAAAAACAAAAATAAATGGGACCTAATTAAACTCAAAAGCTTTTGCACAGCAAAGGAAACCATAAACAAAATGAAAGACAACTCACAGAATGGAATAAAATATTTGCAAGTGATTTGACCGACAACGGATTAGTCTCCAAAATTTACAAACAGCTCCTGCGGCTTAATATCATCAAAACAAACAACCCAATCAAAAAATGAGCAGAAAACCTAAATAGACATTTCTCCAAAGAAAACATACAGATGGCCAAGAGGCACATGAAAAAATGTTCAACATCACTAATTATTAGAAAAATATACTAATTTTTATATACACTCATGCAACATAAGGAAAGTTGGTTTTTCAGTTGATGATGAGGAGGGGTTTCCTTAGGCAGTACTCTGGGAAGTAACCCTTGATTATGGTCTAATATTATTAAGTACAAAAGTCAAGAAAGCATTGTGACATAGTGTGAGAAAGCAAATGCTAGTGAAGGTTTGGGAAACAAGAATAAAGATGGGTCTGAAAGAGCTGATGGAGAATTCAGGAAACTTGTCCACTTCGTATAAGCGTCAATAGATTGAGAGCATATGTTTCAAACTACAGAACCAGGCCAGAAACTCCTTAACAAATATTAATTGAGCATCTACTCTCTACCAGGCACTGAGCTGGCAATGAGAACATAAAGATTAAGGAAAAAAAATAAAGCTGCATTCTTTGCTCTTCAAGTTCTTATTGTTAAGTGACTATAGAGATGAAAACCTAAGCAGGGTCCAAGTCACCTAAGGCCTCATGTCCCAACCTTTGAGGTTTGAACTCTATTCTGAGAACAACGAAAAGCTGTTGAAGGATTATACAGCAGAGTGGCACAACTAGCTTTTCATTTTACAAAGAATAATTGGTCTGTCGAAATTGTAGAGGATGACTGTGGTTAGGAGGCTGCAGCAGTAAACCAAGCAAAGAGATGAAGGTGGCCAAAACTAAGAGAGCTGCACTAGAGATGGAGACCTATAGGTAGAAACATTCAGTACTAAGGATATGGAATTAACAGCGTTACCGATCACCAACGGGTCGGTGACCCCTCAGTGGGTCCTTTGATTGGAGTCGAAAATGCCAACCGAAGGAAACTGTTTCAGTATATCAGAGCAGAAACTTTATTCATTCATCAAGGAATGAAGAGAGAGCTCATGCTGTAAAAACACTTTTTCCCCGAGGGGAGGGGAGTAAGGGAATTTTAAGAGGTAGGAGGCTGACAAGTTATCAGGGTTCTAGGAAAGGGGCAGAGATTTCCAGGGTCAGCTGAGGGCAGCTGGGGTGTGTTCAGTCTTCCATGCATCTCTGCACACGGCAGGAACTGCACCTACCAGAGTACACAGATCTTTGCCTCTGGCAGAGATCTTAGCATGGTGATGAAGCAAAGGTGACTTTCGACGCCTCCAGGTCTCATCCTTGCATGTGTTCCTGTGGTCAAGTCAGAGCCACTTCAGGGTGGTTGAACACTGTATCTCTTAAAGCACAGCTGTGGAACATCTCTGTCAGATACCATGTGCTCTTGAAACAGACACGGAGATAAATCAAGGCAAGGATCCTTTAGCTCTCAGGGGCTGGAATGGGTGACAAAATGACCCAGTGATTGGTTTCATAAAAGGAAGTGCAGGGCTTCCCCGGTGGCACAGTGGTTAAGAATCCGCCTGCCAATGTAGGGGACACGGGTTCGAGCCCTGGTCTGGGAAGATTCCCACATGCCGCAGAGCACCTAAGCCCGTGCGCCACAACTTCTGAGCCTATGTGCCACAACTACTGAAGCCCGCGCGCCCAGAGCCCGTGCTCCACAACAAAGGGAAGCAACCACAATGAGAAGCCACCACAATGAGAAGCCCGTGCACCACAACGAAGAGTAGCCCCCACTCGCCGCAACTAGAGAAAGCCCGCGCAGCAACGAAGACCCAACGCAGCCAAAAATAAATAAATTTATGAAAAAAAAAAGGAAGTGCAAAATTAAGGAAAGGGAGGAGTCAGGGTTGAAGACTGGCTTGGCAGAGAGAAAATGAAAAGCTCATCAAAAGGATTTCAGCTTTTATTTGTTTTTTTTGAAGTTTTACACACGGTAGGTTTTTGATGTGACATTTATTCCAAACGGGCATTTTAAAGAAATCTCGACTGTATTAATTTCTTCCAAAAAATTTACTACTGTAAATTGTATTTGTGATTAGAAGTCAGCAAATAGTAAGAAGGGAACTTTTCTTTCTTTTTTTTTTTTTTTTTTTTTTTTTTTGCGGTACACGGGCCTCTCACTGTTGTGGCCTCTCCTGTTGCGGAGCACAGGCTCCGGACGCACAGGCTCAGCAGCCATGGCTCACGGGCCCAGCCGCTCCACGGCATGTAGGATCCTCCCGGACCGGGGCACAAAGCCGTGTCCCCTGCATCGGCAGGCAGACTCTCAACCACTGCGCCACCAGGGAAGCCCTGGGAACTTTTCTTAATTATAGTCTTCCTTATGATTCTACTTGAGATTTTGGAGTAAATTAATTAACATACTTACAAAAAGACTGGCAAAGATACCTATATTTTATGCATGTACACTAAGTAAACTCTTTGTGTGGTTTTATATTTAATTCTCAAATTAAAAAAAAATGCTCTGAACGTGAAGTCATAGGTAGTAGCAATGAGACCATGAACACTGGTTTATACAAACTCCAAATTATCCATATTAGAAATGTTCTATCCATATTAGAAATCTTTTCTAATTAACATGTTCCAAAAAAGTACCCATCAATTATACAAATAATTACATTCAGTCAATTCTTCTAAATGTCAGCTGTAAAAAATTTTAATATTCTCCAAAATTAAAAAATAATGAAAGTTTGACTTTTCTTTAAAAAACAAAAGCAAAGGAAGGAAACAGAGTCTTCAATTTTATCCATAAGTATAGAAAAGTAATCATTATTATTGTGTTAAATATTTCCCAGTGGCTTTTCTATATTAAGACACAACTCAAAATAAACCTGGGGATGAATCTATTTACATTTTTAGAACATTTTCTAAAGTTTATGAATTATTTCAATTGGTATTTTACAATGCAAGGACTTTATAAGTGTTTGCTCATTAAAAAGATTTTCTAAATAAGTGTGCACTGACATAAATGTTCACTATTATTAGCACTATTATTAGCAACACATTGGGGCAATGGTGAGGTGAAACTCATAAACTTGGAAATAGAGTTTCAGTTAATCATAAACATAAAATCTATAAGAAATGAATGCTCTTACAGATGTGCAAAATCATAAAAGACAGATTTATTGCCTAGGGAACCCTGTTTAGGGTCTAACTGATTGCATCAATATTTTCAAAAGAGAGGAATTAATAAGCAGACAAAAATATGATGATAAAGCAAGCCAGGTCCCCAGTACTTAGTCTGTCTCAGTCCATGGAGAGTGAGAGCCTACATACAGGACTCAACTGTGGACTGACTGCAAGTGGCTCCAACGTTCCCTGTGGGAGAGACTTACAGAGAATACTCCCTCCACTGTGAGAAGGCAGACACCTGTCTTGAAACTCCATTTGCAAAGAAGCACACTGTTTTCACTTCAATTTTACTGTTATTTAAGTTGCTTTAGGGGTTCTGAAGCAGATTGGGGGAGGCTAAAAGGCTCTGAAGCCATCTTTGGTGCTCTCTTAGTCTATTGTACAGTTGCATGTCTCAGGATACCTTGGGAGCCCTGGGATTTAGAGGAATGTGCCTTGATTTCGAATACTTTTATATCAGTTATTGGCATGGTACTTTCATAAAATTATTCAATCTTTCTGAACTTTGGTTTTCTTATCTGTAAATAAGTATAATAATATCTTGATCTTGGTTTGATTATTTGGATCAAGATTGAATGTGTAAAAATGCCTAGGCTATAGCAAGCAATGATTAAATGCTAGTTATTATTATAATAGCTTAATGCATTAAATACTTAAGTCATTTTTTTCAACACCCCCCCCCAATTTCTTTATCACTGTATTAGTTTCCTATGCTGCTGTTAACAAATTACCACAGACTCACTGACTTAAAACAATATAAATTTATTATCTTATAGTTATGAAGGTCAGAGGTCCAAAATGGAGCTCACTGGGCTAAAATCAAGGAGTTGACAGAGCTGAATTCCTTCTGAAGCTCTAGGGGAAGATTGTTTTTTTCCCAGCTTCTAGAAACTGTCCTTGGTTTGTGGCCTCCAGCTAGCAATTACATCAGTTGGACCTCTGCTTCTGTCAGTACATCTTCTTCTCTGACTGTAACACTTCTGCCTCTTTCTTATAAAGACCCTGTGATTACATTGGGCCTACTGGATAATCCCAGATAATCTTATAATATTCCCATCTCAAGATCCTTCATTTAATCACATGTGCAAACTCCCTTTTGCCATGTAAGATAATATATTCACAGGTGTATTAGTCAGGGTTCTCCAGAGAAACAGACCAATAGGAGATATATACCTATATATCTATCTATAGAGATAGATAATAGATAGATAGGGATATATACCTTATGATAAGGAGTTGGCTCATGTGATTTTGGAGGCTGGCATGTCCAAAATCTGCAGTATGGGCCAACAGGCTCAAGACCCAGGAGAGTGGATGGTGCAGATAAAGTCTGAAGGCAGTCTGTTGGAGAATTTTCTCTTGCTCGGGAAGGCTAGTCTTTTTGCTCTATTCAAACCTTCAGCTGATTGGATGAGACGCACCCACATTATGGAAGGCAATCTGTATTCATGCATGTAAATGTTAAAATCATTCAAAAATACTCTTGAATTTGACACATAAAATTAACCATCACAACAAGTTTCAGGGATTAGGATTTGGACATCTTTGTGGGGTGGCGATTATTCTGCCTACCACAAATCTCTCTTGATATCCACATTCTAAGCTCTGTGCTAACCACTACATCTCTAAAAACAAGCCAGCCCAGTTTCTGCTTCTCTAAACTCACATTTAGAGAGAGGACACATAAATTGGTAAGTACAATACAATAGAGTAGGAGTAATGATACAGCTATGCACAGTATGCCATGGTGATACAGAAGAGAGGCATGCATTTCAGCTTGGGGATGGGAAGTGCAGGTGGAGAAAGTGGGGGTAACAAAGAAATCTTTCTAAAGGGGATGATGCTCAAGTTGAACTTTTAAAAGTACGTGGGAGTTAAAAAAGTGAAAAGACACTGCAGGCAGAGGAGTTAACCTGAGCATAGAGAAATAACTATTATTCTGATTCTATACTCACCTAGTAGCTGTCTCATTATAACTTAACTTCACTTGAAATTTTTGTTTTCTGTAAGGAAAGAATACATTGGCCAGAGAACTCAAGGGCTCAGTTCTCTTGACAATAATACTTCTAAGTGTAAATGAATAAATCAGCATTCAGTTGTAAATACCTGTCTTTGTGTTGTGATGGGCACTATTGGTTACTGACTAAACAACCATCTTGCCTTTATTCCTTCCTAACAGAAATCCAGTTTTGTTCAGAGATTTGGTAGCAGTATACTCAGGAAAAGTGGGTCCCTCCTTAGTCCCAGGGGACAACTTGTGAGTGTTCTAACTCAGTGGGAATATCCATTCCTTTTTGTTGTGATTGGTTTAAGGGAGGCATGTGACACAGTTGTGGTCATTGAGAAAAAAGAAGAAAAGTTAGTTAGGGTGCTTCTAGAAAAGATTTTCCTTCTTCATAAAAAGAGAGATACATAGAAGAAGTGCTCAGCTCTTCTTTCTTGCTTGCTTTTTTACTTTGTTGTTTGAGACTGGGATGTTTGGAACTGAGGCAGCTATTTTGTTACCATGAGGAAGACATTATGACATATCAAACATGAGAGCAAAAAGGTGAAAAGAGCTGGAGCCTTCCTTAGTGACATCATTGAGCAGTTGGACCAAAGGTGCTGGATGGAGGCCAGAGAACACTGCATGCTGGGTGCCTTTAGAGGTTATCTGCAGAATGATCAAACTGCATTATCTAGATTAACACCTTCCACGTTATTTATAAAAGGGTATTTGTCTTTTTAGCTTTTCACAGTCTAATGTGCCAGACTCCAGGAGGAGACAGGGAAAAGAAAGAAAAGTCCATCCTGAGAAAAGGTTTATTTATTTCAAACATTTTCTTTCTTTCTTTTTTTAATATTTATGTATTTATTTGGTGGCGCTGGATCTTAGTTGTGGCAGGTGGGCTCCTTAGTTGCAGAATGCATGGGGGATACAGTTCCTTGGGCAGGGATGGAACCCAGGCCCCCTGCATTGGGAGCATGGAGTCTTAACCACTGCGCTACCATAGAAGTCCCTATTTCAAACATTTTCTAAATCTTTTCTATAAACTAGTAAGCTTTGGACTTAGAAATCAAGAAAAATCACTTCACCTAACATTCTGTCTTCTTTTCTCCTCTAATTTTGGAACTTTCTTGTTCTGATCAGGTCTCAGATATTAAAGAAACTCTTTTACTTATAGAATTTTTGTACTTGATCATTGTATTAGAAAGATTTCAACTGTGTGTAAAATTGTTGCTTTTAAAGATATACAGAGATGTTTACATTTAGAAACAATATGGTTCAGTCTTTCTTTTGATTCCTTTTTGATTACAACTTTTGATTCATATTTCTACAGAGCAAATTATATTCTCCCTGAAATTCTCTAAAAAGTGTGAAGTTTGTACATACACATCTTTAAAATCATGAATTTCACTGGTGTGAGTTAAAAAATTAGTTAATTCATTAGCAAATAGTTAATGAATACAAGAACTAGAGAATATACTTAAAATGAGTATTCCATTCAGCACCTCTAGTGTTTTTTAAACTGTGTTTTATTACCATTAAAGTACAGTAAATGGTGTGAGCCATTATTGTGCATCCTTGCATTATATATTGATTTATAACACATTTAAGTAGCAATTATTCTCACTGCTGTGAAGTGCTTGTGCTCTGCTCACTCGACATGCAAACATTTCAAATTACAGTACATTAAGATGTCAATGACAAAAGGGAACATTCTAAAAATAAAGTGATTTTTAAGCATTTTATAAAATGACTAACTCCTTTACCAGTGAGCATATGCTCTACATTCCTTCAAATGCTTCCTAGAAACCCTTATGAAACAGAGACATACTTCTAATTATTCTACGTTGGTGGGTTAGTTTCAAGAAATAGTGTCTCCCTGATTCTTTAGCATTTGTTATCGCAGAATTAGACTTGCTTTTCAGACAAGGATGAACCTTGCTACACACAGAGATAAACTAATGTACACTTTGTTGATTTTCCTGATGGCATTTTCATTTCCATTTTTGGCTAAAGCAGTACATTGATCTCATATCTTTAAGCAAGAACTTAGTGATTCTCAGTCCTCATTCATGGAATGAAGAAAATGTTCAAAAACTACCACTTCTATGGGTCAATAATGTTACTTTGCCACTCCTTTGCCCCCATGATAGCCTTGAAAATTTTCTCTGAAGCACGCATGTATGAGCCAGGAATTTCACTACCATTTTTAGAGTCTACTGAAGCCTAATAGATTTGACAAAACACTCCCTTTTCTGGATGGCTTATGAAAATATTGTTTAAGGCAAGTCTGATCCCTGGTGAGCCCCATGTTTTGGATTACCTAACTCAGAGAAGAGCTTTATTAATTTGTTCTTTCAACAAATATTTATTGAGTGCCTGAGATAGGATGGATGCTAGAGATATATCAATGACCAGGACAAAACTGGTTCTCTGTTCTTCTGCATTTCAGCCTGGAGGGGAGGAGGTGGGGGCGAGGCAATGTGTAAGGGAAAGAAAATGGCTTGTGTTAACTGAGGGCCTCTACGTGCTAGCTCCTGTACTGATTACTGTCCATGTTTGATCACATTTAAACCTCACAGAAACTCTATGCAGAAGGTATTTTTAAAATTATGCACATTTTACAGATAAGGAACTGGGACTTAGAGGAGTTCCTAACCTGCATAAGACTGAAGAGCTTATAAACAACAGAGCTAGGAATTTAACCCCAGTTTGCCTGAATTCAAACTCTTCCACTTAAACATTATGTCAGAATGCCTCTCTATAATCTCATGATGATATCTACCAATAAAAGAAAACAGACTTTGTTTTTTTCTTATTTGAAAATAAGATATTTCCCTCATATTTGAGTCAAAGCACTTTCTCTAGACATGTGGTGACCCAATTGGATGTCTTTAGGCTTAAGTGCTATTCTTTCTCACTGATAGCAAGTGGGTTGTCATCTTAAAATAAGCCAACCAGAGAGGCCTCTGGTACACAGATTAGATACATACCTACAAGATTATACACACACATATAGTGTGTGTGCGTAATTATATATATAATGGAAAAAGTCAACAGCATGTGTGAACAAAAGGAGAATTTCAGCAAAGAGGTGAAAACAACAAACAAATATGTTACAGACAAAGGAGCAAGGTAAAAACCAACAAGACCAAATAAATGAAGACGAAATAGGCAACCTACCTGAAAAAGAATTCAGAGTAATGATAGTAAAGATATCCAAAATCTCGGAAACAGAATGGAGAAAATACAAGAAACATTTAACAAGGATCTAGCAGAACTAAAGAGCAAACAAAGAGTGATGAACAACATAAGTACTGAAATTAAAAATACTCTAGAAGGAATCAAAAGCTGATTAACTGAGGCAGAACAACAGATAAGTGAGCTGGAAGATAAAATGGTGGAAATAACTGCCAGGGAGCAGAATAAAGATAAAAGAATGAAAAGTATTGAGGACAGTCTCAGAGACCTCTGGGACAACATTAAACGCACCAACATTCGAATTATAGCGGTCCCAGAAGAAGAAGAGAAAAAGAAAGGGCCTGAGAAAATATTTGAAGAGATTATAGTCGAAAACTTCCCTAACATGGGAAACTTCCTCAATCAAGTCCAGGAAGCACAGAGAGTACCATACAGGATAAACCCAAAGAGAAACACACAGAGACACATATTAATCAAACTATCAAAAATTAAGGACAAAGAAAAATTATGAAAAGCAGCAAGGGAAACGCAACAAATAACATACAAAGGAATCCCCATAAGGTTAACAGCTGATTTTTCAGCAGAAACTCTGCAAGCCAGAAGGGAGTGGCAGGACATATTTAAAGTGATAAAAGGAAAAACGTACAACCAAGATTACACAACCCAGCAAGGATCTCATTCAGATTTGATGCAGAAATTAAAACCTTTACAGACAAGCAAAAGTTAAGAGAATTCAGCACCACCAAACCAGCTTTATGACAAATGCTAAAGGCACTTCTATAGGTAGGGAACACAAGAGAAGGAAAAGGCCTACAAAAACAAACCCAAAACAATTAAGAAAATGGTAATAGGAAGATACACATCGATAATTACCTTAAATGAAAATGGATTAAATGCTCCAAGCAAAAGACATAGACTGGCTGAATGGATACAAAAGCAAGACCCATACATATGCTGTAAAATGGACCCACTTCAGACCTAGGGAAACATACAGACTGAAAGTGAGGGGATGGAAAAAGATATTCCACACAAACGGAAATCAAAAGAAAGCTGGAGTGGCAATTCTTATATCAGACAAAACAGACTTTAAAACAAAGACTATTATAAGACACAAAGAAGGACATTACATAATAATCAAGGGATCAATCTGAGAAGGTGATATAACAATTGTAAATATTTATGCACCCAACATAGAGACACATCAATACATAAGGCAAATGCTAACAGCCATAAAAGGGGAAATTGACAGTAACACAATCATAGTAGGGGACTTTAACACCCCACTTTCACCAATGGACAGATCATCGAAAGTGAAAATAAATAAGGAAACACAAGCTTTAAATGACACATTAAACAAGATGGACTCAACTGATATTTATAGGGCATTCCATCCAAAAGCAACAGAATACACTTTCTTTTAAAGGGCTCATGGAACATTCTCCAGGATAGATCATATCTTGGGCCCCAAATCGAGCCTTGGTAAATTAAAAAAAATTGAAATCGTATGAAGTACCTTTCCTGACCACAACGCTATGAGACTAGATATCAATTACAGGAAATAAATCTGTAAAAAATACAAAAACATGGAGGCTAAGCAATACATTACTTAATAACCAAGAGGTCATTGAAGAAATCAAAGAGGAAATCAAAAAATACCTATAAACAAATGACAATGAAAACACGACGACCCAAAACCTATGGGATGCAGCAAAAGCAGTTCTAACAGGGAAGTTTATAGCAATACAACCTATCTCAAGAAACAAGAAACATCTCAGATAAACAACCTAACCTTACACCTAAAGCAATTAAAGAAAGAAGAACAAAAAACCCCCAAAGTTAGCAGAAGGAAAGAAATCATACAGATCAGAACAGAAATAAGTGAAAAAGAAATGAAGGAAATGATAGCAAAGATCAATAAAACTAAAAGCTGGTTCTTTGAGAAGATAAACAAAATTGATAAACTGTTAGCCAGACTTATCAAGAAAAAAGGAGAGAGGACTCAAATCAATAGAATTAGAAATGAAAAAGGAGAAGTAAGAACTGACACTGCAGAAATACAAAGGATCATTAGAGATTATTATAAGCAACTCTATGCCAATAAAAAATGGACAACCTGGAAGAAATGGACAAATTCTTAGAAAAGCACAACCTTCCTAAACTGACCCAGGAAGAAATAGAAAATATAAACAGACCAAACACAAGCACTGAAATTGAGACTGTGATTAAAAATTTTCCAACAAACAAAAGCCCAGGACCAGATGGCTTCACAGGCGAATTCTGTCAAACATTTAGAGAACAACAAATGCCTATCCTTCTCAAACTCTTCCAAAATATAGCAGAGGGAAGAACACTCCCAAACTCATTCTACGAAGCCACTATCACCCTGATACCAAAACCAGACAAAGATGTCACAAAGAAAGAAAACTACAGGCCAATATCACTGATGAACATAGATGCAAAAATTCTCAACAAAATACTAGCAAACAGAATCCAACAGCACACTAAAAGGATCATAGACCATGACCAAGTGGGGTTTATCCAAGGAATGCAAGGTTTCTTCAGTATACGCAAATCAATCAATGTGATACACCGTATTAACAAACTGAAGGATAAAAACCATACGATAATCTCAATAGATGCAGAAAAAGCTTCTGACAAAATTCAACACCCATTTATGATAAAAACTCTCCAGAAAGTACGCATAGAGGGAAGCTACTTCAACATAATAAAGGCCATATATGACAAGCTCACAGCAAACATCATTCTCAATGTTGAAAAACAGAAAACATTTCCTCTAAGATCAGGAAGAAGGCAAGGTTGCCCACTCTTACAACTATTATTCCACATAGTTTTGGAAGTTTTAGCCACAGCAATCAGAGAAGAAAAAGAAATAAAAGGAATCCAAATTGGAAAAGAAGTAAAACTGCCACTGTTTGCAGATGACATAATACTATACACAGAGAATCTTAAAGTTGCTACCAGAAAACTACTAGAGCTAATCAATGAGTTTGGTAAAGTAACAGGACACAAATTAATGCACAGAAATCTCTTGCATTCCTATATACTAATGATGAAAAATCTGAAAGACAAATTAAGGAAACACTCCCATTTACCATTGCAACAAAAAGAATAAAATACCTAGGAATAAATCTACCTAGGGAGACAGAAGACCTGTATGCAGAAAACTATAAGACACTGATGAAAGAAATTAAAGATGACACAAACAGACAGAGAGATATACCATGTTCTTGGATTGGAAGAATCAATATTGTGAAAATGACTATACTACCCAAAGCAATGTACAGGTTCAGTGCAATCCCTATCCAACTACCAATGGCGTTTTTAACAGGGCTAGAACAAAAAATTTTACAATTTGTATGGAAACACAAAGACCCCGAATAGCCAAAACAATCTTGAGAAAGAGAAATGGAGCTGGAGGAATCAGGCTCCCTGACTTCAGACTGTACTACAAAGCTACAGTAATCAAGACAGTATGGTACTGGCACAAAACCAGAAATATAGATCAATGGAACAGGATAGAAAGCCCAGAGATAAACCCATGCACCTATGGCCAACTAATCTATGACAAAGGTGGCAAGAACATACAGTGGAGAAAACACTGCCTCTTCAATAAGTGGTGCTGGGAACACTGGAAAGCTACATGTAAAAGAATGAAATTAGAATGCTTCCTAACACCGTACACAAAAATAAACTGAAAATGGATTAAAGACCTAAATGTAAGGTCAGACACTGTAAAACTCTTAGAGGAAAACATAGGAAGAACACTCTTTGACATCAATCACAGCAAGATCCTTTTTGACCCACCTCCTAGAGAAATGGAAATAAAAACAAAAATGGGACCTAATGAAACTTCAAAGCTTTATCCAGCAAAGGAAACCATAAATAAGATGAACAGACAACCCTCAGAATGGGAGAAAATGTTTACAAACAAAGCAATTGACAAAGGATTAATCTCCAAAATATACAAGCAGCTCACACAGCTCAATATCAAAAAAACAAACAACCCAATCCAAAAATGGGCAGAAGACCTAAACAGACATTTCTCCAAAGAAGAGATACAGATTGCCAACAAACATATGAAAAGATGCTCAACATCACTAATCATTAGAGAAATGCAAATCAGAACTACAATGAGGTATAACCTCACACCTGTCAGAATGGCCATTATCAAAAAATCCACAAACAATAAATGCTGGAGAGGGTGTGGAGAAAAGGGAACCCTCTTGCACTGTTGGTGTGAATGCAAATTGATAAGCCGCTATGGACAACAGTATGGAGGTTCCTTAAAAAACTAAGAATAGAACTACCATGTGACCCAGCAATCCCACTCCTGGGCATATACCCTGAGAAAACCATAATTCAAAAACAGTCATGTACGACAATATTCATTGCAGCACTATTTACAATAGCCCGAAGATGGAAACAACCTAAGTGCCCATCATCGGATGAATGGATAAAGAAGATGTGGCACATATATACAATGGAATATTACTCAGCCATAAAAGGAAACAAAATTGAGTTATTTGTAGTGAGGTGGATGGACCTAGAATCTGTCATAGAAAGTGAAGTAAGTCAGAATGAGAAAAACAAGTGCTGTATGCTAACACATATGTATGGAATCTAAAAAAAAAATGGTTTTGATGAACCTAGGGGCAGGACAGGAATAAAGACACAGACATAGAGAATGGACTTGAGGACACAGGGAGGTGGAGGGGTAAGCTGGGACGAAGTGAGAGAGTAACATTGACATATATACACTACCAAATGTAAAATAGATAGCTAGTGGGAAGCAGCCGCATAGCACAGGGAGATAAGCTGGGTGCTTTACGACCACCTAGAGAGGTGGGATAAGGAGGGTGGAGGGAGACACAAGAGGGAGGGGATATGGGGATATATGTATGCACATAGCTGCTTCATTTTGTTATACAGCAGAAAGTAACACAACAATGTAAAGCAATTATACTCCAATAAAGATGTTAAAAAAATTACAACAACCGAGCCCTTTGGAATATTACCAATTATTTAAAACATGTAATTGGAGCCCAAGAAGGAGAGCTGAGATAGTGGGGGGTTTTCTAACACTTCTCCAAAATTTTTTAAAGTTATCAACTCACAGAACCAAGAAGCACAGCAAACTATAAGCAAGATAAACACAAAGAAAACACACATATGTATATTATAGTCAAACTACAACATCTTTAAAGTGCTGAAAGAAAAAAGTCAACCTACAATATACCCAAATGATTCCTTAAAAAGAAATACAAAATGAAGACATTTTTAGATAGATCAAAGATGAGAGAGTTTGTTGACAGCTGACCTAAACTACCAGAAATTGTAAAAGAAATTCTTTGGTCTAAAGGGAAATTATATCAGATAAAAGCCAGATTAGCAGGAAAGGCCTAACATATTTAAAAAATTTTTACTTTAGTTCATATATATATATATGTTACACGTATTTCATATATATATATATATATTTTTTTTTTTTTTTTTTTGCGGTACATGGGCCTCTCACTGTTGTGGCCTCTCCTGCTGTGGAGCACAGGTTCCGGATGCGCAGGCTCAGCAGCCATGGCTCACGGGCCCAGCCACTCTGCGGCATGTGGGATCTTCCTGGACCGGGGCACGAACCCATGTCCCCTGCATCGGCAGGCGGACTCTCAACCACTGCGCCACCAGGGAAGCCCCTATTTCATATATTCTTAGATAGATAGATAGATACATACATACATAGATACAGATAGATTATAGTAAACTGCTAAAACTGGCAGGAAAATATTATGGAATATAGGGTCCCATTTCTAAAGGCAAGAAATAACCACAGAATACTTTATAGAACAGTAATGAGTGGTACAGAGCCATTATGAATGCAATTTAGGTGTCAGCAGGAGGGCAGTCACTCTATAATCCTGAGTTCCAGATATGATTTACTCAAACCCCCCATTTCCATGCCTTTAATTCCTCTGTTCTCTGCATGTTTGTGTGTATTTTTTTTAATCTCTGCTGTGACAGTGACACAAGCTGGGTCATAGCCCATGCTTTCTGTTCCCCTTACCCATTCCAGAATCATCTTGTAGAAAAAGATTATATCAAGTAGCAGAAATTTTGCTGAAGACAGCAGCCTGCGTATCCCACTTCAAACAACTGAAAATTGTTTGTAGACCATTCCTGTTCTGAAATGGCCCTTCTTTATACTGCTGTCAAGGTTTTCTTACTGGCTTCCTCACTCATGTACCACTCATCCTTCCACCATCACATAAGCTTCTCTCTTTGTCCTGCCACCTTTCTCATCCTTTTTTCTCTTCTTTTCTGTTCTCTCTCTCAATCAAAATTTGAGCTAACTCAAAATGTTCTCATGCAGAGAAGTTTAAACACTCTTCTCATTGCTTTGGCTCCTGTCCACTCTCACATTCATCCCAGATCTGCTTCATTGCATAACTCCAGGGTTGCTTACATTGTAGTTCATGTAAATGGGGTTCCCTGGAGATGTGCAGTTCAGGGACAGAGCGTGGCGGCGCTACCTTCACTTTATTAAGGTATTTTCCTAATCAAAGACTGTTCTGGTGTCAGCTATTATGCTAATAATCTCCCACCTACATTATATAAATGATCTACAAATTTTTTTTAGAAGATTGAATAAGTCGAAAACTATGCTATACACTTGGATGGCAAGTCTAATGGAAAAATGTCTAGGTGTCATCAGTTCTAATTAAGATATCAGCAGGTTTTTCTTTTCTTTTTTTGTTATATGACAACGATTTTATAATACATTTGAATAATTGAACAGGAGAGAATAGTAAAGAAATACATCTTTTGGGAAAAAGTCAGAACAAATATTAGATCCTATAATGATCACTAATACATGTAACTGTCATCTATATAGTCATCTAACTAGCTAGTTTCCCTTCTAGCTAACTAGTTATTTTTGATCTATCTTTTGTGGACCTCTGAAGCATCTCTTTTCCCTTCTTTCAATAACATCTTCCCCTTCTTCAGATACAAGGCATCACCCCCCAACTATGTATCCCATATGGTTTTGGGAAGCTGCCAATCACAGGATCCCATTCCCTGGCCTAAAGGTGGACATGCAACACAGGCAGGACCAATCAGAGTAAACTATCCTCTTGACCAAAATGATTGGTCCAGGGATACGTAAATGGCTCAAGTCACTCAGAGTTTTCCCTGGAAATATTCAAAATGAAGCTGAAAAAATATATCCTCTTCTGGGAAAGATAACTGGGATGATATTAGCCCAAGACTGCTGGCAGATATGTTTTTCTGCCAGTGGAAATAGCCCATCTGTTAAATGAAAGAACGAATCCAAGCAGAAGTAAGTAAACATGAGAGATGGAGTGAACAAGAAAAAAAATCCTGAAGGTACTGAGTCCCAGTTTGAATTTCTGAAGCTCCAGAACCTATCTGGTTCCTGAAGGTCTCCTCTCAAATCTCAAAGTTTTCCTAGCATATTTCTTATCATACAGACATAGCTACAGAGATAGAGATATAACTACAGGGAATATTTCCCCTTTCTCTGCCCACCTCTCTCCTGGTTACCCTACCCAGAAGAGGAAAGGAAGAGATGCCATTCTGATTGGTTAGGATCCCAGACACGTTTTAGGGTTATGATTTATTATTGGATGATTTCACTCAGATAATGATGGTGATCATGGTGGGGATGGTATGGTGGTAATAAGAGTATTAATATTTGTAGTAGTAGCACTGCAGTAATACTGCTCCTGGGTGTGCCAGAAAGTGCCTGGATGTCCTGAAGTTTCCTAGATATGATTTGCCTCTGTAGTTGAGGTGGGGCTCAGTGGTTTGCAATAGTAGATGATATAGAATCCATAATTGGTATGGAATAATAGAATCTGAGCAGACAAATCACATGAGTTATTTTACACAAACTCTAAGGGAGTTTTACCAAGGGTGGAACTCTCCAAATTTCTCCTTTACTGCAAACACTGGGACCCTTCTTATTTGGCGAAAATCTGGGCATTCTATCTTAGCTTTAAGCTATCTAAGTTGGCTTGTGTATTTCTCTGGGTTATCCTATGTTACGCAAGGATAATAAGGCCTCCCAAGTATACCGCACTATTGAGAGAGCTCAAGATTCCCTTTCTAATTCTTCCCGGCATGCTTTTCTGCCATCCCCTCTCATTCGTCACCTGTTTTTTCCTCCCTTACCTTTAGGGAGCTCTCTAATGAAGCCACTCTCTAATGAGCCTTTCTTCTGTCTTGGATGTTTATTCATTGATTCATTTATTTATTCAAATCTATATTTAGTAAGTACCTACTATGTGCCATCATTGTTCCAGTCGTACCCAGGTGCTTTTAGCATGATAGGAAAACAGATATGGAAACACTTTAATACAAAATTGTTAAATCCAGCCCCATTTAGCAAGGCCATGATATGGTTGGTCTAGCAACCTTGTCTCAGTATCTCAGTGTTTCCTTCCTTTTCTTTCCTGTGTTATCTACCCAGTTTCCTCCCAGGGGTGTAGCTGGGGACACTTAGTTCAATCTTCTATTCATAAGCAAATTCTAGCAACTCCTAAACTTCTCATATCTCTGCTTACAAAGCAGGGGAAGAACAACTGCCCCCAACTATAACACTTGGTGCCTTCCTCTATAGGCATACCATAATATCAGAGCCCCTGGCCATAATTCCAAAACACTTGGCTTTCTCTAGGGCAGAGATAGGAAGTAGGGAAAATTCCACAACCCTGATCCTGCAAAATAATTCCTACTGCCCTACCGGACATGGCAATGGCAGGGCAGTAGGAGGACACATGAACTTGAGGACAAGCGATAGCAGTAACTTCACTGTTGGCTACTGAAAATATAATTCCATGCAATAAACTTGCTCTCATAAAATTGAATTCAGTAGTTCATTTGTATTAGTACTTCTATTATCTGTGTAGATTAAAAAGTGACTAACCTTTAAATTTCAGTTTTACACACTTTTATTTACTTTCCTTTCATACTTCAATTGCTTAGCATCCTAAAATACCACCTACTATGACTGGCACAGAGGCATGGTTTAATTACCGTTTAATTTTATAACAGAGTTTAACTGTATTTTTTGTTGTTTTTTGGATTGTGTAGTAATGCAAAGTTGTGACTGGATTTTAAAATATTTTTTATTATAAAAAGTAGTGTATGCTTGCTGTGCAAATAGAGTTAAGAAATAAAAAGAAATTATCCTATTTTTTGCTCTCAAATTCCACTTCCCAGAAGTCACACCGTTTGATATGTGTCATTCCAGATTTTTAAGCATGTACAGTTGTTCCCCACAAATGAGCTTATGACTGTGTATACACACACACACACGCACACACACACACACGTGCACACACACTCTTATATTTAGCTTTTTCCACGTAACAATCTGTCCATGTCATCCAGATATTTCACAGTACAGATGTACTGTAATGCATTTAACTGTTTATCTATTGAAATATAATTTAAATGATTTTAGATTTTCACTATTACAAACATTGTTACAATAAGTGACTTTGTAATGTATATTCTTGCATGCTTATGTGATGTATCTGGAAGGCAACTTTCTAGAAATGGAATTGCTGGGCCAAAGATTAGATGTACGTGATATTTACATAGATACCACAAAAATGCCATCCAAAAAGGTTATGCCAGCCTGTGTTCTTACCAACAGCATGTGTCTGAGAGCATCTGTTTTAAATCTTTGCCAATCTGTTAGTGAAACATGGTATAGCATTGTTATTTTGATATGCATTTCTTTAATCGTGGATGAGATCTAGCACTTCTCATACATTTATTAACCATTCATATTTCTTCTTCTCTGTGTTATATTCTTTTTGTGACTGGATTTTTATATTGCAAATAATTTCTAAGAAAGAGTACATGTTTTTGCGTTTCATATTAAGAAACTCTGAAAATTTTAAAGCTTATAATTAAAATTAGAATTATATTGGTACCAGGGTCATGTATAATGAAATAATGGTTTTTACTTTGGGGAAAAGTTCTCCAGTCCATCTGTGTCTACTTGCATTCGCCATACCCGGGAATAATAGTCTCAGACATTCACATACTCTTTAAAAAGCTGCACAATGACATGTTTTATTGTAACCATG
The DNA here is from genome assembly GCF_005190385.1 of Monodon monoceros. Classification (NCBI taxonomy): domain Eukaryota; kingdom Metazoa; phylum Chordata; class Mammalia; order Artiodactyla; family Monodontidae; genus Monodon; species Monodon monoceros. Next base: position 59,306,364 of record NW_021703783.1, read on the forward strand.
AGGCTCAAAAATATAAAAGTCATAGAGGATGGGCTGGCTCAGTGCCAATAGCACAGAAAACAGCTTTTCAGAGGTTATGTAAGAAGGGGGTAAGAAACTACATGATTATGCCATGTGTGAAATTAAAAAGCTGGGGTTGGCCCAGATCTCAAGTGCAGCTGGGAAAGAAACAGGAGCAGTAGTCAAATGCAAAGGAGAAAATCACCAGCACTGGTGTGAATTCGAATACTGTTTGCCACACAAAGATTAAGCAAAGGACCTATTTATCTTTGTTTCAATTCAAGGTAAGTAGATCTCCAACATAGGGAAGCCCCTGAGTAGGACAAACCAACTGCTTTAGTTTTAGTTTGTTTGGTGGTGGTTGTTTTTGGTTGCAAGTGCAGGAGCCTGACTCAAACTAGTTCAGGCTAAAGGAGAATTCACCGGTTTATGTAAAAGAAAGTTGAGAGATTAACAATGTTCTAGTGTCAGTGAGTTCACGGCTGATTCTAAAGGGCTGTGCCTTATCCTCCAGCTCTTGCCTGCTTTTCTCTGCTTGGGCTCCTTCTCAGGCAGGCTCTCCCTACAAGGTAGAAGAGATGGCTGAGAATATAAAGATGGATAAGACATCATCCCTATTTTTTTAATTTAATTTTTTTTTTTGCGGTACGCGGGCCTCTCACTGTTGTGGCCTCTCCCGTTGCGGAGCCCAGGCTCCGGATGCACAGGCTCAGCGGCCATGGCTCACGGGCCCAGCTGCTCCGCGGCATGTGGGATCTTCCCAGACCGGGGCACGAACCCGTGTCCCCCGCATCGGCAGGCGGACTCTCAACCACTGCGTCACCAGGGAAGCCCTTCTTTTCATTTTATAAAAATTTATTATTAAGGTCATTTCCAGAGAATTCATCTTTATCCCCTTTACTTAAACTAATTCCTTCTTTTCTTGGACTATTTTTGTTCTCTTTCTACATATAATCACTATAGTAAATTCCGGAATATATGTAATTTTTTACCTTTTCACAAAGTCACATTTCATATTTCATTTATTTCATTTGTACTTGCCCAAGAATGTAATCTTTATATTTTTATTAATGGCTACCTAATCCTAATTGTTCATTGACTCAATGCACATTTTTTTCATATTTAAAGAGCAATTTTAGGTTCACAGCAAAATTGAGGGAAAGGTACACAGATTTCTCATGTACCCCCTGCCTTCACACATGCGTAGCCTCCCCCATTACCAACATTCCCCATTAGAGTGGTACATTTGTTACAATTAATGAACCTACATTGACACATCATTATCAGCCGAAGTCCATAGTTTACAGTACAGTTCATTCTTGGCGTTGTACATTCTATGGGTTTGGACAAATGTTAATGACATGTATCCTCCATTATAGTATCATAGAGAATTTTCAATGCCCTAAACATTCCCTGGGCTTTGCCTACTCTTTCCTCACCTGTACCCAACCCCCAACCCTGGACAACCACCGATCTTTTTATTGTCTCCGTAGTTTTGCCTTTTCCAGAATGTCATATATTTAGAATCATACAATATGTAGCCTTTATTTTTTATTTTATTTTGTTATTTTAAAATTAATTTTTATTGGAGTATAGTTGCCAATAAGTAGCCTTTTAAAATTGGCTTCTTTGGGCTTCCCTGGTGGCGCGGTGGTTGGGAGTCCGCCTGCCGATGCGGGGGACACGGGTTTGTGCTCCGGCCTGGGAAGATCCCACATGCCACGGAGCGGCTGGGCACGTGAGCCATGGCCGCTGAGCCTGTGCGTCGGGAGCCTGTGCTCCGCAACGGGAGAGGCCACAACAGTTGAGAGGCCCGCGTACCGCAAAAAAAAAAGACTTATTTCACTGAGTAATATGCATTTAAGTTTCCTCCATGTCGTTTAATGGCTTGTTGGCTCATTTTTTTTTAACCCTGAATAATACTCCATTGTCTGTATGTACCACAATTTGTCCATTCACCTACTGAAGGACACCTTGGTTCCTTCCAAGTTTTGGCAGTAAAGAATAAAGCTTCTATAAACATCCATGTGCAGGTTTTTATGTGTGGACATAAATTTTCAACTCCTTTGGGTAACTACCAACAAGCATGATTGCTGGATCTTATGGTATGAGTATAGTTCATTTCGGATGAAGCTGCCAAACTGCCTTCCAAAGTGGCTGTCCCATTTTGCATTCCCACCAGCAATGCATGAGAGTTCCTGCTGCTCCTCCACATCATGGCCAGCATTAGGTGTTGTCAGTGTTCCAGATTTTGACCTTTTTAATAGGTATATAGTGGAGTCTCGTTGTTTTAATTTGCGTTTCCCTGATGACATGTGTTGTGGAGCAGCTTTTCATAAGCTTATTTGTCATCTGTATGTCTTCTCTGGTAATGTGTCTGTTCAGACTGTGGCCTATTTTTAATCAGGTTGTTTGTTTTCTTATTGTTGAATTTTAAGCGTTCTTTGTATAATTTGGATAACAGTCCTTTAACAGATGTGTCTTTTGCAAATATTTTCTCCCAGTCTGTGGCTTGTACTCTCATGCTTGTGACATTGTTTTTTGCAGAGCAGAAGCTTTTAAGTTTTAATAAGGCTAGCTTATCCATTATTTCTTTCATGGATCATCCCTTTGGTGTTGTATCTAGAAAGTCATCACCATAAGCAAGGTCATCTAGGTTTTTTCCTATAGTATCTTCTAGAAGTTTTTATAGTTTGCATTTAGATCTGTCATCCATTTTGAGTTAATCTTTGTGAAGGGTTTAAGGTCTATGTCTAGAGTCACTTTTTTTGTGTGCATGTGGATGTCCAGTTGTTCCAGCACCATTTGTTGAAAACACTATCTTTGCTCTATTGTAATGCCTTATCTCATTTGTCAGATAAGTTCACTATCTATACCAGGGTCTATTTCTGGGCTTTCTATTTTGTTCCATTGATCTATTTGTCTAGTCTTTCACCAATAACACACTGTCCTGATTACTATAGCTGTATAGTTAGTCTTAAATTGGGTAGTGTCATCCTTGACCTTTGTTATTTTCTTTCAATATTGTGTTGACTATTCTGTTTTTTGCCTCTCCATATATACTTTAGAATCATTTTGTCAATATCCACAAAATAACTTTCTGGGATTTTGATTGGGATTGCCTTGGATTTATATATCAAGCTGGGAAGAACAATATTGACTCTTCCTATCTATGAACATGGAATACCTCTCCATTTATTTAGTTCTTTAATTTGGTTCTTAAGAGTTTTGCAGTTTTCCTTATACAGATCCTGTACATATTTTGTTAGATTTATACCAGTTATTTCATTTTTGTAAATTGCATTGTGTTCTTAATTTCAAATTCCACTTGTTCACTGCTAGTATACAGGAAAGCAATTGACTTATGTGTATTAATCTTGTATCCTGCAAACTTGCTATAATCAATTATTAGCTCCAGGATTTTTTTTGTCACATCTCTTAGATTTTCTACATAGATGATCACACCATCTGCAAACAAAGACAGTTTAATTTCTTCCTTCTCAATCTGTATACCTTTTATTAAATTTTCTTCTCTTATGGCAATAACTAGTACTTCCAGTATGGTGCTGAAAAGGAGCAATGAGAGGGAATATCCTTGCCTTATTCCTGATTTTAGTGGGAAAGCTTCTAGTTTCTCACCACTAAGTGTGATGTTAGCTGTAGATATTTGTTTTTCATTTTAAAAATCAAGTTGAGGATGTTCCCATTTATTTCTAATTTACTGAGAGTTTTTATGATGAATTGGTATTAGATTTTGTCAAATGCTTCTTCCGCATCTATTGATATGATCATTTTATTTTTCTTTTTTAGCCTATTGATGTGATGGATTATGTTAATTGATTTCCATTGAATCAGCCTGTGTGGCTGGGATAAATCCCACTTGGTTGAGTTAGGAAGTATTCTTTCTGATTCTGTCCTCTAAAAAAGATTGTAGAGAATCAGTATAACTTCCTCCTTAAATGTTAAATCAAGGTACACTTTTAAAGTACAGTTTGTATTTGGAAACTATATGATAGCTTAGAGTGAAAGAGCTCAAATCCTAAGCACAGTGCCCTGAATTATCATCATGGGAAAAGGAAGTGCTAGATCACCTAGAAACCTGTCCTTGGTTTGTTTCAGAGCACTCCTCTCCTGATTTCTACAACATTTACTGAAAACCTACTATATGACAGCAGGCATTGTACTAGGTGCTTGATAATTAATTAATTAATTACACATGCACATATATGCATATATGTGAATAAATATATATCCATTTATTTTGTTTAAAATTAAAATTTTTTATTTTGACGTAATTTCAGACCTTTGTTGCAATAAGTGAATAAAGAATTTCTACAAATCCTTCACTCAGATTCCTCAAATATTTACATTTTATTATCATTTCTCTTGGAGACTTTCAGCCATGATGTTCCATTATTCTTAAATACTTCAGCATATATTTCCTAAAAACAAGAACATTCTTTTATATAACCATAGAACAATGATTAAAATAAGGAAATTAGCATTGATGCAAAAGGATTGTCTACTATATGGATTGTATTCAAATTTTGGCAATTGTTCCAATAAGTGTCTGCTATAGGAAAACAAAATTCTGGATCATACGTTGCATTCAATTTTTATTTAATTTGGAATAATTCCTCACTCTTCCTTTGTCTTTCATGACATTGACATTTTTTTAGGAGTACAGGCCATAAATTTTGTAGAATGTCCCTCAGTTTGGGTTTGTCAGACGTTTATTCACAATTAGATTCAGGATACGACTTTTGGTAGGAATACCACAGAAGCGACATTGTCTTCTTCTCAATGCATCATTTCAGGAGACACATAATGCCAATTTATTCCATGTCCCTATTTTTAAAGTACTTAGCATCTAGGAGTGGTGACAGGCATGCAGAGAAATAACTTTGACGTAGTCTGATTATCACAAGTCAGATGTACATGTGCGTAGACATGTTTTATTCATTCTTCATATTTTCTTGGCTTACCTTTTTGCTCCAACCATTGCTGTTGCAGCCAACTATGCTCTGCCACAGCCTTGCCTCAATTGCATGGAGCATCTCCTACTTTGCAGTAGGAATTCTCTGCCACCACCACCTGGGATGCCTGCAGAAGCCCATCCAGCTATTCTGGCACAGGCACAGACTGTAAAGTGGAAGGAGCTGACACTCACTGGAGAAACCACTGAGGGGTAGAGCCAGTGAATCAATCATCAACTGATTCTGTCAGTCAGTTCTGACAATTCTGAGGCACAATTACACAGCTCTTCAAAGGCTCTCATCAGGACAAAGCTCTTGGTACCCACAGTGGTGACCAGCTCAAAAATGCATGCTTGGATTGGCTTTCTTTCCTTCTATTAACCATTCTTCTCCATACTCACACTCCTGTCTCTTGGAATTACTTCCAAAGCAAACCAACTGCATCTAAACCGTTGTCTCAGACTCTACCTTTCGAGGGAACCCAAGATAAGACATTTGATCTCAGGAGTAGACCTAGAAAGCAGACACCCAGAAAAGGATTCTGGAACTGAATCCCTCGCCAGTCAGACACTTGCACTTTTGGTGGAAAGTGTGGGTGGTGATAACCCCTGGCCTGAATCAGCATCACTAAGACTTTTACTGGTAGATGACTGGGATGAATTATAGGTAGAAGGTCAAGCATTTGCTTATGAACTAAGGATAGCCCTTGAACAGTTGGAAGGCAATGGTAATTATAAGACCTGTGGATTGGCTTATTTTTGTTAAGGGCTCATGAAAACTTAAAAAAAAAGAAAAAGAAAAAAGAAAGAAAGAAAAAAAAAGAAGGGACAGGCTCAAGTTACCAACTTTCAAGTCTAGGCAGGCTGTGAAAACCAGAAAGCATCCAAGGCAGTATTTAAAGAGGTGTTTATCTTTTGTATCCACAGAGCAAACTGTGCTCACAATCAGACCCAGGATTGAGTTGTAAGGTAGCATAGCTACAAAGGAGACTGAAATACTGTCTTGACAGGTCTTCTGTGCCAAAGGCAGGGACCTAAAAGGGAATAACTGGAAACCTGAGACTTGCAACAGTAGCATTTAGATGAACAAGCCTGAGAAATGTCAAAATGTCTTCTGAAATCTGTGTTGGTACAAGTAGCTTCCTCTGCTCTGCTTAAGAATAGCCTACCTTTTCTGGAGCCCCTGCAAAAACCTGTATGAAGCAATAGACACATAAACAAAGATCTGTAAGACCTGGTTAATATTTATTTACCTGAAGGAACTGAGGAGTGAATCCTGAAAGTGTTGGACCAGTGAAGGCAAGTGCGGACAGAAGAGAATTAACTAACATTGAAAAACACCTGGAGTTTCATGACATAGCAAGGACACATGGAGCTAGTTCTAATATATTGCTGGGATGGCTCCTTAAAGCTTAGATAGGATGAAGGCCTATAGCAAATGAAGGAGAGATTCTAGAAGTGCCTTGACTTCCTTGAGGAAGGTGTCAGAAGGCTCTGGGAGGTTAGAATGTAAGAACAAATGTATAATATTATACCTGAGAACCCACCATCTGACTATGTCTCTTGTAAGAGCCCAGTGGACACACCTATCTCCAAGGCAGTAAGAAATACAGTGGTGAGGGTACCACTGGCATCTTTGAGAAGCTCAGTGGTATTTATCCACTGTAGGTGACAGTAAGAGATGCTCCTATGGGACTGGGCTCCTTAATATTAATTCGATTGATAAGAACACAAAATAGCAGAGGCCAGATGGTAGTACCTGACCAACAGAAGGAAGTGTACATAATTGTGATAATGCAAGGCCAGAATGGCAACCAGAATATCTTCACCCACAGGGCTCTGTTATAATGACTAATAGACCATGGTGTGTCTCAGGGCAAGTTAAATGAGCATCCACTAGGGTGTTACTTGATCTATATGTACAACCACACACACACACAAAAAAAAATCAACAGCTGGTTAAAAGAAGGCAGATGACAAAGAAACTATAAGGGACTAAAAATAACTACACGCATGCAGTTAGGGCAATTATCAACAATAAGATACAAAAAGGTCATAAGCTAGCTGCCGTTTTGGAGGTGTGGGGAGCAAAGGCATGGTATTTCCCCAAATCCCTGCACACAGTAGCACCAAGGGGCTGGCCAGACCACCTAAGCACCCCACCTCCAGCCCAACCCACCAATAGGCCCCAACCAGTCATCCCATTGAAGGAACCAGCCTGCCCTCCTTGGAGCAAGCAAGGGCACCTGTTACTTGGTCCCAGTAAAGCCTTACCTGAATTTCTTATCTGGCCTCTTATCAATTTCTATTGATTAAAGGGTCCAAGGACACGGGGTTGGTAACAGCACCACATCCCTAAATTAAACACATGTCAAATTCCACATACTCCCCTTAATTCTCTAATTTGATTTTATCTACACCAGTGACATAGGGTAAGGAGGGGCAAGATGAAGACTGAATTGTTGAAGTGAAAATTATTTCTGTCCATGTTAAAAGGTGTCTGAAAGCAGTTTGGAGCTCCAAAGGCAGAGCCCTAATTCTGACTAGTTCTGCATACTGGGTGGAAGAGTCAAAACCAAAATTCTTGGTTTGGGCCAGGACCAAAAGAATGAAAATGTTGCTTTTTCTCATTTCAGTCTGAGAAAAATGCTTTTTCTCATTTCAGTCTGAGAAAAAGCAACAGTGCTGGAACACAGACATAGCTAGCCACAAAGTTAACAGGGAAGCTATTTTTTTCCCCCCTGCGATGCAGCATCTGTCAAATGCCATATCCACCCCTCCTTGAGTGATACTGTTCTCTTGCCAGTGATGCCCAGACCCACTTTACTATTTTCGTTTATTACTAGACTACCCAATTACTGAACGGGCCCTCTCCTCACGACAGCATCCAATCCCTGGTTAATCCTCTTTTCCTAATCCCGCCTCAGAAACAGCATCCAATCCAGAACTGATTCCCGCTCTCCCTAGACCTACAGAGTCCTTTGGCGGGAACCTAAACTTTACAAAAGACTCTTTCTCCTCCCTTTTCCAGTGGTATCCAAGCTTCCTCTGGAGTGCCCTTCCTCTTGATTTACAAATAAATCTGATGTTATCGGATTGCAGGCTTCTTCCAGTTTGGCTTTAACACGAGACAGGTTAGTATAAGGATCTCTACTAGATTGTTCCACGATTTTTGCTACATCGTTCTCTGAGCAGTTTGGATTTTCGATTTTTAATAGCTAAAAACAAAGATAAATGCTTTCTATAACAGTCCCATCAGCACATTTCTAGAAAGCAATCCCCTCCACCCCCCCATGCAGCCCTAATATCCGTTTAATAATGTCTTTAGTCATTTTATCTGGTTCTCATTTCAGCGAATTCAGCTTAAATGACTTCAGTTCTGAATTCCTGGATTACATTAAAATGTAGCAGATGGGGGCGTGCGGGGTTTGAGGGCGTACATTCTTAACGTGGTTACTCTTAATTCAAGACCAATGAGGGCAGGTTGCGATCATTTTTAACAGGCTTCTCCAGGAGGAAATCCCAAGCTTTATCCGTGTTTTCCCGGGCGCCCCCCCGGAGGCATAAATTGCGGGATGACCTTTTTGAATGCGGAGAAAGGGGTGCGTGTTTCGTCTTCTGGAGCGATGCACATCTGGATTCAAGCCTGAGAGCCCAAAACCTAGTACCTGGAGCGAAGTGATGGTTCCACTCCGGGTCTCTGAGAAGCGGTCCCGGGGGTCTCGTATCGGGACAGTGGGGTTTCCGGGCTTGGCCGCCCCGACTGCCGGGGATCCCGAATCTCGGCTGCGCCTCTCCGGAGCCCTGCTTTCGTTCCCGTACCGCCGCTTGGTTTCTCACGTTAACTACCCGGTTGCCCAGCAGCCGCCTCCCCGGGGTAGCCAGAGGCGCACAGCTGCCTGGGGCGCGGGCCCGCTTGCGAGTGGCAGCGCCCACGCCCAGAGCCTTCCGCCCGCCTGCCCCGGCGCAGTGCAGCAGAGCGCGCTCCCGCTCGGGCCGGCCCGGCACGCGCGCACGCGCGCAGGGACCCGTGCTCCCCGAGGGGGGAGGGGCAGAGGGGGCGTCACGGGGGGAAGGGAAGGAGGAGGAGGAGGAGTAGGCGGCCGCGTTGCCTCCGGCGGGGCTCGAGCTCGCCCTCGCGCTCGCCCTCCGCCTTGCCCGAACCCTGCGAGGGTGAAACGCTTTCTCCCGGCATGCAGCGGGAGGAGGGATTTAACACCAAGATGGCGGACGGCCCGGATGAGTACGAGACCGAAGCGGGCTGCGTGCCCCTTCTCCATCCAGAGGTGAGAAACGGCGCCGAGCCCATTCCTAGCCCTGCGATCCTCCAACCTTTCTCCCCCGGACTCGCAGGGGGCGGTGGCCTGCGTGTTCGGGGTAGTGGAACGCGCGGAAGTTGGGGAGGGCGGGGAGGCAAATCCAGGCCCGAGCGCGGCTGTGAGCGGATAACGGGGGAGGAGATAGCGGGGCGGGCCCGGCCGGGGCGGGCTCTGGGACGCCGTCCCTGGCTGTGCCTGGAGGACAGAGGTGGAGATGTTGACGGTTCTACTCTGTCGCCGCGCTACTCGCGGGTGCACTGGCGGCGGGGGCCTGGTGCTTGTTTGGAACCGCACGTTAAGCCCTAGTCCTGCTCCAAGCCTCTCGGGGCGAGAAGGAAGCGCGTGTGGTTTTGATTTCTTCTCTTTTCCTTCGCCAGAGTGAATGACGGTTATCTATTTCTCCCATTTGGCTCACTGTGGGGGAGTGTAGGGGACGAACACAGCTTTTTGGCCAAAGTGATGTCCTTCCCGTGATGCAATAGGCAGCACCTCGGGGCCCCTTGTGTCGGATGTCCTTCTTTGAGCGTTTGTCCTTAAGCGATTAAAAAGAGAGGTCAAAACTTTTGGGAATAGACCCACGCTCACATTAGCTTGTCAAAGTACCGTGTTTTTTCGGGGGAGGGGCGGGAGCCAGAGGAGGACAGTGCAACACGTTTCCCATCACATGAGTATCTTCACCTGTAAGTAAACAGTGCCCCTCTCCAAGATCAGTAGCATTCTGTTAGTTTATAGCCGAGCTAGTGCTAGTTCAGGCCTGGATGCATTCCGGTTTTTAATGATCCACGGTGATGTGCGGAGGGCAGCAGCAAAGCTTGCTGAAGAACTCCTGTGGTTTTTTTGAGCTTAAGGGTTGAAGACAATCTTTGTGTTGTAGGGTGAACAAACATGGAAGTCTCTACCTGGTTATCTTGCATTAGAATGATTCTGTTTATTTCTGGAGTTGGGATTATACCATGCTTATATTACTTAGTATAATATAAATACAAGCACTTACCCATGTTATATGTTAATACTCATCACCTCATTCATCACTTTGACTTATCAAAAACAGTGGCACAGTTCCTTAGGAATATACCTGGGCCACTCTCAATGAAAAGGCTACTTTGGATTTCTGACAAACAGAGTTCTACAGTAAAACTAAACTTTTTTTTTTTTTGGCCAAAGTGGTAAAAAAAAATTCTCAGAATTGGCATCGGAGACATCTCTCTTTTAGCTCACACTTTAGGCCCTAAAAATATATCAAGAAATAGACAAAGTTTTCAGATGATGCATTGAAAATGTTTCTAAGGAATATTTCTATTCATCTACTCCTGTGAAAGTATTTTAAATACTTAAATATTGATTCTATAACATAACTCTTCTCTCTTCATAAACCTTTGCTTTGTGAAATAGTTCATTGTTTGGTACTTTAGGAGTAATTTCAACAGGCAACAAATCCAGAAATTGCTTGGTATAATGTAATGGCCTGTAGGCTTGGAATTTAGAGACCAGTCTTCAGGTTGCCATTTAATAGACTATTACTAGAAAATCAACTTCCTCATCATTGAAAGTGGAAGTTGAAGTAGATGATATCTACCATTCCTTTTTGCTTGACAAACACAAGGTCCACTTAGTTTAGGTGTTTTGAGTCTTAAGCTCATAACTACCAGGCCTAAGGTCTTTCTGAATTTTTGCTGTGGTTAGTTTTGCATTCACACCTGGTACAGACCTGGTATAGTTCTGCTGCTTTCTTGCTGTGCATTCTTGGGCAAGCTACTTCCCTGAGTTTTGGCTTCATGATTTATAATAATGGGATGAAATAATAATAACGAATAAGCTAAGGATTAAGTGAGATAATATATTCATTTTTGTTGTTAAAGTAAGCGGTGTCTTCCTACTCCCTTGGAAAGAAACCTAGCAAACCTTTTTTGCGTTGGTGAGCAAATAATAGTACCATTTACTTGTTTTTGGAGAGAACATAGACTTTTGGTCAAACTTGGGTTCCAATTCTGGATTTGTAGTAATTAGCCAAGTAACCTGAGACAGATTCTTAATCTCTTTAAAGCCTCAGTTTGTTCATCAGAAAATGGAGATGCTGCCTAATTCACTTGGCTTTAAGGGATTAGGTGAGACTTTTTGTTGAGGTTTAAGAACTGGCACATTGTACGTGCTCAGTTAATGTTACTCCTTTCTCCACCAAAAGGAGGGCGGTGTTATATATTTATTTTGATTTTGATGACTGGTGTAGAAACTTGTGTGGGTTTTAATTTAGTGGAATAGGATCTTGTAGGAACAAGTTTATTTTACTTTTTATGTTCAAATTTAACACTGTGTCACAAAAATAGTTTCTCACTATTTGTTGAATAGATGAATTATTTGTGGGATAAAGAAATTAGCTATCCTTAAATCTCTTGTTAGTATGCAGACTGCTCACTGTTAAAACTTTTCTTAGGGAATTATGTAATCAGATTAACAACGAACCCTTCTTTTTAGAGATATTTGCTATGAGAGAACCTTACTTTTCAATTAATTAAATAATCCATTCATTTAGTCAGTCACTTAAACATTTGTTTATCTTGAGACTTCAGTATATTTGTGGTAAATACAGTGAGAAACAGTATAGGATACTGGTCAAGAGCCAAGACTCTGGTGACAAATGGAGAATCTAGGTTCTGCCACTTACTATCATCATGGTCAAATTACATTTTACGCTTTTGTGAAATTAGGATAATAGTACCTACCTCTTAGAGTCATTGTGAGTATTAACTAGAATATTGTTTGTAAAACAGTCATCACAGACCTAGGCATGCAGACTGCCAAGCAAATGTAAAGGGCTCTGACATATAGTGAGTACTGATGCTGTTGACTTTATTTTCTGATGAAATAAGATTGTTTTATTTTAATGGAAGAAATTAGAGGCTATTTGGAAAAAGATAAACTGAGTATCAGGGGATTAGGGTGCTAATCCCAGCTCTTCCATTTTAGGCTAGTGGACATTTAAACTACACTTAGTTTCTTTGCTTTTAAGATAAAGAGGCTAGACTGGACGCTCTCTTCAGATTTCTTTAAACTCTAATGCTCTGTTGTATGTTGTGATTTTTCAAGATTGATAGGCTTGAGCATCTATCTGCTAGATGCATAGCACTGTACTAGGTTATATGGATGAAAATAGAATAAATAGAATAGCTTCTGCTCTCCAGAAGTTAATGATCCAGTTGGAAAGATATCAGAATACAAATAGTGCTGAAATGAGAAGTGTAGCCTGTAAGTAGGTTCGGATTCCTGTTATCTAGAATGGTTAGAAGTAAAACTTCAGCAGAGATAAAGACCATATGTTGGTCTACAGGTCCAGCTGGCTTGCTGTCACCAGCCTTCCGTTTCACTCACTAGTACGTCCTCAGTAAGCCTTCTCTGCTCTTTCATAGAATGAGGTCACAATACTCCCTTCAGCCAGAGTATTATTATAAGGGCTCTCTGTCTCAGCAAGGTCTGACTCAGAGCTTTGAACTGGATTGCCTAGATTACCTGGGGCTTTCATCTCTTGCTTGCTTCCTTTTTTTCTCAATTTCAAACTACTGCCTTTTCTCTAATGTCTCATTTTTTTTTTAATGGTAACTTTTTTACTTCACATTAAATTTGTCCATATTCATGTCTCATTTTTTCTTTGTTTAGAATATTAAACTGAAGAACTACTGCATCTCCTGTCTTTACAGATTTTACAGAATCTATTTTTTGAAACTTTTCTTCAGTGAAAGTGATTTTGCCTTTTTCCATTACTAATTTTTTTTGCCTGATTATATAGAGATACACATGTGTACAGATATATAAATTAACTCATTTGTTTTCATAAAGCAGATGGAAAGTTACTTTGAAAATTACTTTTCTTTTTCTGATAGATTGCTGGCACACTCTTTCCCTTCAAAACATGTCTTTCTGTCAGTCTTTAGGATCTGATGCCTTTTTTATTCAGCAAAAATGCTATAGGCCATATACTTGTAATTTAGATTTAAAAATACTATACCCTAAGCATAGTAACTACTGAGTCAATATATAAAAATGAAAATGCCACTAATGGGTGACCTCATGGATTGTGGCAAAGCCAAAGTTGAAAATTACTGACGTGTAGAACCAAAAAATTATATTTGATTGTGAGAAATGCCATTTTACTGTTTTGACATCTTTGTTTTGTTTCGATCCCTACTTTTATTTAATTTGTGAGACCTATCCCCAAAGTATTTATTAAGAGGGGACTGTGGAGTGGGTAAATATAAGAGGATGCAGGTTAAAAGTGAGAGTGCTGGTGTTTGGCTGCTTGAGTTCAGATCCTAGTTTTGTACTTACTAGCTTTGTGACTCTGGGCAAGTTATTGAACTGTGTTCCAATTTTCCAGACTAAAACGGGAATATAATAGCTCCTACCTCATGAAGCTGTCGTGAAGATGAAATGAGAGAATATATATAAAGTTCTGTGTCTGGCACTTAGTAACACAATACATGTTAGCTATTAATGTTATGATTAGTTATTAATATCTCAAGCAATAGTAGTATACATATACTAGATATTGAGGCAACTGCCTAGGTAGCTAAGATAACGAAAATTGGGGTTTGAGGAGAGGACAGGCAGAGTACTCTTTATTATAAGCCTTTTTTGCACTATTTAATGTTCTTAAAGATGTGTGCTTTGATATGAAGAGTGTTTGTTGAGCATCTCAGTATGGTCTTGATGCTTTGATAGGCCATAGAGTAATGAGGAATACAGAATAAGGCATTGTAAAATAACAAAAGATGAATTGGAGGCCTTCAGATCCCTCAGGATAGATGAATGTGTGTGTGTGTGTGTGTGTGTGTATTTTGTTAAAAATTTAAAATGCATTGTGGACCTCCTTTCCTCTAGAGAGTATCCTAAGGGTGTGTTAGGGTAGTTAGGGTTGGTTAGTCGTTTAAAGTGTCTTGATGTAGTGTGATTTTAACAGAACTCCCAACAGCCACATAATCCAGAAAGATGTTATTTCAATATCAGGGTTATGTGAAATTCTCTTTCAAAGCATCGTCTATTTCTAATATTATTTTATGATTGGATTGTATTACAGATAGATAATTCAAGAATAAAATATCAAATAGTTTAAGCTTTGGAATTTAAAAAGTTGATTCAAGGCAGTATTATATTTATAAAATATGCAAGTAAAATTCTCACCCAGTGCAATAATTATCCATTTGTAGGATGATATCTTCTGTTAAATTCTCCTTAAAATAGAGCTACAGGCAGCTAATTTGAAAGTAGAGTGAAACTTGAGCCTTCTTTAAATGAGATATTATGAAGAACTTAATTTCCTGAATTATAGACAGCTAACAGAATATTTTTGATTTTTGTCTCAAATCGTGTTGAAAATTTTCCAAATGAATTACTCTACTTTCTAGGGTTAATACATACTAAATATGATAGAATCTTTCTTTGATAACTCAGAATATTATAGTGTCCTAGGCTCATCTTTCTGATTACTGATAATTATTGTTGAGGAGATGGAAATGATAGGGCTAAATGTACCTGAAGGGGTTTCTTTGTATATATATCAGATAACCTGTGTTTTTTATCAGTTGTTTTATACTAGGAAAAATCAAGTGAAAAATACTGTTAATTACTGATTGAGATGTTACTGTACCCTCATTCAGTTTTTTAACATGTATATGTGTGTGTGTGTGTATTATAAACATCTGTTAATTTATGAAGGATTTAATGAAGGATGAACAAAACTGGTGACCAAAACTATCCCCATTATCATTAAAATAAATGAACAAATGAACGAATGAACAAACCCTTTTGTGAGCTGAAGAAGTTGCTTGTCGTGTTAGTTAGAATCCTTGGATTGCAGATGTCACCAACCTTTTAAAAATCTACTTGGGCAAAAAGGGGAATTTACTGGTCCACATAACCCAAACTCAGGATGGCAGGAGTGCAGTTGGGCTCAAGGATAACTGGAACCTGAGCTGAGAATGTCACCAAGACAATCTTCTCTCTCTCCTCATCTCTGCCCTTCAGCTTCATTTTCTCCTAATGCAGAGTAGCTTCTTTCCTCTGTGTAGTGGGGACATGGATGCCAGCATTGATATCTCAAATCTCAGCTGACCATTAGAGAGGGACTGCTTGTCTTTCCTTATTCCACATTGGAAAGAGGCAGTGTGTCCACTCCTATGACCACGGGAGAGGGTCTGAACTTTGCCAAGCCATCTTGCTTGGAGTTGGAGGAGGAACAGTTTCCTTAAAGCAGGAATGCTAGCAGGGAAACTGTTTCTGTCCTCTGTACTCTTAGTGTGAAGAACTGTTTGCTTTGTTCCAGTCTTCTAGTTTTTTACGTACTTTGAGATGCTGTAATTACACTGCACTCATTGTTAACAGTAAATGTTCTAGTTGAGCTACTGAATAGCATGCTGCATGAATAATCTAGACCAAGGTTGGGAAACTTTCTCTGTAAAGGCCAGATAGTAAGAATTTTCCAGTTTGTGGGCCATGTAGTCTCTGTAGCAACTACTCAGCTCTGTGGTGGTTGTATGAAAGCAGCTGTAGACAATATGGAAATGAATGGGTGTGCTGTGTTTCAATAAAACTTTATATATAAAATCAGGTGTTGGGCCAGATTTGAACTGTGGACTCTATTTGCCAGCTCTGATCTAGATAATACATAGGAACTCCAAGAAATTTATGTTAAAATATATGATATTTCAGTGCATTAAATCCCATTAACCACTGGTGTGCAATAACTTCATCAGAACTAGATTTGCATGGTAGATGGGTTGGGTAAAGTAAGAATATGTGTGTGTGTGTGTGTGTGTGTGTGTGTGTATTAGAACCTTATGGAGAACTTTGTTAGAATACACGTGTTTCCATATACACCTCTCACAGTTTCTAATTTAGTATTTGGGTTTGTGGTATGTATGTTTTGAAAAACTTTCAGAGGTGATTCTGATAATCCCATACTTCATCCTCCTCTCTCTGATATGCACTTGATGTGTGGGAAAAGTTTTATTACTTTTTTTTTTTTACACAAGGAGGAGGAAAGTAGCTAATTTTACATTTAAGGTATGAGGCATTGTATTGTGTGCTTTTCATGTTATCTCCTCAATCTGATGGATAATCACAATGGTAATTGCTAACAGTTACCAGATTATAACTGAAGTAGCCACTGTCCTAAACAGTTTTGCTTATATATTCATTCATTTAATTCTCACACCTTTCTTAATACCTTTTTTACAAATGAGAGGATTGAGGCATAGAGAGGGTAAGCAACTTGCTGGTAAGTGGCAGAACTGAATTAGAATCCAGGTTCAAACTGCTTGAATCCAGTTGCCCATTTTGTATTGTGATAGTGATGATACAGAGTTGATTGAATAGTTAGCTGTGATGGCAAAAGTCCTCATTTATTGGAAAAAATATTTTTAATAGACTATTTTTTAGAGTAGTTTGAGGTTCACAGCAACATTGAGCAGAAAGTACAGAGAATTCCCATATACCCTGTGTCAACAACTTGCCCCGGAGGTGGCACATTTGTTACAGTTGATGAACCTGTGTTGACACATCATTATCACCCCAAGTCTGTACTTTACCTTAGGGTTCACTTCTGGGTTTTAATATGGGTTTTGACAAAGGTATAATGACATGTATCCACTATTACAGTATCATACAGAATAGTTTCACTACCCTAAAAATCCTTTGTGTTCTGCCTACTCATCCCTCCCTCTCTGCTAACTCTGGCAACCACTGATCTTTTTGCTGTCTCCATAGTTTTCCCTTTACCATAATGTCATGTACAGTTGATCCTTGAACAACACATGTTTGAACTGTGTGGATCCACTTATGCACGGATTTTTTTCAGTAGTAAATACTACAGTACTATGTGCATCTTACAATCAACAGCATCTTTGATTCTGAGGAATCCTGCCTCTACATAAAGTTTAGAATGGCACTTGACACATAGAGTTAGCCATCATCTGTTTTATAATCTTTCCTTTCTTTCTGCCGTTCAAGGTTATGAGAGAGAATTGTAACAGATTGTTAAATCTGTTTCTACCTTGGAGATTTTATCTCCCTTCACTGTGATTATAAATACTCATTAATCTTCATTCATAATTCTGTAACTATGATCATGAATAAACTGTAGACATTATTTTCTAAGGAAATTTTGCTTTCTGATAGAACACTTGATATAAATATCCAGATCTTACAGCTGTTTATGTAAGAAGTTAATTAACTTGATTTCATAAGTTCCCATTATTTATACTTGTTTTTTCCTTATTTGTCTCCTTTTTCCTGTGGGTAATTGTATGTTACTAAGTCCAAAAAAAGGCCACACTTGGGGAAAAAAATTGACAAACTAGAATCTAGCAGACCAAATAAAAACTTAAACTTTCTGAAATATCCTAACATGTGATTTATTTTGTATTGTTGAATAGTATATGAATTTTCAAGGTATCAGAAATTTAAATTCCAACATGGGCTTTTGGCTTTTAAAAGAAAGCAGCACAGAATTATTGTCAAAAAAAATTTAAATAGTACAGAAGGCTATGTAGTAGAAGGTAAAAGCATATATAAATGTGTATTTCATATACACGCTTATATACATTTATTTCCTTGTTTTTGTCACACAAATGGTATCATACAATGTTATACAATTTACATTTTCTCTGAATACACTTTGGCCATAGTTTCATCTTAGCGTATGATGATCTTTCCCGTTCTTTGTAATGTCTAGACCTGCCTTGTCCAATATGGTAGCCACCAATGACATGTGGCTATTTAAATTTAAATTGATTAAAATAAATAAAATAAAAATTGAGTTTTCAGTCATATTAGTCACATTTTAAGTGTTTATTAGCCATGTGTGGCTAGTGACTACTGTTTTAGACAGCACAGAAATATAGAATATATCAGTAATTGCAGAAAGTTGTGGGATAACACTGGTCTGGACAGTTTTTTTAAAATTTATGTCTTTTAAAAGTATTTTTTACTTCATAACTATTTTTATTGAGACATATTGTATTTATAAGTTGCACATATTTTAAATGTTTAAGTTGATGACTTTCTTTGAATTGAAATCTTTTATATGGAGATAATTGTAGATTCACATGTAGTTGTAAGAAAAAATGCAGAGAGATCCTGTGTACCCTTTACCCATATTTTCCCAATGGTAACACCTTGCAAAATTATAATACCACATCCAGGAGATTGATATTGAATCAGTGAAGTTACAGAATATTTCTGTCACCACAAAGATCTTTTATATTGCCTTTGTATACCCATACCAATCTATTCTCCCATTTCTATAATTTTGTAATTTTAAGAATGTTTTTTAACTGGAATCATGTTGAGTGTATCCCTGTGGGACTGGCTTTTTTCATAATACTTTGGAGATTCATCCAGGTTTTAGCATGTATCAGTAGTTCATTCCTTTTTATTACTAGGTAGTACGTTGGATGTACCACAGTTTAACTATTTACCCATTGATGGACATCTGTGTTGTTTCCGATTCTTGGTTATTATAAATAAAGCTGCTTTAAATATTTGTGTAAAGGTCTTTGTGTAAACATAAGTTTTCGTTTCTGTAGGATAAATGCCCAGGAGTGCAGTTACTGGGTCATATGATAGTTGTGTGTTAATATTTTTAAGAAACTGTCAAGCTGTTTTCTGGAGTGGCTGTACATTTTACTTTACAACCAGCTGTATATGAGTAATCTGATCTCTCTGCATCTCCTTAGCCCATTTTAATAGGTATGTGATGATAAGTCATTGTGTTATTAATTTACATTTCCCTAATGGCTAATGATGCTGACTTTGTTTTCATGTGTTTATTTGCCATCTATATATCCTCCTGGGTTAAATGTCTCTTTGTGTCTGTATTAGTTTGCCAGGGCTGCCATAACAAAATACCACATATGGAGTGGCTTAAATAATGGAAATTTATTTTCTCACAGTTCTGGAGGCTAGGAATCCAAGAACAACGTGATGGCAGGTTTGGTTTCTTCTGAGGTCTTACTCTGCTTAACAGATGGCAGCCCTCTTGCTGTGTCCTCAACATGGTTTCTCCATTGTGTATATGCATCTCTAGTGTCTGTGTGTCCAAATTTTCTCTTCCTCTAAGGACATCAGTCACACTGGATTAGGGCCCACCCTGATGACTTCATTTTAACTTGATTCCCTCTGTAAAGGGCCTAGCTCCAAATACGTTCACATTCTGAGGTACTAGAAGTTAGGGCTTCAACAGATGGATTTGGGGGGACACAATTCAGCCCATAACAGTATCTTTTGCCAACTTTAAAAAAATGGATTGTTTATTTTACTGTCGAGTTTTGAGAAGTTTGTGTTTTCATTTTTGTTTTTAATACCCTAGACACTAGTCTTTTGTTGTGGTTTGCAAATATTTTCTCCCAGTCTGTAGCTTGTCTGTTCATCCTTATAACAGGGTCTTTCTCAGAGCATAAATTTAAATTTTGATGAATTTCAGTTTATAAATTTTTTTCTTTTATGGATTGTGCTTTTTATGTCAAGTTTAAGATCTCTTTGCCTAGCTATAGATCCAAGAGTTTTTTGCCTTTTTCTTTTTTAAACAGTTTATGGTTTTACATGTAACATTTAAGTTTAAGTTCAGGATCAATTTTGAATTACTTTTTGTATAAATTGTGAGAATTAGGTTGAACTTCATTTTTTCTCCCCCTTTAAATGTCCAACTACTCCAGCACTATTTGTTGAAAAGCTTATCATTCCTCCATTGAATTGCTTTTACATGTTGTCAAAGATCAGGTGAGCATATTTGTATGTTTTTATTTCTGGGTTCTGTCTTCTGTTTCACTGATCTGTGTGTCTCTCAGCCAGTACGACACAATCTTGATTGTTGGAGCTATATAATAGGTCTTGAAATTGAGTAGACTCCTTCCTACAATTCTTTTTTTTTTTTAAATTATTTTGCCTGTTTTAGTTGCTTTCGCATATTAATTTTATTTATTTTTAGTGTTTATTTAAAATAATATTTTTATTGGAGTATAACTGCTTTACAACGTTGTGTTAGTTTTTGCTGAACAATAAAGTGAATCAGCTGTATGTATACCTATATCCCCTCCCTCTTGGACCTCCCACCCCCCACCCCACCCATCTAGGTCGTCAGAGAGCACCGAGCTGAGCTTCCTGTGCTTTATAGCATGTTCCCACTAGCTATCTATTTTACACATGGTAGTGTATATATGCAGTCCTAATCTCCCAATTCGTCCCACACTCCCTTTCCTCCCCGTGTCCACATGTCCGTTCTCTACCTCTGTGTTCTATTCCTGCCCTGCAAATAGGTTCATCTGTACCATTTTTCTAGAGTCCACATATATTTGTTAATATATGATACTTGTTTTTCTCTTTCTGGCTTACTTCACTCTGTATGACAAACTCTAGGTCCATCCACATCTCTACAAATGACCCAATTTCATTTCTTTTTATGGCTGAGTAATATTCCATTGTATATATGTACCACATCTTCTTTATCCATTCATCTGTCATTGGATATTTAGGTTGTTTTCATGTCCTGGCTATTGTAAATAGTGCTGCAATGAACATTGGGGTACATATATCCTTTTGAGTTATGGTTTTCTCAGGGTATATGCCCAGGAGTGGGATTGCTGGGTCACATGGTAGTTCTCTTTTTAGTTTTTTAAGGAACCTCCATACTGTTCTCCGTAGTGGCTATATCAATTTACATTCCCGTCAACAGTACAAGAGGGTTCTCTTTTCTTCACATCCTCACCAGCATTTATTGTTTGTAGATCTTTTGATGATGGCCCTTCTGACTGGTGTGAGGTGATACCTCATTGTAGTTTTGATTTCCATTTCTGTAATAATTAGTGATGTTGAGCATCCATTTATATGCCCCTTGGCCATTTGTCTGTCCTCCTTGGAGAGATGTCTGTTTAGGTCTTCCACCCATTTTGTTTTAAAATAAATTTATTTATTTTATTAATTTATTTTTGGCTGCATTGCGTCTTTGTTGCTGTGCACGGGCTTTCTCTAGTTATTGTGAGTGGGGGCTACTCTTTGTTGCAGTGTGTGGGCTTCTCATTGCGGTGGCTTCTCTTGTGGAGCTCGGGCTCTAGGCGCACAGGCTTCACTAGTTGTGGCACACAGGCTCAGTAGTTGTGGCTTGCAGGCTCTACAGTGCAGGCTCAGTAGTTGTGGTGCATGGGCTTAGTTGCTCTGCAGCATGTGCGATCTTCCCAGACCAGGGCTTGAACCTGTGTCCCCTGCATTGGCAGGCAGATTCTTAACCACTGTGCCACCAGGGAAGCCCTGCCCATTTTTTGATTGGGTTGTTTTTTCTGACATTGAGCTCCATGAGCTGTTTGTATATTTTGGAGATTAATCCTTTGTCCGTTGCTTCGTTTGCAAATATTTTCTCCCATTCTGAGGGTTGTCTTTTCATCTTGTTTATGGTTTCCTTTGCTGTGCAAAAGCTTTTAAGTTTCATTGGGTCTCATTTGTTTATTTTTGTTTTTATTTTCATTACTGTAGGAGGTGGGTCAAAAAAGATCTTGATGTGGTCTATGTCAAAGAGTGTTTTTCCTCTAAGAGTTTTATAGTATCCGTTCTTACATTTAGGTCTTTAATCCATTTTGAGTTTATTTTTGTGTATGGTGTTAGGGAGTGTTCTAATTTCATTCTTTTACATGTAGCTGTCTAGTGTTCCCAGCACCACTTATTGAAGAGGCTGTCTTTTCTCCATTTTATGTTCTTGCCTCCTTTGCCATAAATTAGGTGACCATATGTACATGGGTTTACCTCTGGGCTTTCTATCCTGTACCATTGATCTATATTGCTGTTGTTGTGCCAGTACCATACTGTCTTGATTATTGTAGCTTTGTAGTATAGTTTGAAGTCAGGGAGCCTGATTCCTCCAGCTCCGTTTTTCTTTCTCAAGATTGCTTTGGCTATTCAGGGTCCTTTGTGTTTCCATACAAATTGTAAAATTTTTTGTTCTCCTTCTGTGAAGAATGCAATTGTCAATTTGATAGGGATTGCATTGACTCTGTAGATTGCTTAGGATAGTATAGTCATTTTCACAGTATTGATTCTTCCAATCCAAGAACATGGTATATCTCTCCATCTCTTTGTGTCATCTTTGACTTCTTTCATCAGTGTTTTATAGTTTTCGGAGTACAGGTCTTTTGCCTCCTTAGGTAGGCTTATTCTAGGTATTTTACTCTTTTTGTTGCAGTGGTAAAGGGGATTGTTTCCCTAATTTCTCTTTCTGATCTTTCGTTTTTAGTGTATAGGAATGCAAGAGAATGTATCCTGTAACTTTACCAGATTCATTGATTAGCTCTAGTAGTTTTCTGGTGGCATCTTTAGGATATTCTGTGTATAGTATCATTTCATCTGCAAACAGTGACAGATTTACTTCTTCTTTTCCAATTTGTATTCCTTTTATTTCTTTTTCTTCTCTGATTGCCATGGCTAGGACTTCCAAACTATGTTGAATAAGAGTGACGAGAGTGGACATCCTTGTCTTGTTCCTGATCTTAGAGGAAATGCTTTCAGTTTTTTCACCATTGAGAATGATGTTTGCTGTGGGTTTGTCATGTATGGCCTTTATTATGTTGAGGTAGGTTCCCTCTATGCCCACTTTCTGGAGAGTTTTTATCATAAATGGGTGTTGAATTTGTCAGAAGCTTTTTCTGCATCTATTGAGATGATCATATGGTTTTTATTCTTCAATTTGTTACTGTGGTATATCACATTAATTGATTTGTGTATATTGAAGAATCCTTCCATTCCTGGGACAAATCCCACTTGATCATGGTGTATAATCTTTTCAATGTGTTGTTGGATTCTGTTTGCTAGTATTTTGTTGAGGAATTTTGGGTCTATGTTCATCATTGATATCAGTCTTTAATTTTCTTTTTTTTTTAAATATCTTTTTTGGTGTATAATTGCTTTACAATGGTGTGTTAGTTTCTGCTTTATAACAAAGTGAATCAGTTATACATATACATATGTTCCCATATCTCTTCCCTCTTGCATCTCCCTCCCTCCCACCCTCCCTGTCCCACCCCTCTAGGTGGTTGCAAACCACCTAGCTGATCTCCCTGTGCTATGTGGCTACTTCCCACTAGCTATCTACCTTACATTTGGTAGTGTATATATGTCCATGCCTCTTTCTCGCTTTGTCACAGCTTGCCCTTCCCCCTCCCCATATCCTCAAGTCCATGCTCTAGTAGGTCTGTATCTTTATTCCTGTCTTAACCCTAGGTTCTTCATGACCTTTTTTTTTCTTAGATTCCATATGTATGTGTTAGCATACGGTATTTGTTTTTCTCTTTCTGACTTACTTCACTCTGTATGACAGACCCCAGGTCCATCCACCTCACTACAAATAACTCAATTTTGTTTCCTTTTATGGCTGAGTAATATTCCATTGTATATATGTGCCACATCTTCTTTATCCATTCATCCGATGATGGGCACTTAGGTTGTTTCCATTTTCGGGCTATTGTAAATAGAGCTGCAATGAACATTTTGGTACATGACTCTTTTTGAATTATGGTTTTCTCAGGGTATATGCCCAGTAGTGGTATTGCTGGGTCGTATGGTAGTTCTATTTGTAGTTTTTTAAGGAACCTCCATACTGTTCTTCATAGTTGCTGTATCAATTTACATTCCCACCAACAGTGCAAGAGTGTTCCCTTTTCTCCACACCCTCTCCAGCATTTATTGTTCCTAGATTTTTTGATGATGGCCATTCTGACCGGTGTGAGATGATATCTCGTTGTAGTTTTGATTTGCATTTCTCTAATGATTAATGATGTTGAGCATTCTTTCATGTGTTTGTTGGCAATCTGTATTTCTTCTTTGGAGAAATGTCTATTTAGGTCTTCAGCCCATTTTTGGATTGGGTTGTTTGTTTTTTTGTTATTGAGCTGCATGAGCTGCTTGTAAATTTTGGAGATTAATCCTTTGTCAGTTGCTTCATTTGCAAATATTTTCTCCCATTCTGAGGGTTGTCTCATGGTCTTTTTTTTTTTTTAACATCTTTATTGGGATATAATTGCTTCACAATGGTGTGTTAGTTTCTGCTTTATAACAAAGTGAATCAGTTATACATATACATATGTTCCCATATCTCTTCCCTCTTGCGTCTCCCTCCCTCCCACCCTCCCTATCCCACCCCTCCAGGTGGTCACAAAGCACAGAGCGATCTCCTTGTGCTATGCGGCTGCTTCCAATTAGCTATCTACCTTACATTTGGTAGTGTATATATGTCCATGCCTCTTTCTCGCTTTGTCACAGCGCACCCTTCCCCCTCCCCATATCCTCAAGTCTGTTCTCTAGTAGGTCTGTGTCTTTATTCCTGTCTTACCCCTAGGTTCTTCATGACATTTTTTTTTCTTACATTCCATATATATGTGTTAGCATATGGTATTTGTCTTTCTCTTTCTGACTTACTTCACTCTGTATGACAGACTCTAGGTCTATCCACCTCATTACAAATAGCTCAATTTCGTTTCTTTTTATGGCTGAGTAATATTCCATTGTATATATGTGCCACATCTTCTTTATCCATTCATCTGATGATGGGCACTTAGGTTGTTTCCATCTCCGGGCTATTGTAAATAGAGCTGCAATGAACATTTTGGTACATGACTCTTTTTGAATTATGGTTTTCTCAGGGTGTATGCCCAGTAGTGGGATTGCTGGGTCATATGGTAGTCCTATTTGTAGTTTTTTAAGGAACCTCCATACTGTTTTCCATAGTGGCTGTACCAATTCACATTCCCACCAACAGTGCAAGAGTGTTCCCTTTTCTCTACACCCTCTCCAGCGTTTATTGTTTCTAGATTTTTTGATGATGGCCATTCTGACTGGTGTGAGGTGATATCTCATTGTAGTTTTGATTTTCGTTGCTCTCATTATTAATGATGTTGAGCATTCTTCCATGTGTTTGTTGGCAGTCTGTATATCTTCTTTGGAGAAATGTCTCTTTAGGTCTTCTGCCCATTTTTGGATTGAGTTGTTTGTTTTTTTGTTATTGAGCTGCATGAGCTGCTTGTAAATTTTGGAAATTAATCCTTTGTCAGTTGCTTCATTTGCAAATATTTTCTCCCATTCTGACGGTTGTCTTTTGGTCTTGTTTATGGTTTCCTTTGCTGTGCAAAAGCTTTGAACTTTCATTAGTTCCCATTTGTTTGTTTTTATTTCCATTTCTCTAGGAGGTGGGTCCAAAAGGATCTTGCTGTGATTTACGTCATAGAGTGTTCTGCCTATGTTTTCCTCTAAGAGTTTGATAGTGTCTGGCCTTACATTTAGGTCTTTAATCCATTTTGAGCTTATTTTTATGTATGGTGTTAGGGAGTGTTCTAATTTCATACTTTTACATGTACCTGTCGACTTATTGAAGAGGCTGTCTTTTTTCCACTGTATATTCCTGCCTCCTTTATCAAAGATAAGGGGACCATATGTGCGTGGGTTTATCTCTGGGCTTTCTGTCGTGTTCCATTGATCTATATATCTGTTTTTGTGCCAGTACCATACTGTCTTGATTACTGTAGCTTTGTAGTAGAGTCTGAAGTCAGGGAGCCTGATTCCTCCAGCTCCATTTTTCGTTCTCAAAATTGCTTTGGCTATTCGGAGTCTTTTGTGTTCCCATACAAATTGTGAAATTTTTTGTTCTCGTTCTGTGAAAAATGCCAGTGGTAGTTTGATAGGGATTGCACTAAATCTGTAGATTACTTTGGGTAGTAGAGTCATTTCCACAATGTTGATTCTTCCCATCCAAGAACATGGTATATCTCTCCATCTATTTGTATCACCATTAATTTCTTTCATCAGTGTCTTATAATTTTCTGCATACTGGTCTCTTGTCTCCTTAGGTAGGTTTATTCCTAGATATTTTATTCTTCTTGTTGCAGTGGTAAATGGGAGTGTTTTCTTAATTTGTCTTTCAGATTTTTCATCACTAGTGTATAAGAATGCCAGAGATTTCTGTGCATTAATTTTGTATCCTGCTACTTTACCAAATTCATTGATTAGCTCTAGTAGTTTTCTGGTAGCATCTTTAGGATTCTCTATGTATAGTATCATGTCATCTGCACACAGTGACAGTTTTACTTCTTTTCCGATTTGGATTCCTTTTATTTCTTTTTCTTCTCTGATTGCTGTGGCTAAAACTTCCAAAACTGTGTTGAATAAGAGTGGTGAGAGTGGGCAGCCTTGTCTTGTTCCTGATCTTAGTGGGAATGGTTTCAGTTTTTCACCATTGAGGACGATGTTGGCTGTGGGTTTGTCATATATGGCCTATATTATGTTGCGGAAAGTTCCCTCTGTGCCTACTTTCTGCAGGGTTTTTATCATAATGGGTGTTGAATTTTGTCAAAAGCTTTCTCTGCATCTGTTGAGATGATCATATGGTTTTTCTCCTTCAGTTTGTTAGCATGGTGTATCACTTTGATTTATTTGCGTATATTGAAGAATCCTTGCATTCCTGGAATAAACCCCACTTGATCATGGTGTATGATCCTTTTAATGTGCTGTTGGGTTCTGTTTGCTAGTATTTGGTTGAGGATTTTTGCATCTATATTCATCAGTGATATTCGCCTGTAGTTTTCTTTCTTTGTGACTTCTTTTTCTGGTTTTGGTATTAGGGTGATGGTGGCCTCGTAGAATGAGTTTGGGAGTGTTCCTCCCTCTGCTATATTTTGGAAGAGTTTGAGAAGGATAGGTGTTAGCTCTTCTGTAAGTGTTTGATAGAATTCGCCTGTGAAGCCATCTGGTCCTGGGTTTTTGTTTGTTGGAACATTTTTAATCACAGTTTCATTTTCAGTGCTTGTGATTGGTCTGTTCATATTTTCTATTTCTTCCTGGTTCAGTCTTGGCAGGTTGTGCATTTCTAAGAATTTGTTGATTTCTTCCAGGTTGTCCATTTTATTGGCATAGGGTTGCTTGTAGTAATCTCTCGTGATCCTTTGTATTTCTGCAGTGTCAGTTGTTACTTCTCCTTTTTCATTTCTAATTCTATTGATTTGAGTCTTCTCCCTTTTTTTCTTGATGAGCCTGGCTAATGGTTTATCAATTTTGTTTATCTTCTCAAAGAACCAGCTTTTAGTTTTATTGGTCTTTGCTATCGTTTCCTTCATTTCTTTTTCACTTATTTCTGTTCTGATCTGTATGATTTGTTTCCTTCTGCTAACTTTTGGGTTTTTTTGTTCTTCTTTCTCTAATTGCTTTCGGTGCAACGTTAGATTGTTTATTTGAGATGTTTCTTGTTTCTTCAGGTAGGATTGTATTGCTATAAACTTCCCTGTTAGAACTGCTTTTGCTGCATCCCATAGGTTTTGGGTCGTTGTGTCTCCTTTGTTATTTGTTTCTAGGTATTTTTTGGTTTCCTCTTTGATTTCTTCAGTAATCACTTCATTATTAAGTAGTGTATTGTTTAGCCATGTGTTTGCATTTCTTACAGATCTTTTCCTGTAATTGATATCTAGTCTCATAGTGTTGTGGTCGGAAAAGATACTTGATACAATTTCAATTTTCTTAAATTTACCGAGGCAAGATTTGTGACCCAAGATATGATCTATCCTGGAGAATGTTCCATGAGCACTTGAGAAAAATGTGTATTCTGTTGTTTTTGGATGGAATAGCCTGTAAATATCAATTAAGTTTATCTTGTTTAATGTATTATTTAAAGCTTGTGTTTCCTTATTTATTTTCATTTTGGATGATTTGTCCATTGGTGAAAGTGAGGTGTTAAAGTCCCCTACTATGATCGTGTTACTGTCGATTTCCCCTTTTATGGCTGTTAGCATATGCCTTATGTATTGAGGTGCTCCTGTGTTGGGTGCATAAATATTTACAATTGTTATATCTTCTTCTTGGATCAATCTCTTGATCATTATGTAGTGTCCTTCTTTGTCTCTTGTAATCGTCTCTATTTTAAAGTCTATTTTGTCTGATATGAGAGTTGCTACTCCAGCTTTCTTTTGATTTTCATTTGCATGAAATATCTTTTTCCATCCCCTCACTTTCAGTCTGTATGTGTCCCTAGGTCTGAAGTGGGTCTCTTGTAGACAGCATATATATGGGTCTTATTTTTGTATACATTCAGCCAGTCTGTGTCTTTTGGGGGGAGCATTTAATCCATTTACATTTAAGGTAATTATCGATATGTATGTTCCTATTCCCATTTTCTTAATTGTTTGGGGTTTGTTATTGTAGGTCTTTTCCTTCTCTTGTGTTTCTTGCCTAGAGAAGTTCCTTTAGCATTTATTGTAAAGCTGGTTTGGTGGTGCTGAACTCCCAGCTTTTCCTTGTTTGTAAAGGTTTTAATCTCTCCATCAAATCTGAATGAGATCCCTGCTGGGTAGAGTAAACTTGGTTGTAGGTTTTTCTCCTTCATCACTTTAAATATGTCCTGACACTGCCTTCTGGCTTGCAGTGTTTCTGCTGAAAGATCAGCTGTTAGCCTTATGGGGATTCCCTTGTGTGTTATTTGTTGTTTTTCCCTTGCTGCTTTTAATATGTTTTCTTTGTATTTAATTTTTGATAGTTTGATTAAATGTGTCTTGGCATGTTTCTCCTTGGATTTATCCTGTATGGGACTCTTATGCTTCCTGGACTTTATTAACTATTTCCTTTCCCATATTAGGGAAGTTTTCATCTATAATCTCTTCAAATATTTTCTCAGTCCCTTTCTTTTTCTCTTCTTCTTCTGGGACCCCTATAATTCGAATGTTGGTGCGTTTAATGTTGTCCCAGAGGTCTCTGAGACTGTCCTTACTTCTTTTCATTCTTTTTTCTTTATTCTGCTGTTCAGTAATTATTTCCACTATTTTATCTTCCAGGTCACTTATTCGTTCTTCTGCCTCAGTTATTCTGCTATTGATCCCTTCTAGAGTATTTTTAATTTCATTTATTGTGTTGTTCATCATTGCTTCTTTCCTCTTTAGTTAGTCCTGTTAAATGTTTCTTGCATTTTCTCTATTCTATTTCCAAGATTTTGGATCATCTTCACTATCATTATTCTGAATTCTCTTTCAGGTAGACTGTCTGTTTCCTCTTCATTTGTTAGGTCTGGTGGGTTTTAACTTGCTCCTTCATCTGCTGTGTGTTTTTCTGTCTTTTCATTTTGCTTATCTTACTGTGTTTGGGGTCTCTTTTTCACAGGCTGCAGGTTTGTAGTTCCGGTTGTTTTTGGTGTCTGTCCCCAGTGGCTAAGGTTGGTTCAGTGGGTTGTGTAGGCTTCCTGGTGGAGGGGACTAGTGCCTGTGTTCTGGTGAATGAGGCTGGATCTTGTCTTTCTGGTGGGCAGGTGTACGTCTGGTGGTGTGTTTTGGGGCGTCTGTGGCCTTATTATGGTTTAGGTAGCCTCTCTGCTAATGGATGGGGCTGTGTACCTGTCTTGCTAGTTGTTTGGCATAGGGTATCTAGCACTGTAGCTTGCTGGTCATTGAGTGAAGCTGGGTCTTGGTGTTGAGATGGAGATCTCTGGGAGATTTTTGCCATTTGATATTACGTGGAGCTGGGGTGTCTCTTGTGGACCAGTGTCCTGAAGTTGGCTCTCCCGTTAGTGGCACAGCCCTGACGCCTGGCTGGAGGACCAGGAGACTGTCCTCCACACGGCTCAGAATAAAAGGGAGAAAAAATAGAAAGAAAGAGAGGGGCGGGGGTAGGCAGCTAGGGAGGGAGGGAAGGAAAGGAAGGAAGGAAGAAGGAAAAAAGGAAAGAAAGAAAAAGGATAAAAATAAAATAAAGTTATTAAAATAAAAAATAATTATTAAGAAAAAAATTTTTAAAAGTTAAAAAACAAACAAAAAAAAACGGACGTACAGAACCCTAGGACAAATGGTGAAAGCAAAGCTCTACAGACAAAATCTCACACAGAAGCATACACATACACGCTCACAAAAAGAGGAAAAGGGGAAAAAATAATCTATCTTGCTACCAAAGTCCACCTCCTCAATTTGGGATGATTTGTTGTCTATTCAGGTATTCCACAGATGCAGGGTACCTCAAGTTGATTGTCGAGCTTTAATCCGCTGGTCATGAGGCTGCTGGGAGAAATTTCCCTTTCTCTTCTTTGTTCGCACAGCTCCCGGGGTTCAGCTTTGGATTTGGCCCCGCCTCTGTGTGTAGGTCGCAGGAGGGTGTCTGTTCTTCACTCAGACAGGACAGGGTTAAAGGAGCCGCTGATTCGGGGGCTCTGGCTCACTCAGGCCGGGGGGAGGGAGGGGCACGGAATGCGGGGCGAGCCTGCGGCGGCAGAGGCCAGTGTGACGTTGCACCAGCCTGAGGTGCGCCGTGCATTCTCCCGGGGAAGTTGTCCCTGGATCACGGGACCCTGGCAGTGGCGGGCTGCACAGGCTCCGGGGAGGGGAGGTGGGGATAGTGACCTGTGCTCGCACACAGGCTTCTTGGTGGCGGCAGCAGCAGCCTTAGCGTCTCATGCCCGTCTCTAGGGTCAGCGCTGATAGCCGCGGCTCGAGCCCGTCTCTGGAGCTCCTTTAAGCAGCGCTCTTAATCCCCTCTCCTCTCTCACTAGGAAACAAAGCGGCAAGAAAAAGTCTCTTGTCTCTTCGGCATCTCCAGACGTTTCCCAACT
Organism: Monodon monoceros; assembly: GCF_005190385.1. Taxonomy (NCBI): domain Eukaryota; kingdom Metazoa; phylum Chordata; class Mammalia; order Artiodactyla; family Monodontidae; genus Monodon; species Monodon monoceros. The sequence continues at coordinate 59,337,250 of NW_021703783.1, forward strand.
CCCTCCCGGCTAGCCAGCCGTGGTGCACTAACCCCTTAAGGCTGTGTTTACGCGGCCAACCCCAGTCCTCTCCCTGGGATCTAAACTCCAAAGCCCGAGCCTCAGCTCCCAGCCCCCGCCCGTCCCCTGTAATTTTCTTTTTTTGTGATATCTTTGTCTGGTTTTGGTATCAGGGTGATGGTGGCCTCGTAGAACGAATTCGGGAGTGTTTCTCCCTCTGTAATTTTTTGGAAGAGTTTGAGGAGGATAGTGTTAGCTCTTCTCTAAATGTTTGATAGAATTTGCCTGTGAAGCCATCTGGTCCTGGACTTTTGTTTGTTGGAAGATTTTTAATTACAGTTTCAATTTCATTCCTTGTGACAGGTCTGTGTATATATTCTAATTCTTGGAAAATTGTACCTTTCCAAGAATTTGCACATTTCTTCGAGGTTGTCCATTTTATTGGCATATAGTTGCTTGTAGTAGTCTCTTATAATCTGTTGTATTTCTGTGGTGTCAGTTGTGATTTCTCCTTTTTCATTTCTAATTTTACTGATTTGCGTTCTCTCCATTTTTTTCTTGTTAATTCTGGCTAAGGGTTTATCAATTTTGTTTATCTTCTCAAAGAACCAACTTTTACTTTTATTGATCTTTGCTATTGTTTTCTTCGTTTCTATTTCATTTATTTCTGCTCTGATCTTTATGATTTCTTTCCTACTACTGACTTTGGGTTTTCTTTGTTCTTCTTTCTCTGTTTGCTTTAGGTGTAAGATTAGATTGTTAATTTGAGATTTTTCTTGTTTCTTGAGGTGGGATCGAATTGCTATAAACTTCCCTCTTAAAACTGCTTCTGCTGCATCCCATAGGTTGTGGGGTCATTTGTATTTTTGTCATTTTTCTGTGTATTTTTTGATTTCTTCAGTGATCTCTTGATTATTTAGTAGCACCCTGTTTAGCCTCCATGTATTTGTGTTTTTTACAGTTTTTTCCCCCTGTAATTGATTTCTAATCTCATAGCGATTATAATCTCAGAAAAGACGCTTGATATGATTTCAGTCTTCTTGAATTTTCCAAGGCTTGATTTGTGACCCAAGATGTGATCTGTCCTGGAGAGTGTTCTGTGTGGACTTGAGAAGGAAGTGTATTCTGCTACTTTCAGGTGGAATGTCCTATAAATATCAATTAAATCTATCTGGTCCATTGTGTCATTTAAATCTTGTGTTTCTTCATTTATTTTCTGTTTGGATGATCTGTCCATTGGTGTAAGTGGGGTGTTAAAGTCCCCCACTATTATTGTGTTAATGTCAATTTCCCCTTTTATGGTTGTTAGCATTTGCCTTATGTATTGAGGTGCTCCTGTGTTGGGTGCATAAATACTTATAATTGTTATATCTTCTTGGATTGATCCCTTGATCATTATGTATTTTAGAATAACCTTGTCTATATACACAAAAAGTCTCTCTGGGATTTTGATAGGAATGGCATTAAACTCATCTGTCAGTGTGGGGAGAATTGACATCTTAACCATTTTTAGTCTTCTAATCCATAAATATGATATGTCTGTCTATTTATTTAGATCTTCTTTGATTTCTTTCATCAGTGTTCTGTGTTTTTTAGCATAAAAATACTGTATATGTTTGGTTATGCTTAATTTCTGTCCTCTCATGCCCACTGAAGGCATCTCTCCAGCAGTTCTCTACTCACACTTCTACCTCATCAATTTTTGACTCTACCAGATCATTTCTACTATCAGTCATTTCTCCCATCCTGAAAAACAAATCTCAAAACCCACACCATGTTTTCCTCGATTCCACTTCTCTTCTGCCTACTGCCCTATTTCTTTGCTCTTTGTATCAAAACTCCTCAAGAGATTTGCCTGTACTTGCTGTTCCCAGTTTCTTTCCTTCCATCTTTTCTTTAATCAGTTCTAGTCTGGCATGTGCTTCTACCTTGGCAAAGCAACACGAAATCTATATTGCTGTATCCAGTGGTTAACTTGTGGTCCTCATCCTTGTTGACTTTTCAGCAGCATTGATATAGTTGATCTACCTAAATTAACTTTTTTCAATTTGCTTCCGGGAAATGCAGGTCAAAACAAGATATAATTTAGAACCACCAGATTCCTCCAAAATTAAGTCTGGTAAATCTAAGTATAGTGAAAAACTCATACATTGCTAGTGAGAGTATAAGTTGGTACTGCCACCTTGGAAAGTATTTTAATGACAGTAAAGTAGAAGATACTCAAAATCTCTTAATCCAGAAGTTCCAATACTAGGTGCTTACCCTAGAGAAACTTTTACAGATGAGACCTGTATAAGATTGTTCATTGCAGTGTGATTTATAGTAGCAAAAAAGTCTCTTAATAGGGGAATGTATGTGGTTTATTCATGTAATGGAATACTGTCTAATAATTTCATTAAATAAATAAGAACTACATGTTTCAGCATAGGTAAATCCCAAAAAACATAATGTTAAGTGAAAAATACTAAGTATTTTAAGATACAGTTTTGTATAATAGGATGTAAAGTGGGATTTTTTTCTTGTCACCTAAGCATTTTTCTTGGAGCTCAAAATTGAGGACAGTAGTTGACAAAGGAGGCCTGCAGTATAAGCGGAGGTGCTGAACCTGCTGGAAAGTGGCTGTGATTTGTACTGGAACTCTATTACCTCTAGTCTGTACAAGATAAAGAGAGACTTAAGTGGGAGCAAAGGATTCTTGGAAGAGTTATCAACCCAAGAGGGAGTGCTGTAGTGTTTATATTGTCTTCCATGTGGGTTGCAAACAATTTCTCTGAAAGATTGGAGAACTTTTCAGGAGGAAAAATACTTCTCTGGCTGAATGTCTGCTGGGTTGTGGAAAATAGGCCTCCCTAGGATGCTGTCTGAGTGGAGTGTTAGAGAATTCTTGGAAAAGTGTGATTTGGGTCCCCTGGGATTACTGATGGCCCAGAGACTGGGGGCAGCTGCTGCTTTACTGGGGAGGTGTAAAGGTAAGCGATATATAAAATAGCCGTACAGTGGAAGAGCCAGGACACACAACATCCTCTGTGTGTCCAGTGATGTTGAATTAAAGGTGTTTCCTTTGGGCCAACCAAACACTTTAGAGGCTAGACAGGCTACAGCCATCTTGAAAGAAACTTACCAAAGAGAATTGCCTGCTGGGCAGAAGCAACCTCAAAGTTATACCAGTGACATAGGAGCTGAGGACTTTTTAGAGGTAAGCTGAAGAATGTCTCTTCTGCACCAGAGAATGTTACAGAGGGAGGTTCTGTCAAAGAAAACCAGAGATGACAGTAGTTAAAATGGTAAAAATGGATTTCACCCAGGAACCATTGCAATAGGGGAAAGGAGCCCTCACCTCAGTATACAACTGGGCTCAATTCTGAGTACAGCAAGGACAATTGGAAATTTATAGCCAACAGGCAGAATGAGGTGGGGGTGATCAGTGGAGGGAAAATACTAAGAGGAGACATCAAGGATAGGGAGATTCTTGCTAAACCAACTTAACAGGATTCTTGCTGAGGGCAAGCCAGGGTGATCAGATAGCAAGGACAGGAAATTCTCTAAACTGACTTAGCAGGATTCTTGCTAAAGCTGGACTATGCAGTCCCAGTAAGGATGGGAGCCAAGGTCAAGGCCCATTTGAGAAGAATGATCAGAGGAGTCTGACTGCAGTTTGGTCAAGGAGAGAGTATTGCAGAATTCTCAAAATGCCCCACATGAGAGAGGCAACAGTAGATACTGCCAATGACTGAGGATGTTTGATAGCTGAGAGAAAACTACAAACAGCACCTAGCCTATGTAATATTAACTTTGCCTCTTTACTTCTCACTTTTCCACCTTTATTCCCATCTTCTGGTAAGCAGAATAATGGCTTCCCAAAGATATCAAATCTTAAACCCTGGAACTTGTCCTGTAAGTGTTACCTTATAAGGGAAAAAGAATCTTTACAGGGATGATTAAATTAAGGGTCTTGTGATGGGGGAGGTCATTCTGGATATCCAGGTGGACCCTAATTGCAATTACACGTATCCTTATAAGAGGGAGGCAGACAGAGATTTGAACACACATACAGAAGGAATAGCCCTTATGAAGCAGACCAGGGAGATTTGAAGATGCTGGCCTCAAATATTGGACTGATGTCACCACAAGCCAAGGTATGCCAGAAGCCACCAGAGCTAGAAGAGGCAAAGAATGGCTTCTCCCCTAGAGCCTCTTTAGAGAGCATGGCTCTGCTGACCCTTTGTGATATTGATGTTTGATTTTGATCTTCCGATCTCCAGAACTATAATGTAATAAATATGTGTCCTTTTAAAGCACTAAGCTTGTAGAAATCTATTACAGGATCAATAGGGAACTAACACATATACCATCACACAGTACTATAATAATTTGTTTGTGTAGTAGTGAGAACACAGATAACAGGACAGTTGACCCTACCTGAAGGAAACAAGGAAGACTATGGTGACTTTTGAAGTGTGAATTAAAGGATTAGTAAAAGTCTTTCAAACCTGAGATGGGGTGTGCCTTCTGAGTAGAATAGCTAACATGAGCAAAATGGTACTGAGGTTTTTAAAGTACATGACTGTACTTGGAATGGCTGGTATAAATAAACATGTATGATGCTTGGAAGGAAATGATGAATATTAAAGCTGGAAAAAGTAAGGTGGGGCCAGACCATGCGATTTTGTATGACTGCTGAAGTGTTCTTCATTTACTCTATGTGCATGATTTTAAGGATTTAAGCAGGGGAGTGATTGGAACAGCAGTGTAGGCAGACCTTTTAAGAGGATATTGTAGAGGCAAGACAGAAAAAGGTGGTCAAGTGGACATTTGTATCTAAATGAAATGTTATTCATTCTCTGGAATGGATTTGAATAAGGATGACTTAACAACTTTATAAATAATGGAGAAACAGTAAGGGCATTGCCTGTTTAAAATGGAAAAAAAATAAGGAAATAAGGATGTACTGTCATCATTTTTTTGTAAAATTGCATTTGATGTTTCTGCCAATGCCATGAAAGGAAAGACAACACTTATTTTCAGATTTGATTGTATTCTTAGACTATTCAAAGAGATCATAAAAAATTAGAGATTATAATTTTAACAATGTGGCTAGATACAAGGTAAATCTGAACATTAGTAGTACTCCCATATACTACTTATAACCAGCTCCAAAATGCAATGAAAATGATTTATATAGGTCCCTGTCTGCATACTACTTACTAGAATAACTCTCAGAGTTATAGTAGTCAGGATAAGCTAGGTTTTGCTGCAGTAGCAACCCTAAAATCTTAGTGGCATACGTGTCAGTGGTTTGCTACACATGCATTATGGCTGCTCTGGGACCCAGACTGATTGATTATCTGCTCTCTGGAACATTGCCAGTTTCCATGGCCGATGAGAAGTGAGAGTGAGGAATTGCATACTGGCTCTTAAAACCTATTCTCTGACAGCAACATGTCTCTTTTATTCATATTCTCTTGGTTAAAGAAAAAAGTCAATCACTTGGACTTACTTAATTTTCCAGGGGCCAAGGACGTACAAAACTACCATGTGCTTGGGAAAAGAACTGGAAATATTTGATGGGTAGCACTAATGATTATGGTAGTATTTTTTTTTAACAACTGATTATCAATTTATTAAAAATGTTGATTTAAGCATCTGCACTGGTGACTTCAGCCTCGACTCCTGGTTCAATACTGATGGAAGTGATCTGCTTGACAATCTCAGAAGGACTGTGCAGGTCAATGAGTCCCTTGTGGATCCTCATCTGGAAAAAATCCCAAGTCTTAGAACCGTCACGACAAGGAGTTTTCCTTGTAGTTATTCTCAGAGTCTTGGTAGGCATCTGAACTGGCCCTTTTCGCTTTGAGATTCTTTTCCTCCGCACCTCTGATCAGGTCAGCACATCCCTTCTCCAAAGACTTCACGTTGTGGCTGGTGAGGGTGATTCTAATGCGGTGAATCGCCACCTCGGGCTCCACTGGAGTCTTTCTGGTATCTTTAAAAGCCATGGATGGCTGTGGCACAGCTTCCTGACTGACTTGTTCCTTGGTGAGAGCGAACAGCGGTAAGTTAGGAGCAGGAGTGGGTGGCCCGAGGCTCCGTTGCAGCGGCGACCCTGTCTTCCTCCAAGTGCTATGGTAGTATTTAAATATAAAAGTCAGGACCAAGGAAAAAAATGTACGTGATTATAAAAGTATAATCCTTGAAATATATCAAAAGCATAGATAACAGCTCTAACAATGGAACAGAAGTGTTTAGATCAGTATGAAAAGGTTAGTATCTAATCTTCTCTATACATAAAAATCAGATTCAAATACATTAAACAAACAAATTTCAGGACTGAAATAGAATAAAATGGCCAAAGGATAGGAACAGGTAATTCTCAAAAGATGAAATAGAATAGAAAAATATATTTAAGGTTGAGAGTTCAAGTATTATCTACTCTATTTAAATTAAGGGATAATTTAAAAACAACACCTAGAGTCAGTGAGTTTATGGAGAAATGGTTAATCAGATATTGGTGATGGGATTATAAATATAGTCCCTTTGCAAAAAACAATTTAGATATTGTATCAAGAACCATAAGAATATTCATACCCTTTAAGAATCTCTCTCTAGGAATTTACTCCAGTTAACACATTTTTGACCAGGAATGTATTAAGGCCACAGGCGTTAGTTTCTACAAAAATCCCCTGGTCAATAATGGGTTAAAAAGAAGAAATGTTAAATGAGTTAAAGGAAGTATTTTGTTGTAGTGAGGAAAAATCCATCCATTTATTCTTTTTTTTTTTAAGTTATCCTTTTTCTTGGTTTGTTTTTTAAAATTATTATATAAGTTTAAGGTATACAGCATTGTAATTCAACATCTGTATACACTACAAACCAGGAGTCTAGTTATAATCTATCACCATACAGTTGACCCCCTTCACCCCTTGCTCACCTCCCCCCAATCCCCTTCTCTTCGGTAAACACTAATCTGTTCTCTGTATCTATGAGTTTTTTTTGTTTTATTTTGTTTTATTTTTCTAGATTCCACATGTGAGTGAAATCATACAGTATTTGTCTTTCTCCTGACTTATTTTACTTGGCATAATACCCTCAAGGTCTATACATGTTGTTGCAAATGTCAGGATTTCATTCTTTTTTATGGCTGAGTAGTATTCCATTGTGTACGAATATACCACATCTTCTTCATCCCTTTATCCATCGATGGACACCTAGGTTGTTTCCATGTCTCAGCTATTGTAAATAATGCTGCAGTGAACATAAGAGTGCAGATGTCTTTTTGAATTAGTGTTTTTGTGTTCTTTGGATAAATACCCAGAAGTGAAATAGCTAGGTCATATGGTAGTTCTATTCTTAATTTTTTGAGGAATCCCCATACTATTTTCCATAGTGACTATTCCAATTTACAGTGCCACCAACAGTGTACAAGGGTTCCCTTTTTTTCACATCCTCTCCAACATCTGTTATATCTTGTCGTTTTAATAATAGCCATTCTAAGAGGAAATGTAAAAGGGAAGAATATAAAATATATGAATACTGTGATTACAGACTAAAGATATATAAATATTTGGGCAAATAAAGATTGTATAGCAGTATTGAAGGAAATTTGCAAAATTAGGCTAAATTAAAAAATAACACTTCTTCCTAAAAACACATACTCTAGTCTAATAGTGAAAAAAACCCCTGACAAATCCCAGTTGAGGGTCATTCTACAAAGTATCTGACTAGTTCTCAAAACTGTCAAAGTCATCAAAAATAAGTTTGAGGAATTGTAATAGCGAAGAAGAGCCTGGGGAGCCATGACCGCTTAAATGTAATGCGATACCCTGGATGGAATCCTGGAACAGAAAAAGGACATTACCTAAAAACTAAGGCAATCTGAATAAAGTATAGATCTCAGTTAATAATGTATTAATATTGATTGAATAACAACAAATGTACCATACTAATGTTAGATGTTAATAATAGTGAAAACTGGGTGTGTGGAATATGGGAACTGTGTACTGGTTTTGTAAATCTTAAACTATCCTAAATAAAAATAATCCTAAAAATAAAGTTTTTTTTTCTTTTCTTTCTTTTTTTTTTTTTTAAGGAGAGGGAGAAAAATATACATATAGGCATTTGTTCATCAAATGTCTGTGGAAGGAAAAAAAGTGTGCCAGATTTATGTATATTGTTATAAGTATGTATACACATATAGATTAATACTAGAAGGAAATGAAGTGAAACCAGTTTTTAGTGAAGCTAGAAGGTGATGAACATTTTCCTAGTCTAAAATTTGTTGGAAGCAAGCAAAGTGACTTCAATAGTTTGGATTGAGACAGTGGTGGTCCTACAGCATAAAGAGAACCTACCTATGCCTCAAGTTGGCCTCTCTTTTTTAAAAGCAAAAATCACATACTGTTAGCCAGGGATTGGGGACCACAGCAGAGCATATAATATAGCAGAGACTTCTTACTTACTGAAAAAATTGATTTGAAATCTTTCCATTATATCACCAAATCATTTTTGTCCAATCTTCCCTTAAAGAGGGTACATCAAATAGATTAGTAAGAAATTCTGTCTTGAGTGTAGTGCCCTTTGCTGACACTATTAATTAAATACGTTTTAAAAGAAAGTTATTTTATAATTTTGTAGTGGCTAATGCTTTTCCTTATCTTTCATTGTTCAATGAAAGAGGAGAGGATGTTTAATGCTTATGCTGTCCTCTCATTATATATTCCTTTTTAAAAATCCTTATGGTATTCCTAGAATTTAGTTCATTACTACCTAGGTTTTAAGAAGGTCTCACATTTGGCTCATCAGTTTTGGCTAGGACTTAAAAATGAGTCAATTATGTATAGAGACTTTTTTTCTTTCTTTTTGTCAACAACACTTTATATTGTTTTAGTTTCATCATATACATTTAATGGAATTAAATTTGAGAAGCTCAAAATTATATAATTAAATACAATTAGCCTCTTGATTTAGAGTCCAACCTGTTAGAATGATACCTGACAGCAGACATTTGCACAGTGCAAGTTACAGGCATATGGTTAAGCCCTACTGGTTTGCTAATTCACCTGTGTATATTTATGGGTTAATGCACCAAAGGCAGGCAGGTAACATGTGTCTTGTAGGTAACATGTATGTGCCCTAGGATTTTATTGAATTGACTTTGTGCTCTCTCTCTCTCTGTTTGGAAATGCATTTATATTGAGAATTACGGCATCTTTTCATACCTATATTTGCCATTGTATTTTGCCCTCTTTGAATTATCTTCATATTCTTTGCCCATTTTTCAATGTGTTGTTACTCATGCTTTTCTCAGAGCTTTTTTTTTTTTTTTAAACATTAGGACTGTTATTACTGATATTCTTATATTTAAATCTTTGACCTGACTGGAAGTTATCTAATATAAGGAGTGAGATGGGAATCTTATAGGAAGAGTCCTTGACTGAGGCCTGGTCCTGCCGGGTAGTCACTTCTCTAGGAAGCCTGGGAAATTGATCTTCACTCTAACTGGTCTTTCATTAAACATTCAGGTAAGTCCTAGAGCTGTTTTGAACAAGTTACTTAGACCTGGTGAGCACATACGGTCAGAGTCTCCAGAACAGTCAGGAGAGTCCAGAGTGGCACAAAGCCTCCCCAGAACAGGAGGGTGCATGCTTCTCTCACCAGGAGAATAGTATAGGCATCTACCTGTATGTTCTCATGGGATGTGTTGCTGACCTGGGAAGCTTCCACCTGGGAGCATGCTGCTCTGAATTCTGCTTTGTGTGGTCCTGCTTTTTCAGACAAGTTTCAGCATCATATGCCATTAAAGAAACTATATCCTTGGCTGTATTTGTTAGCGTATTTCTACCAAGCACATCACTCTTCTGTGTTGGAGCCTGTTGAATTTTTTTTTTATCCCAGATGGCTAGCCAGTTGTCCATTTATACCATTTACTGAATAATATGTCTTTCCCTCCTGATTCTAATTCTCATTCTTCAAGCTCTATTCCACTGCCCTATTTATCACTGCAGTACTCCTATTTTTTCTTTAGTTTGCTTTCTGATGTATTGTAATTAATGGCAGGGCAAGTCCCTGCCCTTACCCTTCTTTCTGAATATTCCTGAACTTACTCTTGCATGTTTGTTCTTTCAGATATACTCTACCATAGAACCGATTCTTGGAGCACCTTTTCTTATAGAGCTCTTATTAAACATCTATATTTGGTTGGTAATAAAGTACTGTGCCATAGAGCAGGGGTCCCCAACCTTTTTGGCACCGGGGACCGGTTTCGTGGAAGACAGTTTTTCCATGGCCTGGTGGGGGGATGGTTCAGGCAGTAATGCAGCGATGGGGGTGGCAGATGGAGCTTCGCTCCCTCGCTCACCGCTCTCCACCTCCTGTGTGGCCCGGTTCCGTAGCAGTCCGCAGCCCGGGGCTTGGAGACCCCTGCCATAGAGGATTCTTTGATCAGTGCTGCCTCCCTCTTTTTTTTTTTTTTTTGCGGTACGCGGGCCTCTCACTGTTGTGGCCTCTCCCGTTGCGGAGCACAGGCTCCGGATGCGCAGGCTCAGCGGCCACGGCTCACGGGCCCAGCCGCTCTGCGGCATGTGGGATCTTCCCGGACTGGGACACGAACCCATATCCCCTGCATCGGCAGGCGGACTCTCAACCACTGCGCCACCAGGGAAGCCCCCTCTTTGTTTTAAATGAATGTAAACTAAAGATTAATAGGTCTAGTATTTTTTAAAAGTTAACTAGATTGTATTAACTAGATTGCACACAGACACTTGCTCACTAGTTTATTGGTTATATAATTCCATCCAGGCATGTGAATAAACACGTATTATAAACACGCATCTTGATATGCCATCCAGAGTTTGCCTGTATCTGCCGTATAAGTTTGAGTTTTATCGTATTGATTTCTCTTAGCAGCAGTGTATGGCAGCTGAGCTTGTCCCAGCTCTTCTCCTTCCTGTCTGCTACTTGAGCAGCAGGTTTTGGAGGTGCTTTCTCTCCTTCTAGTTCTCTTCAGCAGCTCCTAGGGCTATAAAAACCTTTGGCTGTCAATTTAGGTACCTTAAGGATCCTTCCAGTGGCTGTAATTTCTTTATTCCAATATATAAAATCATTGTATGTTAGCCTTAGAAGGGATCTTGGAGGACTTCTAATCTAGTGGTTTTTAAACTTTTAAAAAGGAGCTAAATCTTTTTTTTTTATTATTAAAGAAATATTATGTAAAGCCCCAGTATCTAAAAAAGAGGCTAAATAACAAAGTGCTTTGTTTTAAGAAGGGAGTGAATTGAGTGGAGCTGAAACTATCAAGCTCTTTGATGCCCTGATGTTGGTCCTTGAGGCACCTGGGTAGAACTCTAAGCTGATCTTATTCATCCTCCTCTTTTTACAGATGAGGGACCTGAATCCTACCATAGTTAATTGCCTTGCCGGGTTGTAGCCTAGGTAAGAGAATGGCAGACTTTCAATTCATTAGCCTCTCAGTCAAGGACTTTTTCTATTATACCATGCTGCTTCTAATGGAATTACTGCATTCTTAAAAGTTACAATGACCTACATATGTATTTTTTAATTAGTATTACTTTCCTTGGCAGAGATATCAATTAAATTGCATCTTGGTTCCCATTAAAATCAAGGAAAAATTATAGGATTTTAGTGTCATTAAATATTTATATGTTGAAAATTTATCTGATGTATAATAGCAAATTTATAATTAAAAAATTAATATCTATACATTTATAGGATATATTTATTTACATTAACACGGTATTTTTTATTTTATGTTTTTAAAGTTTAAAAATCACAACTGTTATTCCTAGGCCTAGTGATAGTGGTGGTTATCTTGATAGAGAGTGTTGTCATTTGTCAGATTGGCAGGGTACTAGTTCTAGAGGTGAATCAGTTTCCAATGTGATTAAAAGTGAGACAAAGAATTTAAGCCTGTGTTATTAATTTTTTTTTTTTGCGGTACGCGGGCCTCTCACTGTTGTGGCCTCTCCCGTTGCGGAACACAGGCTCCGGATGCGCAGGCTCAGCGGCCGTGGCTCACGGGCCCAGCCGCTCCGCGGCATGTGGGATCTTCCCGGACCAGGGCACGAACCCGTGTCCCCTACATCTCAGGCGGACTCTCAACCACTGCGCTACCAGGGAAGCCCCGTGTTATTAATTAAAAAAAAAAATAGTACAACAGGTTGGAGATTTGCTTAAACACCATTTCCTCTACCTTTTTCGTGGGAATAACTGTACCTCTTGAAAATTACTCTAAGGATATATGTAAAGCCATCTTTAAAAAAAATCATATTTCCTTTACTAAGAAGTAGAAGTAAACAAATAAAAACCATATAATTGTGATAAAACAAATGCATTTAATTTTTAAATGTTACTGGAAAAAAAGTCTGATTTCTAGTACATTGGAAGATCACATTTGGCACTGTCAGTGGGGCAAAATGGACGGTAGATAAACTGAGAATACAATTTAATCATTATATATAATAGGTCTCTGGGGATAAAAATAAAACTAAAATCACATGAAAGCATTACAGTAGTAAGCTTTAAAAAGAGATTTATTTTTTTATTTAATGAATATTTGTTACTTGCCTCTAAAAACAACCTATTTGTCCTTAGTAAAAAATAATAGCAGTTTGCCCTAGCAGATTTTTATATTGAAATAGTTTTTAAAGTTATATTATTACTTTTTGGCCCTCATGTTATCTTTATTTAAGTTTTAACTTAGCTCTTGCTTCTAATCTTTGACTTATGTTTCTTATCTACTTTGTCCTTCCATTTTGGACTATAAAGGCCTTGGGGGCAAGAGACCATATTTGGTATTTGCATATTGGTTTGCAGTACTGCTTCAAGCCACAGTGGAGCCTGACACAAAAGGAAAACGAGCAATACTACTGCTGTCTATATTTAAAATCTTTATGTTTAGGATTTGTTTTGTTTTGATTTTTAAAAGATTTAAAAAATCTTGATTATTGAGTTTTTTGGCACTCTCTTAAACTTTGCACTAGCTTTATCCTGTCCTGGCTTGGGGTCCCAGTACATTGTAGAGGACTTTGTTTATAGCAGACTTTCAGTACATGTTTTGTTGGACATTTTATTCCATTCTGCTTGTAAACTATGGCCAGGTTTTTATTTTCCTTCAGATGTCTTATGGACCTATAGAAAAAGTTAGAATTGAAAGTTTAAAAGGTTATTTTCCTTATGGTAGGGGAGAATAATATCAGAAAAAATTTAGAAAAAAAGGAAGTGCTACTGATCTGAGAAATGTCTTTCTTTTAACTTGCTCCACTGAATATAGAGCATAGAGAAGTTGAGAACTGGAGTTCAGTGGAGAAATTAAATAGAACAGTTTTAAAAAATTAAATTGGGTAAGTCTTATGTATCGGTTAGCTTCATCAATTATTCAGAGTGTTGTATACACCCAATATACTATACCTGCTTGTGTTCATATTTAACCAGTTCTATTTTTTTTTTTTTTCTTCGGTATGTGGGCCTCTCACTGCTGTGGCCTCTCCCGCTGCGGAGCACAGGCTCAGCGGCCATGGCTCACGGGCCCAGCTGCCCCGCGGCATGTGGGATCCTCCCGGACCGGGGCACGAACCCGTGTCCCCTACATCGTTAGGCGGACTCTCAACCACTGCGCCACTAGGGAAGCCCAACCAGTTCTATTTTAATGGAGTCCAAGAACAATCTCTCAAAAAAATCACTTAGTAAATTATATGCAGTATGTGTAACATGTTGTGAATCTCGGCTTAAGACTGATGTCTATTTTCTTTCTTCTGCAAATGTGGATTTATGATTATTACGGTGGTATTTTAATATTGGCGGTGGCATTTTCATAAGGAAAGGTTATATACTAAGCTGAATTTGCTTTTGTGAAACTTTTAAATTCCCTATTGTTGAAAATATTCAGTAATATTGTTGATAGTCTTCTAAATGTATGGTTCAAACCAATCAGTATTGGAATTTTCCACATAGATTAAATGGCTAGAGTGAGCTAAAGATAATAGACTTTTTTCTCCAATGAAATACCATAAATTTGTATTATTAAATATCAGTGGCCAAGAGAGAATGAATTGTTGTAAGGATTTAATTCTCTCCAAATATCTTGTTATGCCTTATCCTTTCATTTATGTGTGTGTGCCTGTAAGAGAAAAATATCAGAATCATAGAAATTTGAACGGATGGTAGTAGAACCAAACATGCTCAATTTTTCTGTTTTCATATAAAAGAAGTAATTGTATCTTAGTGCTATATTGAGGAAGCTGACTATGCATAACAAATTTTGTATTTTAAATAGAAAATTGCACATAGCATATAAGTTTTAAATGGATGTAATATTCTATAAAGCTGTTTAATTAAATTTTTATATAAACATTAGTTTCTTTAAGGGTGTTGACATTTTTAGAACTACTCAAGCAGATTTACATTTTATTGGAATGCCCTATTGTTCTTTATTCACCTAATAGTAGATGCCTTAACAAGCCCTCAGCATGAAGGAGTATAAGAAAAGGTGATATCTGAGAATAATATACCTGGGTTCCTTTTTTAGGACCTTAGTCTTTATTTGGCATGTGATGGAAGTTTTGAAGTAGAGTGTTAGAGCTAGGGGGTTATGCTGGAATAGTAGAAAAATTGGTCTGAGAGAATGAGAGTTGATTTGATGAAGAAGTAGAGTTCTGTGGAGCTAAAGATGAATTTCAGTTACTGATTTGTCACTGATTTACAGTTTTGTAGCTTTTCTGTTTTGAGACTATGTGTAAGGGGTAGATCTGTTTGAACATGCTTTTTCTCCAAAGGGTACAGACATCAGCATAAGGTTAAACTTAATCTTTTAAATAACAAACATTCTTCAAACAGCACAAAAGCAATAGTAAAATACTGAAATATTTTCATACTTCATTTCTCAATTCTTATCTCTATGTAATTTTTTTTCTTCAACAGGAAATCAAACCTCAAAGCCATTATAGCCATGGATATGGTGAGCCCCTTGGACGGAAAACTCATATTGATGATTACAGCACGTGGGACATAGTTAAGGCTACACAGTAAGTTTTTTGTTGCAGTTGTTTTCTTCTTTGACATCTGTATTTTAAGGGAAATTTACATTTCTTTCTCTTTTTGATATTCTCTATTTGATAATTCTGTACTTGGTGAGACATTGTTTTCATACTTTCCTTTAGTTCTTTGTACAGATTTAAAATAGCTGATTTAAAGTCTTTGTCTAGTAAGTCCAATGTCTGCGATTCTTCAGGAACAGTTTCTATTAATTGCTCCCCCCTGCTCCCCATGGGTTATACTTTTTTGCTCTTCTGCATGTCTTATAATTTTTTGTTGAAAACTGGACTGTTCAAATAATGTAACATGGCAGTTCTGGGTATCAGGTTCTGCAGGGTTTGTTGTTGTTTGTAACATTTCTGAACTAATTCTATAAAGTCTGTATCTTTGTCATGTGTGCCCAGTGAAGTCTCTACTTGGTTAGTTAGTGGTCAGAGACTTCTTAAATCCCTAGAACCAGTAAGTCTTGATCTTTGTCAAGGAACTCTTCGTGCAAGTGCAAGTTGAGACACTCAGCACTCAGCCAGGCAGCCTACAGCTCTGCCTTAGCCTTCACTTTCTGCTTGCAAAGAACCTCAAGGTCAATCAGAAGTGAGAGCTTAGGGCCTTCTCCAGTCTTCGTTGAACATGTGCGTGGCCTTCTAGCTTCCCAAGAATATGTCTGAGCTTTTCAAGCCCCTGTGGATATCTCATTCCTCAGCTTTTGCTTAAGCTTTTTGATTTGTCTGTTGTTTGTCCCAACTGCTTTCCATCCTCTCAAACAACTGTTACGTTAAAACATTTGACAAACATCCCAGAAAGGAGGTTTTAATGAGTTTGGGTGAGGTCTAATAGATAAGCCTTTCAAGTAGACTCTTCCAGGGAACCACCATATAGGTGAAATAATGACTCCTCTTTGAGAATGAGGCTTTGAAGGAACTCCATTCCTATTCTGCTCACTCTGCTATCAGTACCAGGAATACAACTTATTTTTCAAGGCTGCTGGGGAGCAGAGGATGGGACTGTGGTATTTTAAAACACCACAGTCCTCTGTTCTTCCTGAAATTCAGCTGTTTTTCCTGACTAAAGATCCCTTGGATTGCTGAAAGCCTTTTGTTAACTTTTCCAGAGTTCTGAAAACGTTGATACTGCCAGTTTTTTCATTACTTTTGTGGAGAGGCAAACTTTTGGAAGTCCTTAGTCCACTGTCACCCTACTTTCCTGAATGTTGTATGTAGTCAAAAATCAAAGCACATTGTCCCAACTATATTTAGCAAACAAATTATACTGCTCTACATTGGTTTTTCCTTTTGAGACTTTGCTCCTATTAATATATTCTTTCTCTCCTTTGTCATTAATGTGTCTCACCCTAATGCATGATTTCCATCAGCAAATACACTGCAGCATCTTTCATGTTAAGAAAAAAAACAACCACCTTTCTTTATTCCTCAAATACCCTTCTAATTACGCTTTTTCTTGAAAAGTATCTATGTGTGCTGTCTGTAATTTCTACCTTTTAAAACATTTATTTAAATTTTAAAACATTTCAATCCTACAGATAAGTATAGAGAAGAATATAACTGTCAGATTAAGCAGATGCTAACATTTTGCTGTAATTGCTGCAGGTTGCTCAGCATGCTCTTTTCCTTATCTCCTCGAGGAAACCTCTCTTGAAATTGCTGTGAATCATTCTCATGAACATTCCTGTACATGTCTACAAACATCTGTAAACAAAATATGCTATTGTAATGTATGCTTAACATTTACATAAGTTGTATTCTACACTACATATCCTTTTGCAGTTTGCTTTTTAAAAACAAACAAAAAAACTATATAGCTTTTGTGATTTATCAGTGTTGGTAAATAAGGACCTAATCTGTCCTGTTTAACTGCTTTGTAGTATTCTATCATTCCTTATTGAGGTATACTTTAAATCGTTTCTACTATTTCATTATTTCAAGCATCGCATCAGTGAATGTCTCACTACCTGTTCCCCTGTGCACATAAACAAAAGTTCTTCTAGGGTAGACAACTCAAGTGGAACTTCTGACTTGTTCAGTGTGTTCTTTTTCAGCTTTACCAGTTCTTGCCAAATGGTTTTCCAAAGTGGCTGTGCCAATTTATACCCCCGTCTGCAGGAAATGAGTTCTTTTTCCATTGCATTTTTGCTCAGTTCTAGTTTTGTCACACTTACTGGTCATTGTCAGTTTGATAGCTGTGAAATGGTTTTTCTGTCTTTTGATTGGCCTTTCTCTGATTACAAATGATATTGAATATATTTTCTATGTTTATTGGCCATTTGGGTTTCTTCCTGTGTGAATTAACCATTTTAAATATACCTATTTTGAGTTCTTTTGTCTTTCTATAATTAGTTTGTAAAAGTTCTTTATGTATTTTGATGGAGTCTGCAAAGAAGTTAGTGAGACCTGTGTCCCTTTAATGTCCTCCAAGAGTCCCATCTGCCATTCTCCCAGCCCCTTCCCGCCCCTAGTCATGCAGCTCATGATTAAGTACTCCTCTTCAGTGTATCCAAACTCATATTTTTTTCCTGTAACAATGTGCTGGACCTTCCCTGGAAACCTGCACTTCCAGAAAGGCTCTGTCATCTGTGGTGACTGTGTAAGACAGTGGGGACTGGGGCTACCAGATGGTGGCTGAGAGGGGCTGGAGCCAGTTCGTGGGCCACTGCAGGGTCCACAGCTAGGAATAGGTCTGTATGCCTGGTACCCAATGCATGGGTGGGTGAGACTCTCCCAGCTCTCTTGGCCGATGGTGCTGGATCCCATAGTGCCCACAGAGGTCCATGGATAGAGGCTGAATTATTATTGTTGGAGGGGGCACAAAACGATGAATGTCTTCTTCCACCATGATGGTGATGTCACTCTGCGGTCCATTTCTAAATACTCTTTTTTTCTTCCATTTAATCTTGTATAGTACCACATTGTTTTAATTATTTCTTAGTCTTCAAAATTGTCTCAGCTATTCTTGGTCTTTTACTCTCACAAATGAATTTTAGGGCTCTACTTGGGACATTCATGAGATATTCATTTGGGGTTTTAATTAGAATTTCATTAAATTTGCAGATAATTTTGGGGGAAATTAGGGTATATATTTCTTTAGGTCTTACTCTAACGTCTTTCATTAATTAACCTTATTTACAGTAAGAGTAGTATAATTAAATATGCTTCCTCATTATTATTTTAGATAGTTTAATATTTTATGTTACAGTGGTATGGAAATCTGATCCTAAATTTATTTTATTTAGATACTTTGTTTTCATGATTTTTTGGCTGAAAAAAATATAAATCTCACAAAGATACATGATTCCCTAATGGAAGAATTACAACATATGCTGCATTTATTAAGTTACAGTAATTACTTTTCAGTACTATTCACTAAGTAAAGATTTTACTAAACTTTACCTTGTAAATGTACATTTTCTGATGATAGTTCTTGCAAACTAATCAGGTTTTGACATTTTTGTAATTACAGCAAATGCATTCACACATGTTAGAAAATTGTTTCAGAATTTTTTAGTGTGCCCACATAAGAATGTTTTTACAGTTGTTGTATAAGATCTTTCAGAAACTATATTGTATAATGATAGAAACATTCTCCCGTTGCGGAGCACAGGCTCCGGACGCGCAGGCTCAGCGGCCATGGCTCACAGGCCCAGCTGGTCCGCGGCATGTGGGATCTTCCCAGACCGGGGCACGAACCCGTGTCCCCTGCATCGGCAGGCGGACTCTCAACCACTACGCCACCAGGGAAGCCCCAAACATACAATTTTAAAAAAATATTCTCTTTATAGTAGGTGTTTTTCTGAAATGAAAGTAGTTAAGTTTCTCACTGTGTCTGAAATACCCTCTTTGCCTTGAGGGGGAACAGACTGTCTTTACCTTTCTTAAGAATACAGTGGACCACTGAACAGCACAAGTTTGAACAGCTTGGATACACTTAAATGCGAATTTTTTTCAACAAATACATACTATAGTATTAAACAGTCTGCAGTTGGTCTAATCCACAGATGCGGAACTGCAGATATGGAGGGCCAGCCGTAAAGTTTTATGTGGATTTTTGACTGCAGGAGGGTTGGCACCCGTAACCCCCATGTTGTCCAAGGGTCAACTGTATATGGTTGATAGCATACCAGTCACAGTTCTTTGCCATCGCTACCTGTGCTCCGCTCCCCAAAAAAGCCAGCAGATTTGAAACACTTGTCTTTTTTGTTAAAAGGAAAATGCATACTCACTTTTAAATGTTAGGAAAGTAACCAGCGATTCTCAGTATAGTTAAAAAGATTTTTATCATCACTTGTCTCATTCAAAGTGTGAGGTAGATTCTGCTCTTTAAGGTAATATGCCTAGTTCACTTAACTGGGCATGTGTAAACAATTTTCTGACAAAGAACAAAGAGCTGAAGGAACTTCTGTCATCTCCTGTGAATTTTGGAACTCTTGCTCTTCCCTTAGGTTGATTTACCTTGTGCGTGTGTGTGTGTGTGTGTGTGTGTGTGTGTACGTGTACACATGTAGTACAGAGCCATTGCAGGGCAGCATTGAAGGCTGTATTAAATATTAGTGCAGCTTAATTTCTTTCTCTATTAGCTAAGACACGAATACAGTTTTAATATTGTCTTCTAATGTTCCTTTATTAGGCCACCTTTCCCCCAACCTCATCCTGTGGTATACCTCCCCATTTTGGAGACCACTTTAAGAAATTACAAATATAGTCAAAGCTCATTTAATTTGTTTTTGTGTCTCGTATTTCCAAGGATCCAGTATTTTGTTTAGGATGAAGTTGATGGTTTTTGAGGCTCCATGATGGATTCTTGGTGGTTTGTCGTACTGTTCTTTTTATTTTTGCTTATGCTTGAAAATTTCCATAATACAAAGTTTTAAAAAATATATATGCTGCCACAGAATGACCAAAAACAGAAAGGGAGGTAAAGGTCAAGCTCTCTGCGTGCACCTTTCTCCTTTATTAAGCGTGAACGTCTTTCCTCGAATTCTCCCAGTAGACTTTCTCTTATGTCTCATTGGTTTGAACGCACAGGACTCCTGCACCTGCCCTGCTCCCACCCCTACACTTCCTTTCTTATTTGCCTTAGGAATTTTGAGGCTAAATTTGTAAATAAAGAATCCTGAGGTTATAAGATATCCTTTTTTCTCAATGCTGTTCTAAATCATTGATAAACTCTTTGTTACTGCTTCTTTATGATTTAATATTTTTTAACATAGCTGTATGTATTTTTATAAGATGCCTTAAGTGTTTTATAGAATAAGTGGTGATATTAAGAAAAACAAATAACTGATAGACATTTTATTTATGTTATCCTTTTCTCTTCCACTTCATGAGTTATTACATTCTTATAGATGAAAAATTTTTAATTATAAAATGGGTTAGTAATGAAAACCGTTGGAATATTGATATCTTTAAAGTAACATTTTATATTGAGAAAGCCATTTTAATTTCCAGGTTTCAAAATGGAGCATTAGTTTCTTCTGGAAATGCTATTTTCAGCTTTAAATTTCTTGTCAAATAGTGGTAACAATCACGTTTTCTTTCTTTTCAAGATATGGAATATATGAACGCTGCCGAGAATTGGTGGAAGCAGGTTATGATGTACGGCAACCAGACAAAGAAAATGTTACGCTCCTCCATTGGGCTGCCATCAATAACAGAATAGATTTAGTCAAGTAAGCATTTCTATATTTTTAAGTAATTAGTTATTACTATAAAATTATTAGAAATAATTGTAAAACATATAATTTCTAAAATTCATAGCTTTTAAAATATAGATTCTGTGTACTTTTTTCCTGAAAAAAATTGTTTTTAACATATATCAAATGCTTTTTATGTGACAGATACTATGCTGAGTGCTTTTCCATGTATATTTCCTTAAATCTTAATTCTTGAAGTAACCCTGTGTGAAAAATAACAATTTTTACTGCTGTCCTAATGATGTGGAAACTGAAGCATAAAGAGGTTAAATATGCTACCAGTGACATACAACTGATAAAGGTTGGAGTCTGGACTTTAACTCAGGCAGTCTAACTTATAGCTTACATTCTAAATATGAATTCTACAGGTAAAAGCTACAAAAGGAAAGAGAGGAGTTAATAATAGCAGGTAATAATAAACTAATTTCACACCAGCATAAATGAAGAATACTTTATATACTCAGTATAAATTATTTTTATTACTTACTGTTCATCTGCTTGTTCAGTAATAATAAGAGGTGGTTAGATAAGCAGGAGTCACGATGATAAGGAAGTGTTAGTAAATCTGGCTAAAATAGTCTCTGGCAATTTGGATATAAGATTTTTAGATAGAGACATGAATCTGAAATGAACTGCTTGCAGGTGTGCCTTTTAAGTACAGTGTACAGAGTCTAGAGACAAATAGGATGTTAATATCAGGTAAAAGAATTTGCACTTAGAGTACTAAAGAAAGATTAAACAAGTAATAACTAACGCATTGAAATCCATGAATCACTTTCTTCCAGAGAGCGTATTTCCATTTTATTTGCTCCTTTTTTCCCTTCTTGTATTTCTAACCTTTCCTCTGCCTGCAGTATGGGTCTCTTGATGTCTAAGTTCTGTTTTGTTTGTCAGAAAATGTTTTTATTTCATCTTCATTTGTGAAGGAAATTTTCACATGGTATAGAAATCTAGGTTGGCTGCTCTTTCAATTTTATTTTTGTTTTTTACCCATTGAGAATATCATCCCACTGTTTTCTGGCTTCTGTTACTATTGAGAAGTCAGTCTAAGTATTACACTTTTAAAGGCTTTTTTTTCTTTCTTTTTTCTGGCCGCTTTTAAGATTTTTTTTCTTTGTTTCTAGTTTTCTGCAGTTTCATGATGATGTTTCTAGGTGTGGATTTCTTTTATTTACCCTGAATAAGATTGCAAGAAATTCTTGATTCTGTGGATTAATGTTTTCATCAGTTCTGGAAAATCTCAGCCATTATTTCTTCAAACATTGCTTCTGCCCCATTCTCTTTTTGCTCTCCTGGAACGCCAGTTAAATGTATGTTTGACCTTTTCATTGTATGCTGTGTCTCTTATCCTCTCTTCTGTGTGTACTGTCCTTTTCTTCTCTGCTTCATTCTGGAAACTTCTGACTTATCTTCCAGTTCATTTATTCTCTATTTGTAATCTGCTGTTAAATCAATTCAATGAGTTCCAATTTTGTTTATGTTTTAGTTCTAGAATTTTAATTTTTTTTTAAACTTGCATTATTTGATTCATTTGTTGCTGTACTTTTCCATCTTGTCTTATACTTGAAAATATAGTTATTATATAATCTGTGTCTGAGAAGATAGCATTGGGAGTCTGTGTGGGTCTGTATCTGTTATATTATTCCTTTGTGTGCCTATCTTCGAATGTATAATAGACATTATGCTTGAAAACTTATTTGTTGAATAATTTGAGGCCTAAGGTGAGAAGATACCATTTGTTTCTGCTAAGCCCAACTTTAATTTAAGCCTTTAGATTTTCTGGATCACTCAGGTGGCTGAAGACCATGCTAGAGCCAGGTTTACTTCTGTTTCTTAATTACTCCTACAGTGCAGCTTTTTGGGGTCCCAGCCCTTATTTTGCTTTTGTCTGCTTAGCTTGCCTCTTGGCCAACTCTTCTGTATCAGCAAATTGTCTCTAGGGTAGATGGTGCCCAAACAGTTTTCTAATTTCTCCCAGTTTTAATCTCCTGAATCTTAGCCAGGTAAATGCTCATAATCTTCTTAGGAAATATTTGCTTTTAGGAAATATTTCTTTATTTTGTTGAGCTTGTTTTTAGTTTTCTTTAATTGGAGGGTTGGTTCAAATTATCTAGCCTTCTGTAGTATCTGTATTTTTTAAAATTACTGTTACTTTAATCAAAATAGTACATAAACAATTTTAAAAAATCAAATAGTACTTAAAGACATAGAATGGAAACAGCAGTCCCCCCCCACCCCCTGGGTCCTGTACCTAAGAAGTAACTATCTTCAGTACTTTAGCTGTTTCTTTCAGTACTTACTCTTGTATATTACATTTTTATGTTGTTACTTTTATCTAGAAAGTTATTTTCTTTACACAAATGATAGCAAATGCTTTTCTGCTCTTTTCATTTAATTTATGTATCTTTAAATTTTTTCATATCAGTGCAACTAGAGCTACATCATTCTTTTTAAAAAGCTGTATAATGTTTAATTGTATGGACTTAGTTTATTTAATGGTTTACCTATTGGTGAACATTTAGATTGATTCTAGTGTTTTTACTATTTTATACAGTGTTGTAAATAATACCTTGTTCACATACCATTTTGCTTATGTTCTTATATATCTGTAGAATTCTTAGGAGAAGGAAAGTAAGGAGGATGAATTTTGAATTTTAATAAATATTGCCAATTTTTGTGCTGTTTCTTGATTTATCAGTTATTATATTTTGACTTTCTCTTTTGGGATAACTAGATGTCCTAGAACACCTCACCACTAATACTTCTTCCTCTGTCCTCTTTATAGTTTTAGTTAAATTACTGTGCAAAGTTTAAATTGTTGTGCATATGTAAATTATCACTGATGAGCCCAGAAGTGTTCTATGATATCTGTTTTTTTCCTGTAGAATTTTTATTTTTGTCAGAAATAATAGTTGCTTTCTTTTTTCATTTGTTTAACTTTATGTATATTGGAACTAATTGTTCCCATACTCATAGACAGAACTGTAAAACCCATCTGTGTATGCAAACAGTATCAAATAATTTATTGGTTCCTTTTTTGGTGGAGTAGGGAGGATGAAATCATTCCTGAATTTCTCCATCTTTCTGTTCCAGCCCAGACTGTTTGCTCTTGAGAGCTACGCACAACAATTGTCTTGAGACCTACCTTTGCAATCATTCTGGGAAATCCCTTTGCTCCAGTGTTAGTTTCAGTTTCCTGGATCTCAGGTTTTTCTCTCTGTTGGTTTACTCTCTGGTTTTAGTAGAGCTCGTTTTTCAGAAACTTTCTGAGAGAGAGAGGGTGCTTGGGAGGTAAATCTTTTGAAGTTACTATCTTTTCTGCCCTCAAACCTTATTGGTTGTTTGGCTGAGTGTTGACTTCTAGATTAAGCTTAGTTTTCTCAGAATTTTAAAGCATTACTTTATTATTTTTTTGCTTCAAGTGTTATAGTTAAGACATATTTGATCTCATTCTGTTGATCAAAAAATTCACATTTGTCTTGTGTTTAAAAATAAATAAGAAACTCTAAAATGAGAAATACAGACAAAAAGTCTTGATATTGCCTGCCTTATGGATTGTTCCACCACTTATGGGCAAGTGAGGTTACAGAATAAAGTCACTAACTATAGAATGGGTTAATAACTACAGTGTCTGTGTATATTATATCTTCAGAGGGGTAAACTTAATTTTTTTTTTTAATTGGGGCATAGTTGCTTTACAACGTTGTGTTAGTTTCTGCTGTACAACGAAGTGAATCAGCCTTATGTATACATATATCCCCTCTTTTTTGGATTTCCTTCCCATTTACGTCACCATAGAGCACTGAGTAGAGTTCCCTGTGCTATATAGCATGTTCTCATTAGTTATCTATTTTGTACGTAGTACTGTATATATGTCAATCACAATCTCCCAATCAGGGGGGTAAACTTAATTTCTTACAATTCATAGTTTAGCAAGTTACTTTCCTAAAACAAAGATAATGGTGAGTAAATGCAGTTTTCTGTAGTAACTGGTATTTATAGCCTCAAGATTAATTTTTTACTTTTCAGTCTAGAATTACACCCTTCTTAGAAGCTACAGCATATTACTATTTCATGGATGCTGGCAGAAGATACATGACTCAGGTAGAGACCAAGGACTTTATTATTCATAGCACAGCAAATAGCATGAACATCGTATTTGCATAGCTCCCTAGGTCCTATGGGAGTGGCTTGATATGGTCGATGCAGCACAGACAGTGGATATTCATTGCTTTTATAGTACATGGGAAGCAAAGTCGCTCTTTGTCCCAGAGGGAGGCATTACCTCATCTCTCAAGGTTGCTTGATGCAAACATAACTCAGAAATGGCCTGTGTAAAGAGTGGTCAGGACCTTGCAGTCTTCTCATATACTCAGCAAGACATATGGGAGCCACCAGAGACCCATGGAGAAGTGTCCCTTGTAACAGTTATGTTCCATCAGGACGTATTATAGGAGCTTGTTTCAAGCAAAGTTAGTTGGGTCACTTTTCATGCTGGTAAGATATTTAAGTATAATTTGGAAAGGAGGAGACCTTCACCTGGCCTGGATTTCTTATATTCTTAGTGTTTTCAAGTGGAAGTCTTTTAACTATTTCTTAGATTTTACCCTGATATAATGAAATAAAAAGGATTAGTGCAGGCTTTGGTCTTCAGCAGTCTCCTGTTACTTCAAGATTCTTTGTTAACAACAACTAATAATGCTTGTAGTCTCTGATTTCTGTTTGATTTCAAGTCAAGGTGTTGTTAACGAATATGGGGCTTTGTTAAAAAATATGTAGCTTATAATTTCTGAGAGCACAGTGTGTGTGTGGCTTATTCTTCTTCCCTGGCGACATATAAGCTTTTATTCTTTATTCCCCACTTTGTGAAAGTTTACATTATTGTGCATTGATATGGTCCTTTTATAGCTATTGTGCTTTAGGGAGATGTTCTTAATTTATCTTCTAATCCTTCTTTTGAATTTCTAATTTTATCTATGGCATTTTCAATTTGAAGCATTCTGTCTTGATCTCTACCCCCCACCCCACTTTAAAAAAATGTTTTGTTCTTATGTCATGAGTATATTACCTTCTCTTATTTTTTGGAGGCTATTATTATAACTTTAGTTTTTTAAGTTCTTCTTCTCTATATATTGTCTATTTTGGGCTTCTTCTGTTTATTTTGGTCTCCTTCCATGTTTGAAGCTTTCCTCAACTATCTGGTCATGTTTGACCATTCATATTTAGGAGAGACATAACAAAGCTGATTGGAAGTTGTGGGACTTAGGAACCTCCCAAATGTCCTTTTAGCATGTAAACTTTCATTGCAACGTTTTCAGTGTCCCATGTGTTTCTGTGATGTAATTCCTTGAGTCTTAAATTTCTCTGGAAAGATGCACTGAATACACCTTTTGGCAAATACTGAATGGTTGAATGTTAAAATCAACAGGAGCATGAGAAGTTTAGAGACACTAGAATGAATCTGAACTTTAATAGAAGAGTTTGAATTATCACTATAATAATATTAAAAATTTAAGTAGTCACATTTTAAGATGACAGTGCACAAAGAAAACTAGTCTGGCTTTGTCAGCTGCTTGATTGCTTCCCTGTCACTAAAATGCCTATTGTGATGCTAAATAAACACTCACTTTCAGTGAGAATATAAGTTAGAAAACAATTTTTCAGCAGCTTATATTGACTTTGAACCAGTGTTTCTGTTTACAGTCCAGCTTCTTATTATTTTCTTTTGAGGTGACTATTGCCTTTAATCCCTTAGCCTTTCTAGGGTTTTATAACATATTCTGGTTTGCTTCTCATTGGTGTTCTCCTCTGGAGACATTTGGGTTTTAGCTCTTTGCTTTTCATCTTTCAAGTATTTGTTGCTATCTCTTGTTCATTGATATTCTCTTCTCAAAATCTAGGGATCATTAGTACCCGCAAGTACATTTCTTGATAATAACCATCTTATAGTATTGCAAGGAGGCTTGAGTTTAAAAATAAGAATTATACAATCTTCTCAGAATTTTATAGTTTGAACTAGGGTCTTAAAGCTACCAAAAAATAACATGTTATAAAAATATAGTATTTTTCTTCCAGAGGTTTACAATGAAAAGGTGATAGAAGTTACTCTTCTTTATCATGCAGAAAAAAAATTTCCCCTATCCTTGTTAAAAAAAAGTTGTACTTTAGAACTAGTTTGGAAATCACTCATTGCCATAGTCCTAGCAAGGATTTTAAATGTGAGTAAAAATACGTCTCAGGAACACAGATATATTAACTATAGAGAAGGTAATAAAATTGCTTAAAAAAACTTTCTAGTTGGAATTTTAAAGAAAATATTTCCTATCAAAGCTGTTCTTTGGCTGTGCTGTACTTCTTTTTGGGCTCAAAAAATCATTTTCAATTATTGCATTAATGTCTACTGGGTACCTTAAGAAACAGTTTAGGTGCATTTGAATATTTGTGTTCAGACTGTCTGATGTTTTGGACTGGAAATATTTTAGTCTAGAAATATTTTAAGTTACTTCAAACTGTATGATAGAGTGGAATTGGGCCCTTCATTGCATAATGCTTTAAAAGCACCAACTTAAATGTATAAAGCAGAAAATATCTGAATCAAGCTTGTAAGTACTGAATATATTAAATGTTTGGAACTATGAGCATTAAGAGTGAATGCATTAGTGATCTAAAGCAGTAATCACTTAGAACAGCTTAAGAACCTCAATAATATACATATGTCAAACATTTGCCATCAAATGCCTTGAAATCATTTGTATTCAAGATTCATTGCATTGATCAGTTCCAAAACAAGCATTATATAAGCAGCTAGGTCCTGTTCATTTCAGAGAATATCAAGATGTTATGACATGAATATAGTAAGAAATGAGGTTGCTGTTTCTTTTTAAAGCAGCACAGCTTTAAAAGCATAACAAATAAGGCATCATAAAGAACCTTTATGTTATACTTTACAGTGTATAAAACTCTTTCACATATGTTGTTTGATTTAATCTATAGTAATCTTGTGAGGAAAGTAAAGCTGAGCTTAAAAAGCTGAGCTTCTACCCATGGTAGGCTATGTGTCTGGCCTGCTCTACAGCTGTTGTAATTCCAAAATTCTACCTGATGCTGCTGTAGGATCCAAATCTTTGTGGTTCTCTGACTGCCTTCTTTTTTATATGATTGTTATTTGGCTTTGCTATTCTTTATTGTAATTTAAAAAATTACTTTTCTTTTACTTGTGGAACAAAAGAGAGTGATATGTTTGATGTAAAATTCTGCTAATGTATTTTAAAAACTCACAAAAGATTGTTTATTGTCAAAGGCATAAACTAGCATGAGATCTAAAATGAAAAACATTTCTTTATTTTTCATACAGTTTCTTAAAATTGAAAATGAAAGTTGTCTTAATTATTTAAAATTTTGTCTTATAGATACTATATTTCGAAAGGTGCTATTGTGGATCAACTTGGAGGAGACCTAAATTCAACTCCATTGCACTGGGCCACAAGGTTTAAATTTAATTCTGGATTTTTTTTTTCCCCTTTGGTTCCTTTAGCAATCTATAACTAAGTAGCTTTAAAAAGAATATGAGGAAATGAATGGGATAACTTGTTATGCCAGTAATTAATATCAACAATGTGCTAATGTATTGCTGTCCAGTGTTACCTGCATTGGAAGCAAAGTTTATTGTCCAAAGTGTCCTTAAGGAATTAACCATGCTGATATTAATCCAGTAAATTATAAGATGGTGTTAAACTTTGGAATACTTTTGCAGCCTACGTATGTTTACAGTGAAAGATGTATCTAGTTCATGGGACAATTAAGGTCATATTGGAATAGGATTAATAGAATATAGTAACTATTCATTACATATTTAAAGAAGATATGAGTATCTATAAATTTTCAAAAACCGTTTATACCAGTTAAGACTTAAGAACATAAAATCCTAAATGTGTCTTGACATATACCTATTTTAAAATAACATAAGATTTGTGTAATCTTTTCCACCATTACCCTATTTTTTTAAAAAAAGATCTTTCCAGAGTTTCTTGTTTGAAATAACTTTATATATTTAAGTGTTTATTCTTTTACATTTTAGACAAGGCCATCTATCTATGGTCGTGCAACTAATGAAATATGGTGCAGATCCTTCATTAATTGATGGAGAAGGATGTAGCTGTATTCATCTGGCTGCCCAGTTTGGACATACCTCAATTGTTGCTTATCTCATAGCAAAAGGACAGGTAAAAAAAAGTCACAATGGGGTAGATTTTAATCAGACATTCTTCATGGTTTAAATACCTAATATTATTGGTGTTAACAAGTGTAACAGTCTAGTGATATTTAAATAGTACTTTCTGATGGATGAAGAGAATAAATAAATATATAGTTAGTTTGATATTGAGCTGTTTAATGTAGTTAACATAAAATATGAAAACCAGTTATGATCTAGATAATGATCCATTAAGGTGGGTTTTTTAAATTTCCAGTAGTGACAGAATTCCAGAAAGTAAGGGAGAAAATTTAAGTATCTATTTTTTTCCCTTAATTACGTCTTTTGAATATATCATCTGAATTTATTTAAACTTTTTTGAACATATTACTGGTTATTTTCTGTATTAAGTCCCCCTCAAGGGGGATACATTCCTTAAGTCATTTTCTCTGTTTCTGCTATATAATATACTGCTTCTTACATGTCAGAAAAATTCTCATGATTTAAGTGATTCTTCCTGATTTCTCCTGCATATGTAGTGACTATAATCATATTAAATATTGTCAGTTTCTGTGTACCATGATTTTCATTTGTTTCAATAACATGTATTTTGTTAAAAGTAATGTCACTCAGTTTTTCTTTCATGAGTTTTCTCTAGTACTTAAACATTAGTTTTATAGCTAAGGAACTTATCATAAGAGAAAGACAGATGATTTTAATTCAGTGCTATTAACATATATTTTTTATTTCAATTTAAAATATTAGATTTAGAATTTGAATAGTATTTATTTTATGAATCCTTTAAGGTATTTGCTGTTGGCAGTGCCAGTCAGTGACAGTTGTGTGTTGTACACTATTGCTAAGGAAAAGAGGCATAGACTGGTTAAATTAATTGCTGGAAGGGGGAGTTTATTATCCATTACTGTGTAAACAGACTACCCCCTAAATATAATGGCTTTAGAACACAACCAACCATTGTATTTCACAGTTCTGTGGGTTGACTGGGCTTGGCTGGGTGGTTCCTCTTATGATAATGGCAGGGGGCTGCAGTCGTCTGGGGGCTCAACTGGGCTGGAGGATGGCTCACTTGCATACCTTATATCTTGATAGGAATGGCTAAAAGCCTGGGCTCAGTTGACAGCTAGGCCTCTCTCTTTTTCCCCATGCAGTCTTAGAATTTCTTCTCCAAGATACCCCTCCATGTGGTCTCTCTAGCAGGGAAGCCAGACTTCTTACATGGTGGCTCAGAGTGCCCAAAAGAGCAAGAGCAGAAGCTGTCTGACTTTTTGAACTGGCATAACAGCATTTCTGCTTCATTCTGTCAGTTCAAGCAAGTAACAGTGCCAGCGCATGTTCATTGAGGGAGCACAAGGGCGTGAATACTGGGAAGGGAGGTTTATTAGGGGCCATCTTTGGAGACCAGCTACCACAAGGGATCATCTTTGTTCTCCTACGGTTCCTTCTAGACTGGCAGTTGAAGCAGTAGATGGCGCTGTTGCACGTGGCATTGTCTTCAGTGGCCTTCTGTATTACAGATATAAGTTTACAATACATGTTCACTTTTTTTCTCCCAGTTTTTAACTGGGTAGGAAAAGTGGTGTAAAGTTTTCACTATTTTTGTTAGCTTATTGATTTTGGAGTTTGGATGTTTCAGTAATCATTTTAACTCTGACATAATATGTAGGCTATAAAATTCTTCAAGGGCAGAGATTTTTGTTACAGTACCTTTTGTGCAGTAAATGCATGATAATGTTAATAAATGTCTGACAAGTAGTTTTCTTTTTCATGAGTAAGAGTTTTTTTTCCTGCTTAGAAAAGTAGCACATACTTATTGTAAAATATTCAAACATAATAGAAGAGTATGACTTAGAGAATGAAATCCCACCTCTTCCTTTACCTCCTCTCCCCACTGAGATCACTTCCTTTAACAGTTTAGTATATATTTTTCCAGACTGTTTTTCAATCTATATGCTAAAATATTGTAAAAGAAAACCACTCTAATGTGCATTACATTATACTTGAAATGGATACCAAAGTCCTTCTCTGGCCTATTGAACCATGTGTGGTCTAGCCCTGGATACCTCTGATTTCATCTTCTGTCATCTCCCCCTCACTACTGCTTTAACCACACCCGTCTTCTTGCTGTTCGTTGAACAGCTCTGATAAGCTTCTGTCTTAGGGCCTCTGTGCTGCTCTTTTCTTCTGCTTGGTAATTCTTTCCTCAGTCACACAGTTCTCTTTTTCTCCCTCACTTTAATCAGATGTTTGCTCAATTTTTATTAGTTCTGATTAGTTCCCAAATATAAGCAGTAATAAAATTAGTATATTTCTAATTTCTTCGTTCTCTTCCCTGTCTTACATTGACATTAGTCAATTATACTGTTTTTCTTAGTGTTAACTTGTTCTGATAAATTTCTATTACTTGATTTTTCAGCTTTAAATAATATCCTTTGACTCATAGCTATTACAGATTAGGTACTCATTATACTTTCTTTTCAGCCTTTTTCCATTTTCCCCCCCATTTTTGGTTAATTTTATCAAATTTACATTCTTAGGGCCTGTAACATTTCCATTCAGTTTGTCATTCTATTCTTCACAATTGTTTCATGTTAGTTATACTGTTAAATATATTCAGTGCTCACTACCGATTCTTTTGGATGATTTTCAGGAAAAAAAAGGGGAAAATGCTAAGTAATGGAGCCCTGTTGATCATGGAATTACCATAACCTTTTGATCTGGGCTTGTTAATTCTTCCTAATAGAGAATACTCATACGTCCAGGCTGAACTTGGAAAAGAAGTACCAAGTTTTAAATCCCGACCCAAAGAAAGAAAAGGTTGAATTTCATTTTTCTTTTAGTACTCTAGAGATGTGGCATAATTTTACATTTTTTATTTTACTTATTAATATTTTAAATACTGTCACTTTTTAAAAAAGATATGAAAAGACTTACAACTAAAAAGGAAGAAGAAACTTAAACATAAGAATTTACATGTTTGCTTTAATTGGACATCAAATTTAGTTGAGCTTTCTTCAAACCAGGGCAGTGAAGGAAGTAAAATAAGTGACAGAACTTAACTCTCGTATACGAAACAAGGAAGTATGTCATTTCTTCAGAGAAGATTTTTTTTTAAGATTTTTAGTGGAAAAAAATCAACATGTATAATGTAACTATTGAGTGAGGTTACATGAGATGTTCCCAACAACACGTAAAATAAATTTAGAAATAGATGTGTAGTGATAAGGCATAACATTTGACTACAGTTTTCATGAAAGAGACTAAAACTAGTGATGTCCAAGGATATGTGTTGTCACTTGTCAGTGTGGTGGTTCTCAGCATTTTTTCTGCCTCAGTACATTTGGATATTTGAGACATACTCCCATCAGTAAGAGTAGCTTACAGAGAACTGCTACACAGAGTTTTGAAGTGTTTTATAGTGTACTCACTATAACTCTGTCCTCTCTCCACTGACTGGTAAATTAGAAAACATAACTTGGATAAGATCTGCTGGTTTAATGTAATCCAGGAATGGGAGATGGGGAAGGGAAGAAGAGGAAACTTAATATTTATTGAATATCTGTTATGTTCCAGGCTATGGAATTAGTTTGCTTTACACACATTATTCCATTTAATCCTCACAGGGGTCTTATGAAGCCATTATTTGTATTCACATTTGTAGGTGGGAAAGCTCAGAGAATTAATGTAATTTTGCCAGTTTTATAGTTATTAAGTGGTAGAGCTAGGAATTCAAAATCATGTCTGTCTTATTCTAAAGCCCATGCCTTTCCCAAGCCTAGAAGAGTAGATAGATAAACGTGTCTTTTCATTTAACAAATGTTTTTTGATTATCTACTCTTCTGGGCACTGAGAATACAAAGATGAATTTAAAATAATTTCTGTCTTCAAAGAAGTCCTGTTCTAGTTAATGAGACAGGTGCCTCAGGCAGATTGGAGTGGATCAGGAGAAGGAATTTTAGGGAAGTGAAACTGATAGAATCCCTGATACATCAGCCTGTCTTGAAAGGAGATTTAGATAACTTGAGAAGAGTTTTGGTTGAACAGGTAGTAGTTTTAATTCTAATTTGCTAAAAAGAAAGAAAAAGAAAACTAAGCAAAAGGGAGAAAAAATGCAGTACCAAGGAAAGCAAAAAAGTTGGGTAGGAGAGGAAAGTAATCATAGTTTACTACACACTTTGTTGGGAATAGTATTCATATATATTTATAATAATGTAAATATCGAATATTTATAGAACCAGAATTACAGTAGATCTTTTCAGAGGAAAGAATAGGAAAGGTGCATATTTGTGATGGGGCAGTGAGAAGAAAGAGAGAATTTGCTATTTTACATATTGAGGATATGTAAAATATGCATATTTAGGATAATGCCTAAAACTGAAAAATCAAAAAGTAGCAATTCAGGTATCTTATTTTAAACATGTGGAGGTAAAGACCAAAATAATGAGCTAAAAAAAGTGAAAATCGTGGGGAGTAAGACAGAGAATTGCTTTATTACCTTGCTTTTTCACCACAAACTTTGTAGAATTAGTTAATTCTAAAAATATTTATGCGTAGTGATAGTGATAAAAAGCAAACAAACTTTTTTGAATCTTTTGAAGTCTATTGAATTTATTCTTTGTTTTAAAATGCCTAGGAATAAACAGGGTTTTATTATTCCCTCCTATCATGAATTAGTATAAATAAGTTTTTCAGAGACATAAGTCATTTATTTAATCGATCCTTTGTGGGTGAAAGATCAAGAGTATGTTAAGATCTTTAAATGAAAACATTGAAAGGCTGAGTGAAGCATCTTAAAAGGGAAAACGAGAAATAGAAGTTAATTAAATATTGAATATATACTTAATATATGTCAATTAGATACTTATATCCACATTAATTAAAATATTCAGTGATAATAGTTTTATTTTAAAGTTAAGAAAGAAAAAGTTTCATAAATCACCCTCGATTGAGTACTGTTATTACGCTGGCTTCTCCTGTGATGTGTAAATTATATTTTTCTCAGTAAATTTGGCAGGAACTTAAAAGTTTTTACTGTCTGACTTTCTTTTTACTCTATCAGGATGTAGATATGATGGATCAGAATGGGATGACGCCTTTAATGTGGGCAGCTTATAGAACACATAGGTATGTAACCATTTATAAAATACTTATTCAGATAATTTTCAGCATAATAAAATGTAAAATAAGTGATGAGAAAAAGCAATTAATGTTATACTTACTAATATTTAAAATTCTTATAATAAATACATAGTATATAACATAAATTACCTTTTTGGATGTTTTGAGTTTCTGTGTTTACCTTTATGTTGGTAATTGTAGTATCCTTAAGGTATTCTTCTTTTAACAATTTCCAAGAATGGAAGACGTTACCTTCTTTTTTAAAAGTGACTCATTTTTATGTGATTTGCATATTGGCAAGTTTAACATACTAATTAGTAAGTTGCCTTAAATCATTTTTGGAACAATCTAGATTTAAATTTTTAATTGTTTAATTATATAGATATTAATGGCATTAATCCCTAGGTGAAAAATAATAAATGTCAGGACGAAGTGTGCTCTCTCTTCGAAGTAGTTTAGGTTATATGGTGTTGCATGTATTTAATACTTCATATTAAGAATGTTGTCTCATTACTCATTATAAAGTTGTTGAAAATAGGTTAGAATAGAAGTGTTCCAAGATGGAATGCAACCACAATCAGTTTAGTATCTGTAATGATTTCTATAATTGAAATTAGGGTTGTTGTTGTTGTTGTGTTTTTTTTTCCTTTTCAGTGTGGATCCAACTAGATTGCTTTTAACATTCAATGTTTCAGTTAACCTTGGTGACAAGTATCACAAAAACACTGCTCTGCATTGGGCAGTACTAGCAGGGAATACCACAGTCATTAGTCTTCTTCTGGAAGCTGGAGCTAATGTCGATGCCCAGAATATCAAGGTAAAACTAGCCTGTATTGATTGTGCTTTGTGAAATGTGGTTACCAAGATGGGAATTCCTTGATAAAATATAGGTTTTTTAACAGACTTTCAGAGATGGAAGAAACTTCTCGTTTAAGCCAAACCCTTCCATGCAAGAATTTGTTTTGAAAGACTGGTTTATTTACTTTCGTCTTTTTAGTATTGGAGTAATTATCAGATTTTGGTGGCCCTTTCATTAGTGAATTCTTACTGACTTTTGGAAATTAAATTACATAATCTGTTTTTATGGCTGAATAGTTTTCTGGCTTCTTTAAGAAGATCACTGCAGAGAAGCACAAGTTTATATCACAAGCATGCATAATAACTTTTAGTAATTTTTTGACTTGGTCATTGATTGTCTCATTTTTTTAAAGTTCAAGACCTTTAAATTTGATAATCACCTTCATGATGTTTATAGGAGAACTCCTCTCCCCCAAATGCTGGACTAATCCAGGAAAAATATACCAAAAAATTATACAAAATTATCTAAGAGCAAAGCACAATTAACATTTACACTCTGAGCACTTAGGAATTTATAAATATTTTATGAATACCTGCAAGAAAATGCTATTGGTAGTCTTAAATTTTGGTTAACCATTCTCATTTTTAAAGCTTCAGAATCCACCATGTCTTCAGCAACAGACTCTTTCTGTGAAATGACTTTAAAGTTTTAAACATCATCTTTTAATAATGTGCATTCATAAATATCTTTGTGCCCATTGACAAATTTTCTTTCATTTTGACTATAGACCGTAGTATTTTCTGAGTCATGCTTCTTAAATTTGTAAGGAATATGTGCTAATTAAATATGAAAGGAATTCGAGTCATATAATAATCTAAAATGCCAATCAAAAAGTAGGTTATCTCCTGCTGGATCAGGGCATCTTTTTATGTTGCAATGAATAGTTCTTCCTCTATTTGATTACTCTAAGAAGAGAAGGTTAAATTACTAAAATAAAATACTGTAAATTTATTTACGATTATAACCAATTTTTAGAAATGAGTCTAATTAGTTAAAAGTAAATATCAAATATCTTATTGGAAACTGTAAGAAATTGAGAAAACCATGTATTTTCTTTTTCTTTTTTTAAAATTTCAGGTCTTCGTGTTTTTACCCAAAGTGATCAGAATGGTCTAGTATCTGCTAGTAAATGTATGGAAAGAGGAAAGTCAACTTACCATAGTGCCTGACATGTGATGGGCGCTCTAAGTATTTGTTGACTGACTGAAGATTTGTGTAGTCTTGAGCTTTAACTCTAAGCTGGTTTTCATGACTATGCTAGCATAACTCTCCGCCACTTCTGAAATCATAGAGAGAAATTTTTGCTTTTCCAAACATTTTTAAATAGGAAGTTCTGAAAAGTTCATAACACTGTGATTGGTAAATTAGGCTGACCCCAAGGCCTAAGGTATAAGAAAGGAGGAGTTTGACTAAACCTGACCAATATCCCCATGAGAAAAAATTAATGAGATGACCTTATGTTTTATTATCTGAATTGCTTTAGAGTGTTATTTTTTCATCTCTTAGCTACTAGATAGCCATTCCTAAAGTGAGTCATGCCCCAGGAATACATTTCTAGTATTTAGTGTTATATTTTTGAAAAAATAGAACCAATTTCACTACAGCAAATAGTGAGTCTCCATAGAGTTTGCCAAAAGTCATATAAATATATTGAAATTACATTTGTACCAAAGAATTATGACAAGATGACTGCACAGTTTTGGAATTTGAAACTAGTAGTAGTTTCAAATATACACTAGTAGTGTATATTTTCAGAGCATTTAAAAATATCTTTTCTTACCATATAAAATTTTAGATAACTTCTCTTCATTCATGAACTTTAAGTATTTGAGGTGTGGTTTGTAAGTTTAATGTCTTTCCAACTTGTACTCCACATTAACCATTGTATAAACTTTTGATTAGTCTTAGTAAAAGAAATAATCTATAATGAATTTCAACAGAAAGGTAATGGTAAGAATGGAGATAGTTGAACTGATTTAAATGGTTCAAACCTTGTATTTTTAATGTTTTATAGGCTCAGCACATGAATTATTTGGTACCAAGATGGGATAAACTGGAATGCAGCTTCCTTAACTAGTACAGTTCATGTGACGACCTTCCAGAGTCTATCGTGTCAAATAATTGAGCTAATTATTGTACCTATAGAACTTTTACTGAAATACATCTATTTTTTTTGTTAACTTTCTTTTTATTAATGTTTTAATTTTATCTGACTGTATCATCAAGGTTGGCCATTAACAAAAAGGAGTTATTTTAAATATAATTCCTTGCTAGCTCTGGAGTAACATTTTTTTTTAACTTTTTATGAGGTGTAATTGGTATATAACATTATACAACTTTAAGGTGTACAACATAATGATTTGACATCTGTACACATTGCAAAATGACCAACAAGTCTAGTCAACATCCATCATCATACACAGTCACAAAATTTTCTTTTTTCTTGTGATGCAAACCCTCAAGCTTTGCTCTTAGCAACTTCTGAATATGCACTATAGTATTATTATTTTTTTAATATTTTTTTAAAATTTTGGCTGCACTGGGTCTTAGTTACGGCATGCAGGATCTTTGTTGCGGCATACAGACCCTCTTAGTTGCGGCATGCGGACTCTCTTAGTTGCAGCATGCAGGCTTCTTAGTTGTGGCATGAGGACTCTTAGTTGCAGCATGCGGACTCTTCTTAATTGCAGCATGCGAACTCCTAATTACGGCATGCATGCGGCATTTAGTTTCCCGACCAGGGATCGAACCGGGGCCCCCTGCATTGGGAGCATGGAGTCTTACCCACTGGACCACCAGGGAAGTACCTGCACTATAGTATTATTAACTGTAGTTGCCATTATGTACATTACATCCCCGTGACTTATTTCTTTTAGAACTGGAAGTTTGTACCTTTGACCCCCTTTACTAATCTTCCTCACTCCCCACAGTGCACTGCCTACCTCTGGCAATCACCAATCTGTTCTCTGTATTTATGAGCTCAAGTTTTGTTGTTGTTGTTGTTTGTTTTTTTTTTAGATCCCACATATAAGTGATATCATATGGTATTTGTTTTTCTCTGTTTGACTTATTTAGAGTGACATTGTTTTTAAAGGAAATAAAGTCTAAGGAGTTGCTTCAGTTGCTCAGGGAACATTTATACTCTCAGAGTAAAAATAATCTTTTTTAACCACACTGGTGAAAAAGTAGATTTTTGTTTAAAAATGTACTTTTAATGTAATTAAAAGGACGAAATAAGTATCAAATACCTTTTCTACTGGAATCTGGCTGATTCCTAATATACTGAAGTCTAGTCATCACCTTCTAGTGGAAACCATTCATTCATTCAACAGATATTTGTTTAATGCTGGGGAGTCAGTGTTTAAGATAGATGAAGTCCCTATTCTCTCAGAACTTATACTGTATTGAGGAAATGGACAATAAATAAATTAAAAACACATACACATAGGCAAATGTGGTCATGACGAGGGGTAAGGGGGCCACATCAGGTGAGAGTGATTTGTGAATGCCTCTGAGATGACATTTGCTTTCAGACTTGTCTGATAAGGGATCAGTTATGCAAAGATACATGGGAAAAACCTTTCTACGTAGAACAGTGGTCCCCAACCTTTTTGGCACCAGGGAACAGTTTTGTGGAAGACAATTTTTCCACGGACTGGGGTGGGGGGCAATAAATGTAATTCAAGCGCATTACGTTTATTGTGCACTTTATTATTATATTACATTGTAATATATAATGAAATAATTCTACAACTTACCATAATGCTGACAGGAGGCGGAGCTCAGGCGGTAATGCAAGCGATGGAGAGCGGCTGTAAATACAGATGAAACTTGACTCGCTTGCCTGCCGCTCACTACCTGCTGTGCGGCCAGGTTCCTAACAGGCCACAGACCAGTACTGGTCTGGGGGTTGGGGACCCCTGATGTAGAGGAACCTACACATGCAAGGCCCAAGGCCAGGAATAAGCTTACCATGTTAGAGGTGTAGAAATGACAGCTTTGACCAAGCAGTGAGACAGTGAGAGAGAGAGACAGGTAGAAGGCCATGATAAGGAACTTTAATTGTATTCTCAGTCATGAGAAATAGTTGGAAGGATTTATGTAGAATGGTTATATAATCTTTGTGTTTTTAATATTTTTTTAAAAATTACTTTGGTATTTGGAGAATGTATTGAAGAATTAAGAAAATGGAAAGGGGCTTCCCTGGTGGCGCAGTGGTTGAGAGTCTGCCTGCCGATGCAGGGGACACGGGTTTGTGCCCCAGTCCGGGAAGATCCCACATGCCGCAGATCGGCTGGGGCCGTGAGCCATGGCCGCAGAGCCTGCGCGTCCGGAGCCTGTGCTCAGCAACGGGAGAGGCCACAACAGTGAGAGGCCCGCGTACCACAAAAAAAAAAAAAAAGAAGAAAATGGAAGGGATAGATGAAGATCAGTTAGGCTCTCATAATAAATCAGGCAAGTGATGATGTTAGTTTCGCCTATGATTGTAGAAGTAGTGATGGAGTGAAATGAATGGATTTGGAAATGATAGTTTAGAGTAGAAAAGAAAAGGTAGATTAGAAATGAAGGTGAAAGAAAAAAACATCGATGACTTAGGTTTTGGTTTGAATAACTGAGTGTCTTGTGATATGTATTGAAGTTGTGAAGATGGAAGGAAACAGACTTTTTTGGGAGTGAAGGCAATAGAAATTGGTTCTGTTTCAGTCATGTATAATTTGAGGTGGTGCGTTTTAGCTATGTGGAATGTCAAGCTAATTAAGTAAACTTAATTTTGAAAGTGAAAAATTCATTAATAAATAAAAAACAACCAACCTAGATTTTTTGTCCTAGAATTTGATAAAGTCGATTCATAGCTGTGTATTTTTCCATTTTTCATTTTAAGTCTTGAGAAAGAAAATCTGGTTGATAACCATAAATTGTACCAAGATGGAGCCTGTAAATCTGGATATGGCTTTAATAGCTAGTAAAAGTTACATTCTTTAAAGAATATGAAAAATTATATTTAGTTATAATATTTATTAATTGGCCCTATTTCTTCTAAAATAGCTATTTCCTAAATAAAATTAAGCTTAAGTTTCTTAGAAATCTGTCTTGATATCCTTGTAAATTAGTTATTTGAGTAAGGGATTCAATTCTTTTAATATATAAACAAATGATTATTTTATCAAAATAAGAACTTATCTTGCAGACAATAAATATTAAATGATAGGTGACTTTAAAATGACTACTTTGATCCTTAG
Source organism: Monodon monoceros (assembly GCF_005190385.1). Taxonomy (NCBI): domain Eukaryota; kingdom Metazoa; phylum Chordata; class Mammalia; order Artiodactyla; family Monodontidae; genus Monodon; species Monodon monoceros. The sequence goes on from NW_021703783.1 coordinate 59,377,422, forward strand.
AAGGATTAGGAATGGCCATAAACCCTTGATTAGAGGTTCTTAATCTGGGACCCAGCAGTGGATTTTGGTTAGGGGGTGGGTCCATGGACTTCTGAAATTGTTATAAATAAAGTATCAGCACTTTTCTGGGGAGAGAGTCAATGGCTTTTCATCAGACATGACTTAAATGAGTTCAAAAACCATGGCCCCAGATACTGGTTACGTAGAATAAATTCATATCTTCTGAAGTAATAACAGTGAGGAGGGGGAGTGATTTGGGATACTAAGACTTTAAGAAAAATGACCTGTGCAGTAATCCCTTTTCATGGTAGCATCTCATTTGTGAATTTAAAGAATATTTCACCCCCTTGCACATGTTTTTGGTTGATAAGTTTAGATGAATTGAGTTTGGGGAGGGCAGTTAATCCGAGTGCTGCCTACGCATTTATGATTTTTCTTTCTAAAGTTATCAAAGGACATAACTTTTAGCTTGTGCAAAATATAAAATTACTGAGCTTTGTTAATTAATATATTGAAAAACGCTTATATGGTTTCTTGAAAAGAGGTAAGAAACTATTTTCAGAAAATATCTCTTAAGTACCCCACCTAGATGGTCTCCAAGGAATAATTTTCCTTAGTTTTAATAATGAATTTCCACCTCACTTAGGCAAAAAGTGATCTTCCACCTGCCACGTTCCACAATGTTTATCACACCAAACCCCTGAAAAATTTCTTTTATTACCAGTTAGTTACATAGTCTATAAATACTCCATGATTCTTGTTATTACTGCTGTTGTTATTATAATTTACTATTTTGGCTGACACATGGAGTGTTTAAATATAGACTTGACTTGGAACCCTGGTTTTAGTATAATTCTTTAAATTAATTGCTTGTTTATTTTACCAGCTGAATAAAAGAACTGTATAAAAATAGTCAGATGACTAGAGGAGTAGTTGAAAGATTGCTTAAAGCTCCCTCCATCTTTTTATCTAGGCAATCCTTAGGTGTCACATGGCCCTCTAGTGGAAGGGATGCTCAGCTGGACCGAGGCAACTGCAGGATATTCTCTGGGAGTTGTTACCCAAGGGATTGCTTTTATTCAGGTAATCTTTTAGTTTGGATTAATTAGCTGGTTCTGACAACCTAGGTGACATAGAATTTTGGAATAGGTAAGGAGATATTTTAAAACAAATATCCCTATTTGTGGAAGACCCACCTAGATTAGCCCATTTCTTATTAAATACTATTGATCTTTTTATTAAAGGATTGGTTAGGCTTTTTGTTTTTATTGTTGTGTTGTTATTGTTGTTGCTCTTGGTGGTAGTGGTGTGTTTATTTTGTTGTTTGGTTCTTTTTATTTTTCAGTGTTTTTTTTTTTAAATTAAATTGTACTCCATACTTGATTAATAATTATCCCTCATAAGTAAGGAACCCAAGACTCCTTATTTCTTTATTTTCATCCAGTTTTTTAAAATAAAATTTTACCATGTTTTTTCTTTTTTTAAAGTAATTTTGAATATTCATCCATAATTCTTGAAATTTTGGTAAACAAAATTATTAATTTTACTTTTCTGTTTAAGGAAGGAGATAAAGAGTGGAGAATATTAAATAGAATAAAAATGTAGGTATCTAACTTGCAAAAGGAGAAATAAGATTTTAAATTAATAAAGGCAAAAAGAAGCATAGATCTAGAATTGGGGACACTCATTTCTTGTTTCTTACTGCCTTTAAAACATTTTAGTTCTGTTATACTCTTTGGAATTCTTTTTCTTGCAGTTAAAGGGAGCTACAAGTCTATAATGTAAGATTAACCATTTTTTGTTACTACCCGTGTTCTCTTTGGAATTTTCTGGATGGGTGAATGAATTTAACATGATCAAGAATACCAATATAACAGTAGGAGTGGAAGTTGACTTTTCTTTTTCTTCCCTGTTCTTTTCTTTAGACTTCGTTCATCACTGAAATTAAACTGAGAGATTTCTGGCAGTTTGGTATTACAGCAGGATGGTTTGTAGCAATAATTATTACTAATGAAACCCTTAAAGAATATGAAATAACTGGATAAACTTAATGGTAGCCTCTGATCCAGCAGGTGCTAAAATACCTACTTTTTGATTACTCTCTAAGTTAAAATGCAAGCAAATATAGAATCTATAGAATAAGAGGTGTAAATACATTTTCTGATTGTACCTTGAATGGGAAGGTATAAGTAATATATGATTTAGAGTCTTTTAGTAATTGACTTTGCCAAATGTAAAAACAATGTTAATGAACTAATACTGCAGTCAATTTATTTTTGTGGAAGTGCTTTAAAAGTTAGTAACCAAAATATTCTGCTTTTCCTTTCATTTTTTTTAACGTGAATTTCTTCTGCTTATATTATCAGGGTGAATCAGCACTTGATTTGGCAAAGCAGAGAAAAAATGTGTGGATGATCAACCATTTGCAAGAGGCAAGGCAAGCAAAGGGATATGACAATCCATCTTTCCTTAGAAAGTTGAAAGCTGATAAGGTAAATTCATGACTGAAGATTTTCAATATATAGTAAGATTCATAAGCATATTTTCTTAGCATGAGTATTTACATTTACAGCCTTTAATCTTGGCATTGGCCAGTGTAATTTTTAAAACATTATTTCACCCAAGTAAATAAATGTAGATACCAAAGTTTAAGAAAGATGGTATATGTGAAATTGTTTGGATTTCCATAGGCTACTAACATAAGGTTTAATGCATTAATTCAGCTGGCCTTTGTTAAGTTATAGAGAGATAATAAAAGTTTTTCCTGTTTAAGTGTATTTTTTAGTGTAGTAATAAATTGTGAAAAATCTTAGTCCTAATATATATATATCTTTTTAAAAACTACTCACAACTCTAGCTATAGTTAATTTAAGCTTTTCATTCTTTTATAATATGTCATAACTTTTATTAGAGAGGGAGAAACATATTATTCACTTCTTTTTAGAAAGTTCATTTTAGATCTTCCATAAAACCTTCAGTTTTTAACTGTATGACTATTGGCTCAGTTGCCTAATTGTATGATTTCAAAACTAAGAACATTTTCCTGAAAGGCGGGTCTGTATTTCTTAAAGATTTATTTCCTTAAAAGGAAAAATTAGCTGACAGTTTTTTTGTATACCAAAATAATTGACAAGGTATTTGCTAACTTGTCAGTAGTCACAACTTGAATGGCATTAAGCCTTAGATATCATATATGTCCTATTTAGGCTGCTCTAGTGGTAATACTGTTTGTATAAAGTTAACATTGATCTATCTGTTACTGGAACAAAATAAGTTTTGGGTAAAGGGAAATAGACTTGAAAGCATGTCTCATTTATTTGTAGGAGTTCAGACTTCCTTAATGAGCTGAAAAGTTCACTGGTCCATTACTTAGACTTCAGAAGAATTATATTTATAGTTTATAAACATGTCTATTTTCAGTCCCATATTTGAGACTAAGGAGCAATTTTTGCATGTCATGTCAACTTTTCATTTCACTATTAGATATATTAAAAATAGTTAATTATTTATTTACTTTGATGTTGCTCTGTCCTCTAGAATTTAGAGCAGTTTTGCTCAACAGAGTAAAAAGTGGCTAATTTCTCATAATAACTAGGCTACTAGTAAAAATGTCTTTTATTACTCTGGAAAATCCCATTGTCTTTATATGTTCATTTTGCTTAGTGTAAATATGCTAAAGGGTATTTTTTTAATGTATTGTCAGATGAAAATGACTTTGTAAATTCAAGATGTTTATTAATATATAAAGTTATTTATTATAGCAATAATGAACTATATATCAGGGTTATGTGTTTGGATATGGCTTCTTTTAAAAAGATTGCCTCATTAAAAGTTTAGCACAATTTTATTAACATTTGTGTATATTATTGTGATCAGAAATTGCGTATTCCTGGTTTTTTGGGTTTTGTTTTTTGCATTAGTAGCTTTAAATATATTATGCATTCTAAAAGGGTCACTAGATAAAAATATATGATGGATTGGGGCTTTGTGTAATTAAGTATTTGTGTAGACTGTTCTCTTTCCATCTCACATTAGAAAAATTTAAATTATGAACATGACTTGGTTTGCTAGCCTGTGAAGTATGTTCTGTATTTAAAACTAAACAAGAAAACACCCAGGACTCAATAGCTTTTTACTAAAAATAAGTCATCCCCAAAGGAAAAAAAAGATATTTTTGGACAGTGATAGTAGACAGATATGAAAGGAGTCTTGATTTTAGAAAACTATTTTAAAAGCTGTTTGATTTTTAAGAGTAGAAGATTTTAGGCAGATTTATGGTTAAATAAGTGTTACTTGCTTATTAATGAGTTAGAAGGAAATCTCTAAATCAGTGTTTCTCAGAATTTAGAAACCCACGATCCCTTTTGTTAACAGTGGAAATCTCACATGTATTACTTTTTAATGTTGTTTATTGATTATGTGAGAATAAATCTGGGAAGATGGAGTAGATATATTTTTTCCCTATTCCTTCCTGCCAAGTGCAACTAAAAAACCTGGACATTATGTACAAAACAAATATAGGAAGACTGAAGATGGAGACAAGGTGGCAGAGCAGGTAGGGAGCTAAGGATCCAAAGAAGGACATGGTGGTGAGTTCCCTGCATTTTCTTTTTTTGCCTCATATTTCCCAGAAGAGGAACTGACAAAGCCAACAACCCAGAATCATGAACGGGACAGACAAAAAAATGCTCCCCAAAAACCTGCTTTTTAGCCACAGGACCACAAAAGAGGCAGCTTATTTAGCATGATAGAAACTTTTAGAAAATAACTTTCTACTACAGCCAAACACAACAGAAAAAAAAATGGCTCCACCCTGACTCACAACAGCAAAGGCCTAGACTTCGCCCTTACCAGGTTATAATGATGTGCCCCAACTCTCCTGGGGTGGTGTCAGGGAAGGTGGAGTGGAGAGTTGGGACTTCCATCCCCACTAGCTGTTAATGAGGTCCCATCCCCTGCTGTTATCAGTGGAGACCACATAGGAAACAGTAATGAGGCACTTGTAACCCTCCCAGTCAAGGAGATACCAGTAGAGGTATAGTGGAGAGCTGAAAGTCCCACCTTTGCCTGTCCATAATGAGGAAACCCCTCCTCAGGTGTCAGTGAAGGCCTCCTTGGGATCCTGGACTTTCACCTCACCTGCCAGTAATGAGAAGGTGTCTCACTTCCCTCCCCCTGCCTACATCAGAGGAATCCACATAAAAGAAAAGGTTTAAATAAGATCCAGTGTCTCATAATACCCAAAATGTCTAGGTTTCAAACAAAAATCACATATCAAACCAAGAATCGAGAAGATCTAACTGAATGAAAAGAGGATCAGTAAATGCCAGTGTGATGACAGAGATGTTGGAATTATCTGACAAAAGAATTTAACAATCATCATAAAAAGGCTTTAGTGAATACTTACGCACATGCTTGAAACAACTGAAAAATAGAGTCTCAGCGAAGAGATAGAACTATAGAAATAGAATAAAGAAGAACCAAATGGAAATTTTAAAACGGAAAATTATAATAGCCAAAATAAGAAGAGTCAGTGGATGAGCTCAACAGCAGAAGAGAGGAGACAGAGGAAAGAATCAATGACCTTGAAGATAGACGATAAAAATTACCTGTTTTCAACAACAAAAGGAAATAAACTGAGAAAAACAAGCAAAACAGAACAGAACTTTAGGGACCTGTGGTTGTAACAGAATATCTAACACTGATATGATTGGAGTACCAGAAGAAGAAAAGCGGGTGGAGCTGAAAAAGTACTCAAACATATGATGGCCAACCCCCCCCCCAAATTTGGCAAAAGACAGACCTGCAGATTAAAAGTGGAGCAAACCCTAAACAGAATAAACTCAAATCCAGACCAAACACTCATAGTCAAACTTCTGGAAACTAAAGACTATGAAATAAAAATCTTGAAGTCCCCTTACCAGTAGGGGTAAAACTATTCAAGAACACTGGATTTCTCATCAGAAACCGTAGAGGCATAAGGAGCTGCCACATTTTTCACGTGCTGGATGGAAAGAACTTTCAATCCAGAATCCTTTATCCAGTGAAAATATCTTTCAGCAATGAAGGAGAAGTCAACACATTTTCAGATAAAGGAAAAGTAAGAGAATTTGTGGCCAGCAGACCTGCCCTAAAAAAATGGCTAAGAGAAGTTCTTTCGACAGAAGGAAAATGATAAAAGAAAGAACCTTGGAACATAAGATCATGGTAAGCAAAATTATGGGTAAATACAGTAGACTTTCCTTCTTATCCTACGTCTTCCAAATTATGTTTGACAGTTGAAGCAAAATTATAATACTGTTTGATGTGGATCTAAATGTATGTAGAAAACATATTTGAGACAATTTATAACGTAAACAGGGGAGGGTAGAGGGACATTAATGGAGGTAAGGTTTCCACATCTCACTTGAATTGGTAAAATGATGACACCAGTATACTGTGATAAGTTATATTTATATAATACTTAGAGTACCCACTAAAAAAGCTATTCAGAGAGATATACTCAAAAACACCATAGATAAAATAAAATTCTAAAAAGCTTTTCAGTAACCCACAAGAAGTCAGGAAAAAGTAACCAGAAACAAAGACACAGAACAAACAAAAAAACAAAAAATAAAATTATAGATTTCAACCCTAACATATCAATAATTAGAGTAACTGTAAATGGTCTAAATATACCAATTAAAAGACAGATATTGGCAGTGTGGATTACAAAGTGTGACTCAACTATATACTGCCTGTAAGAAACTCACTTCACATACAAGAATATTGGCAAGTTACTTATATGGGCAAGTAGCAGAATGGAAATGACATATGATACCAAAAGCAGGCAAAGACAGTACAAAAAGGAAAACTATAGGCGTACCTCATTTTATTGCATTTCACAGATATTTTGTTTTTGTTTGTTTGTTTGTTTTTGCAAAGTGAAGGTTTGTGGCAATCTGCATCTAGTAAGTCTTGTTAGTGCCATCTTTCCAACAGCATTTGCTTACTTCGTATCTCCATGTCACATTTTGGTAATTCTCCCAATATTTCAAACCCTCCACCAGCAAAAAGATTATGAATTGATGAAGGCTCAGATGATGGTTAGCATTTTTTAGCAATAAAGTATTTTTTACTTAAAGTGTGTACAGTGATTTTTTAGATATAATGCTATTGCATGCTTAATAGACTACAGTATAGTGTAAACATAACTTTTAAAATTGAAATGTAGTTGATGTCCAATATTATGTCAGTTTCAGATGTACTACATAGTGATTTCACATTTGTATACGTTATGAAATGATCACCACATTGAGTCTAGTAACCGTTTGTCCCTATACAAATTTATTACAATATTATTGACCATATTCCTTATGCTATATATTACATCCCACGGCTTATTTATTTTATAACTGGAGGTTTGTACCTCTTAATCCCCTTCATCTCTTTCACCCCCAACCCCCTCTCCTCTGGCAACCACCTGTTCTTTGTATCTGAGTTTGTTTTTGGTTTGTTTGTTTGTTTTTTTATTCCCCATATAAGTGAGACCATATGGTATTTGTCTTTCTCTGACTTATTTCACCTAGCATAATACCTCTCGATCCATTCATGTTGTCACAAATGGCAAGATTTCATTCTTTTTTATGGCTGAGTAATATTCCATTGTATATATAGATCACATTTTCTGTATCTATTCATCTCTATCAATGGGCATTTAAGTTGCTACCATATCATGGTTATTGTAAATGATACTGCAGTGAACATTGAGGTGTATATATATTTTCTAATTAGTCTTTTTGTTTCTTTGGGTAAATACCCAGAAGTGAAATTGCTGGGTCATGTGTCAGTTCTATTTTTAATTTTTTGAAGACCCTCCATACTGTTTTCCAGAGTGCCTGTACCAATTTACAGTTCTACCAGTAGCGCACAAGGATTCCCTTTTCTTCACATCCTTGTCAACATTTGTTATTTCTTGTCTTTTTTGATGATAGCCATTCTCACAGGTCTGAGGTGGTATCCTGTTTTGGTTTTGATTTGCATTTCCCTGATTAGTGATGTTGAGCATCTTTTTTTCATGTGTCTGTTGGCTATTTGTATATCTTCTTTGAAAAAATGTCTATTCCAGGTCTTCTGCCCACTTTATAATTGAGTTGTTTGGTTTTTTGATGTTGAGTTATATGAGTTCTTTGTATATTTTGGATATTAACCCCTTATCAGGTGCATTATATGCAGATATCTTCTCCCATTCAGTGAGCTGCCCTTTTGGTTTGTTGTTGTTAGTTTCCTTTACTGTGGAAAAACTTTTTAGTTTCATGCAATCCCATTTGTTTACTTTTGGTTTTGTTTCCCTTGATTGAGGAGACAGAGCCAAAAAAATATTGCTGAGACTGATGTCAAAGAGCATGCTGCCTGTTTTCTTCTAGGAGTTTTACGTTTCAGGTTTTACATTTAAGTCTTTAATCCATTTTGAGTTTATTTTTGTGTGTGATGTGAGAAACTAGTCCAGTGTGATTCTTTTACATGTAGCTGTCCAGTTTTCCCAACACCATTTAATGAAAAGGTTTTTTTCCCCTCATTTTATATTCTTGCTTCCTTTGTTGTAGATTAATTGATCATATAAGCATGGGTTTATTTTGGGGCTCTGCATTCTGTTCCATTGTTCTGTGTGTCTGTTTTTGTGCCAGTGTCATACTGTTTTGATTACTGTTAACTTTGCAGTATAGTTTGAAATCACAGATTGTGATACTTCAGTTTGTTCTTTCTCAAGATTGCTTTGGCTATTCAGGGTCTTTCGTGTTTCCATACAAATTGTAGAATTACTTGTTTTAGTTCTGTGAAAAATGCCATTGGTATTTTGATAGGGACCACACTGAATCTGTAGATTGCCTTGGGTAGTGTGGTCATTTTAACAATATTAATTCTTCCAGTCTTTGAGAATGGTATGTTTTACCATTTGTTGTGTCGTCTTCAGTTTCTTTCATCAATGTCTTATAGTTTTCAGAGTACAAATCTTTTACCTCTCTGGTTAGATTTATTCCTAGGTAGTGTATTTTTTTTGATGCACTTGTAAATGGGATTGTCTTCTTAATTTCTCTTTTTAATGGTTTGTTATTACAACAGAGTTTAGTTTATTAATTTTGTATCCTGCAACTTTACTGAATTCACTTATTAGTTCTAGTAGTTTTTTGGTGGTGTCTTCTGGATTTTCTGTATCTAGTGTCATGTCATCTGCAAACAGTGACAGTTTTACTTCTTCCTTTCCAATTTGGATTCCCTTTATTTCTTTTTCTTATCTCATTGCTGTGGCTAGGACTTCTAATACTGTGTTGAATAAAAGTAGAAGAGTGTGCATCCTTGTCTTGTTCCTGATCTTAAAGGAAATGCTTTCAGCTTTTCACCACTGAGTATGATGTTAGCTGTGGGTTTGTCATATATGGCCTTTTTTATGTTGAGGTATGTTTCCTTTATACCCACTTTGTTGAGAGTTTTTATCATAAATGGATGTTGAATTTTGTCAAAAGCTTTTTATGTATCTACTGAGATAATCATGGTTTTTATTCTTCAGTTTGTTAATGTAGTATATCATGCTGATTGATTGGCTGTTTGGGTGGCCCCAGATGGTGGGGGGAGCAGTGCTCAGAGCTGGTGCCACCCAGCTGGAGGGTGGGCCAGTTTCTGGGTACTAATAGGCTAGAGGGAGGATTCTAAAAGGGTGCTTGCCCACCCTAGTGTTATTGGGGTAGAAGAAGTTTCCCAGAATGGCTGCTACCAGCTTTTGTATCAGCAGGGGTCTCTCATTTGCCTCCTGCCTCTCCAGAGGACTCTCCAAGATCAGCAAGTGGATCTGTTCCAGGCTTCTAACTGCTGCCTCTTTGTGCTGAGACTTGGAGCATCTCAGATTTTTCCAGTGTCCTTTAGGAGCAGAGTCTCTGTTTCCTGTAGCCCTCCAGCTCTCCTGAACATGGGCGCTGCTGGTTTCCAAAGCCAGGAATTCTGGGAGCTTTACTTCCTAGTGCAGGACCTGTTGGCTGAGGAGTCCCACACGGGGCTCAGACCCCTTCTCCCTCATAGAGGAAAGGCCTCCACAATTGTGATATTCCTTCCATTTGTGGGTCACTGATCCTAGGGGTGTGGGCCCTGATTATACCATGTCTCCACCCCTCCTACCCATCTCATTGTGGTTCCGTCTTTATTTCTTTAGTTATGGAAAATCCTTTCTGCTAGTCTAAAGGTCATTTTCCTAGAGAGTTGCTCTGTAAATAGTTGTAAAGTACTTGTATGCTGAAACATTTTAAATGCCAATGAAGGAAATCAAGGATGACCTAAATAAGTGGAGAGACATACTGTGTTCATGAACTGGAAGACAACTTAGTAAATATGTCAGTTGTCCCCAAATTAATATACAGGTTTAATGTAATTAAATAATTCTAGCAAAATTTTTTATTAGTATATACAAGATTATTCCAAAATTTATATGGAAAGGCAGTAGACTTAGAATAGCTAAAACTATTTTGAAAAAGAAGAATCACTCTCTGCAGTTTTAAGATCTACTGTATAGCTTCAGTAATCAAGACTGTGTAGTATTGCTGGAGGAATAAAGTGATCAGTGGAACAAAATAGAGAGCCCAGAAGTAGAACCACAGAGGTATGCCCACTGACATTTGACAGATGTGTAAAAGCAATTCAATGGAGGAAAGACAGCCTTTTCACCAATTGATATTGGAGCATTTGGACATGCATAGGCAAAAAAAATAAACCTCTGCTCAAACCTCACACTATTAAAAAATTAACTCAAAACTGTTCAAGACTTAAATGTAAAACTGTAAAAATCTAGGACTAGGCAAAGAGATTTGACACAAAAAGTATGATCCATAAAGGTAAAAATTGATCATTTGGATTTGGATCAAAATTTTAAACTTACATTCTATGAATGACCCTGTGATTAGAATGAAAAGGCATACTACAGACTGGGAGAAAGTATTTACAAGCCACATTTCCAACAAAGGACTAGTTTCCAAAATATATTAAGAACTTTCAAAACTCAGCAGTGCAAAATCAATACAATTAGTAAATAGGCTAAACAAGAGATATTTTTACCAAAAAAGATATAAAAATGGCAGATAAGCAGGTGAAAAGATCTTCAACATCATTTTAGTCATTAGGGAAATGCAAATTGAAACCACAGTGACTTACTATTTTATACCTGTCAGAGTAACTAAATAAAAAGTTGCAACAACACCAAATGCTGATGAGGATGCTGAGAAACTCATCTGTTGCTGAAGGATATGTAAAAAAGTACAGCAACCTGGAGAACAGTTTGGAATTTTCTTTTAAAAAGCTTAACATGCAATACCATACAACCCAGAAACTGTATTCTTAAGCATTTATCCCAGAGAAATGGAACCTTATATTCACACAAAAATTTGTATGTGAATGTTTATAGCAGCTTTGTTCATAATAACCCAAAATAGAAACAACCCCAACGTCCTTCAGTGGGTGAATGATTAAACAAACTGACACATTCATACCGTGGAGTATTCCTCAGCAATAAAAAGGAATGAACTAATGGTACGTACAATAACCCAATGAATATTTGGAGAATTCTATTATGAGTGAAAAGCCAATCCTATTAGGTTACATACTGTATAATTCCATTTATATAAAATTCTTGAAATGACAAAATTATGGAAATGTAGAACACATTAGTAGTTGGCAGAGGTTAATATGGCAGTGAGGAGTAGGGTATGAGGGAAATTGCTATAAAAGGATGGAAATATTCCTTGTAGTGATGGAAATATTCTGTATCTTAATTGTGTCAGTGTCAATATCCTGGTTGTGACATTATACTATGCTTTTGCAAGATATTAGCCATTTGGGAACTTTGGGTAATGAGTACTTGGGATCTGTCCACATTTTTTATTAAAACTGCGTGATCCACAGCTAACATCATTCTCAATGGTGAAAAGCTGAAAGCATACCTTCTAAGGTTGGGAACAAGACAAGGATGCCCACTCTTGCCACTTTAATTCAACATGGTTTTGGAATTCCTAGCCACAGCAATCAGAGAAGAAAAAGAAATAAAATGAACCCAAATTGGAAAAGAAGAAGTAAAATTGTCACTGTTTTCAGATGACATTATGCTATACGTAGAAAACCCTAAAGACGTTACCAGAGAACTACTAGCACTCATCAGTGAATTCAATAAGATTACTGGATACAAAATTAATATACAGAAATCTATTTCATTTCTATGCACTATCAGCGAAATATCAAAAAGAGAAATTAAGGGAACAATCCCATTTACCATCACATCAAAAAAGAATAAAATACCTAGGAGTAAACCTACCTAAGGAGGCAAAACACCTGTACTCTAAAAACTATAAGATGCTAATGAAAGAAATTGAAGATGTCACCAACAGATGGAAAGGTATACCATGTTCTTGGATTGGAAGAATCAATATTGTTAAAATGACCATACTATCCAAGGCAGTCTACAGTTTCAACACAATCTCTATCAAATTACCAATGGCATTTTTCACAGAACTAGAACAAAATATTTTTAAATTTGTATGGAACCACAAAAGACCCAGAATAGCTAAAACAATCTTCAGAAAGAAAAATGGAGCTGGAGGAATCATGCTCCCTGACTTCAGACTATACTGCAAAGCTACAGTAATCGGAGATTCCAACCAAGCCGGGAACGTCAACAAGGGAAAAGAGAGAGCTTCTGAGACAAAGTTCGGGGTTAACCCATTGCTGTGGTGAGAGGCTTCAGTAAATCACAGCTGAAATACACTGGACAAACGTTCGTGGTTCCCAGGAGTTAATAAAAAAGATGCAAAAGCGGAGAAAATTTTGCGATTTCTTCATCTTTTCAGCACTGCAGTTATGTGTTCTAAGCATCTTCTGAAAGCCTCTTTGTAAATACTTTTAAAAGGCCAGAAAAATGTTAGTGTTGCTGCCTTAGATGTTCCAGTCTGCCTTCTGCCTTTCTCTGATGACTACACCATTACAATCAAAAGAAGAAAATTCCAGTCAAGAAGCCTTAGAGGGCAGACAGCAGAAGCAAGAAGAACTACAATCCTGGAGACTGTGGAACAAAAACCACATTCACAGAAAGAGAGACAAAATGAAAAGGCAGAGGGCTATGTACCAGATGAAGGAACAAGATAAAACCCCAGAAAAAAAACTAAATAAATTGGAGATAGGCAACCTTCCAGAAAAAGAATTCAGAATAATGATAGTGAAGATGATCCAGGACCTCGGAAAAAGAATGGAGGCAAAGATTGAGAAGATGCACGAAATGTTTAACAAAGATCTAGAAGAATTAAAGAACAAACAAACAGAGATGAACAATGCAATAACTGAAATGAAAACTACACTAGAAGGAATCAATAGCAGAATAACTGAGGCAGAAGAACGGATAAGTGAACTGGAAGACAGAATGGTGGAATTCACTGCTGCAGAAGAGAATAAAGAACAAAGAATGAAAAGAGATGAAGACAGCCTAAGAGACCTCTGGGACGATATTAAACATAACAAATTCGCATTATAGGGGGTCCCAGAATGAGAAGAGAGAGAAAGGACCGGAGAAAATATTTGAAAAGATTATAGTCAAAAACTTTCCTAACATGAGAAAGGAAATAGCCACCCAAGTCCAGGAGGCACAGAGAGTCCCATACAGGATAAACCCAAGGAGAAACACGCTGAGACACATAGTAACCAAATTTGCAAAAATTAAAGACAAAGAAAAATTATTGAAAGCAGCAAGGGAAAAATTGCAAATAACATACAAGGGAGCGCCCATAAGATTAACAGCTGATTTCTCAGCAGAAACTCTCCAAGCCAGAAGGGAGTGGCATGACATATTTAAAGTGATGAAAGGGAAGAACCTACAAGCAAGATTACTCTACCCGGCAAGGATCTCATTCAGATTCGATGGAGAAATCAAAAGCTTTACAGACAAGCAAAAGCTAAGAGAATTCAGCACCACCAAACCAGCTCTACAACAAATGTTAAAGGAACTTCTCTAAGTGGGAAGCACAAGAGAAGAAAAGGACCTACAAAAACAAACCCAAAACAATTAAGAAAATGGTCATAGGAACATAAGTATCGATAATTACCTTAAACGTGAATGGATTAAATGCTTCAACCAAAAGACACAGGGTCACTGAATGGATGTAAAAACAAGACACATATATATGCTGTCTACAAGAGACCCACTTCAGACCTAGAGACACATACAGACTGAAAGTGAGGGGATGGAAAAAGCTACTCCATGCAAATGGAAATCAAAAGAAAGCTGGAGTTCTAATACTCATATCAGGTAAAATAAACTTTAAAATAAAGAATGTTACAAGAGGGAAAGAAGGACACTACATAATGATCAAGGGATCAATCCAAGAGGAAGATATAACAATTATATGCACCCAACATAGGAGCACCTCAATACATAAAGTAACTGCTAACAGCTCTAAAAGAGGGAATCAGCAGTAACACAACACTAGTGGGGGACTTTAACACCTCACACCAATGGACATATCATCCAAACAGAAAATTAATAAGGAAACAGAAGCTTTAAATGACACAATAGACCAGATAGATTTAATTGATATTTATAGGACATTATATCCAAAAACAGCAGATTACACTTTCTTCTCAAGTGCACATGGAACATTTTCCAGGATAGATCACACCTTGGGTCACAAATCAAGCCTCAGTAAATTTAAGAAAATTGAAATCATATCAAGCATCTTTTCTGACCACAACACTATGAGATTAGAAGTCAATTAGAGGGGAAAAAAAACGTAAAAAACACAAACACATGGAGGCTAAACAATACATTACTAAATAACCAAGAGATCGCTGAAGAAATCAAAGAGGAAATCAAAAAATACCTAGAGACAAATGACAATGAAAACACGATGATCCAAAGCCCTTAGGATGCAGCAAAAGCAGTTCTAAGAGGGAAGTTTATAGCAATACAAGCCTACCTCAAGAAACAAGAAACATCTCAAATAAAAAATCTAACCTTACACCTAAAGGAACTAGAGAAAGAAGAACAAACAAAACCCAAAGTTAGTAGAGGGAAAGAATTTATAAAGATCAGAGCAGAAATAAATGGAATAGAAACAAAGAAAACAATAGCAAAGATCAATAAAACTAAAAGCTGGTTCTTTGAGAAGACAAGCAAAATTGATAAACCATTAGCCACACTCATCAAGAAAAAGAGGGAGAGGACTCAAATCAATAAAATTAGAAAGGAAAAAGGAGAACTTACAACAGACACCACAGAAATACAAAGCATCCTAAGAGACTACTACAAGCAGCTCTATGCCAACAAAATGGACAGCTTAGAAGAAATGGACAAATTCTTAGAAAGGTATAACCTTCCAAGACTGAACCAGGAAGAAAAAGCAAATATGAACAGACCAAACACAAGTAATGAAATTGAAACTGTGATTAAAAATCTTCCAACAAACACAAGTCCAGGACCAGATGGCTTCACAGGTGATTTCTGTGAAACATTTAGAGAAGAGCTAACATCCGTCCTTCCCAAACTCTTCCAAAAATTTGCGGAGTAAGAAACACTCCCAAACTCATTTTGTGAGGCCATCATCACCCTGATACCAAGACCAGACAAAGATACTACAAAAAAAGAAAATTACAGACCAATATCACTGATGAATATAGATGCAAAAATCCTCAACAAAATACTAGCAAACAGAATCCAACAACACATTAGAAGGATCATACACCATGATCAAGTGGGGTTTATCCCAAGATTGCAAGGAATCTTCAGTATATGCAAATCAATCAATGTGATACACCATATTAACAAACTGAAGACTAAAAACCATATGATTATCTCACTAGATGCAGAAAAAGCTTTTGACAAAATTCAACACCCATTTATGATAAAAACTCTCCAGAAAGTGGGCATACAGGGAGCCAGCCTCAACATAATAAAGGCCATATACAACAAACCCACAGCAAACATCTTTCTCAATGGTGAAAAACTAAGCATTTCCTTTGAGATCAGGAACAAGACAAGGATGTCCGCTCTCACCGCTATTATTCAACATAGTTTTGGAAGTCCTAGCCACGGCAATCAGAGAAGAAAAAGAAATAAAAGGAATCCAAATTGGAAAAGAAGTAAAACCGTCACTGTTTGCAGATGACATAATAGTATACATAGAGAATCCTAAAGGTGCCACCAGAAAACTACTAGAGCTAGTTAATGAATCTGGTAAAGTTGCAGGATACAAAATTAATGCACAGAAATCTCTTGCATTCCTATACACTAATGATGAAAAATCTGAAAGAGAAATTAAGGAAACACTCCCATTTACCACTGCAACAAAAAGAATAAAATACCTAGGAATAAATCTACCTAGGGAGACAGAAGACCTGTTTGCAGAAAACTATAAGACACTTATGAAAGAAATTAAAGATGATACAAACAGATGGAGAGATATACCATGTTCTTGGATTGGAAGAATCAATATTGTGAAAATGACTCTACTACCCAAAGCAATCTACAGATTCAATGCAATCCCTATCAGATTACCAATGGCACTTTTACAGAACTAGAAGAAAAAATCTTAAAATTTGTATGGAGACACAAAAGGCCCCGAATAGCCAAAGCAGTCTTGAGGGAAGAAAACGGAGCTGGAGGAATCAGACTCCCTGACTTCAGACTATACTACAAAGCTGCAGTAATCAAGACAATATGGTACTGGCATAAAAACAGAGATATAGATCAACGGAACAAGATAGAAAGCCCAGAGATAAACCCACGCACCTATGGTCAACTAATCTATGACAAAGGAGGCAAGGATATACAATGGAGAAAAGACAGTCTCTTCAAGAAGTGGTGCTTGGAAAACTGGACAGCTACATGTAAAAGAAAGAAATTAGAACACTCTCTAACACCATACACAAAAATAAACTCAAAATGTATTAGAGACCTAAATGTAAGACTGGACACTATAAAACTCTTAGAGGAAAACATAGGAAGAACACTCTTTGACATAAATCACAGCAAGATCTTTGTTGATCCACCTCTTAGAGTAATGGAAATAAAAACAAAAATAAACAAATGGGCCCTAATGAAACTTAAAAGCTTTGGCAAAGCAACGGAGACTACAAGCAAGACGAAAAGACATCCCTCAGAATGGGAGAAAATATTTGCAAACGGACAAAGCATTAATCTCCAAAATATATAAACAGCTCATGCAGCTCAATATTAAAAAAAAACCAAATCAGAAAAGGGCAGAAAACCTAAATAGACATTTCTTCAAAGAAGACATACAGATGGCTAAGAAGCACATGAAAAGCTGCTCAACATCACTAATTATTAGAGAAATGCAAATCAAAACTACAATGAGGTATCACCTCACCCCAGTTAGAATGGCCATCATCAGAAAATCTACAAACAACAGATGCTGGAGAGGGTGTGGAGAAAAGGGAACCCTCTTGCACTGTTGGTGGGAATGTAAATTGATAAACCACTATAGAGAGCAGTATGGAGGTTCCTTCAAAAACTAAAAATAGAATTACCATATGACCCAGCAATCCCACTACTGAGTGTATACCCAGAGAAAACAATAATTCAAAAAGACACGTGCACCCCAGTGTTCATTGCAGCACTATTTACAGCAGCCAGTTCGTGGAAGCAACCTAAATGCCCATCAAGAGACGAATGGATAAAGAAGATGTGGTAAATATATACAATTGAATATTACTCAGCCATAAAAAAGAACGAATTGGGTCATTTGTAGAGACATGGATGAATCTAGAGACTGTCATACAGAGTGAAGTAAGTCAGAAAGAGAAAAACAGATATTGTATATTAACACATATATGTGGAACCTAGAGAAATGGTACAGATGAACCAGTTTGCAGGGTAGAAATTTAGACACATGTAGGGAACAAACGTATGGACACCAAGGGGGAAAGTGGCAGAGGCTGGTGGTGGTGGTGCTGTGATGAATTGGGAGATTGGGATTGACATATATACACTAATATGTAAATATGGATAACTAATAAGAACCTGCTGTATAAAAAAAAAAACAGCTACAGTAATCAAAACAGTATGGTATTGGCACAAAAGCAGATTGTATAGATCAATGGAACAAGATAGAAAGCTCAGAAATAAACCCATACACTTATGGTCAATTAATCTACGATAAAGGAGGCAAGAATATACAATGGAGAAAGTACAGTCTCTTCAGTAAGTGGTGCTGGGAAAACTGGATACCTACAGGTAAAAAGAACAAGCATTCTCTAACACCATATCAAAAAATAAACTCAAAATGGATTAAAGACCTAAATGTAAAACTGGATACTATAGTACTCCTAGGGGAGAACATAAGCCGAACACTCTTTGACATAAATCATCGCAATATTTTTTTGGCTCTGTCTCCTAGAGTAGTGGAAATACAAAAATAAACAATTGAGACCTAATTAAACTTAAAAGCTTTTGCAAAGGAAACCATAAACAAAAAAAGACAACCTGCAGAATTGGAGAAAATATTTGCAAGTGATGCTACCGACAAGCGATCAATTTCCAAAATATACAAACAACTCATACAGCTTAATATCAAAAAAACAGACAACCCAATGAAAAAATGGGCAGAAGACCTAAGTAGACATTTCTCCAAATAAGACAGACACATGGCCATCAGGCACGTGAAAAGATGCTCAACATAGCTAATTATTAGAGAAATGCAAGTCAAAACTACAATGCGGTATCACCTCACACCAGAATAGCCATCAATAAAAAGTCTACAAACAATAAATGCTGGAGAGGGTATGGAGAAAAAGGAACCGTCCTACACTGTTGGTGAGAATGTAAATTGGTGCAGCTACTGTGGAGAACAGTATGGAGGTTCCTTACAAAACTGAAAATAGAATTACCATATGATCCAAGAATCCCACTCCTGGACGTATATCTGGATAAAACTCTAATCTGAAAAGATACATGCACCCCAATTTTCATAGCAGCACTGTTTACAATAGCCAAGACATGGAAGCAACCTAAAGAAGATGTGGTATATATACACAATGGAATATTACTCAGCCATAAAAAAGAGTGAAATAATGCCATTTGCTGCAACATGGATGGACCTAGAAATCATATTAAGTGAAGTAAGTCAGAGACAAATATCATATGATATCACTTATATGTGGAATCTTAAAAAATGATATAAATGAACTTATTTGCAAAACAGAAATAGACTCACAGACAGAAAACAAACTTATGGTTACCAGAAGGGATAACAGGGGGTAGGGGGAGATAAATTAGGAGTTTGGGATTGACATATACACACTACTAAGTATAAAACAGATAAACAGCAAGGACCTACTATATAGCACAGGGAACTGTATTCAATGTCTTGTAATAACCTATAATGGAAAAGAATCTGTAAAAGAATATGTATATATATTCTTTTATATGTATGACTGAGTCACTTTGCTGTACACCTGAAGCTAACACAACATTGTAAATTAACTGTACATCAGTTTAAAAAATGGATTTAAAAAACTGCACGTGGGGCTTCCCTGGTGGCGCAGTGGTTGAGAGTCCGCCTGCCGATGCAGGGGACACGGGTTCGTGCCCCGGTTCGGGAAGATCCCGCATGCCGCAGAGCAGCTGGGCCCGTGAGCCATGGCCGCTGAGCCTGCGCGTCCGGAGCCTGTGCTCCGCAACGGGAGAGGCCACAACAGTGAGAGGCCCACGTACCGCAAAAAACAACAACAACAACAAAAAAAACTGCATGTGAATCTACAATTATTTCAAAATAAAAAGTTTAATTAAAAAATAGATTACTGAATTGTAGAATCTGGGTGGTGGATATGCAGATATTCACTATAAAATACTTTCAAATTTACTATATATTAGAAACGTTCTGTAATGAAATATACAAGAAAATAGATTTTTCATGTTTACAAATGCAGCGCATCACCATTACATCTTTACAGTATTATAATGTGTATATTAAATGACAACTTGAAATAAATCCAGAAATCACACACATCAGTATTTAACCAGGTGAAATGAGCCTATATTCACACAAAAAATTATATGTGAACGCTTATGATGTCTTTATTTACAGTCAGAAACTGGAAACAAGCTTAATCCCTCAGCTGGGGAATGGATAACCAGACTGTGACACATCCTGTAATGTAATACCACTCAGCATTAAAAAGGAACTTACTACTAATACACGTAACAATATGGATGAATGTCAAATGCATTTGCTAAGTGAAAGAAGCCAGATTTAAAAGACTGCATTCAGTATGACTCCTTTTATGTGACATTCTTGCAAAGGAAAAAGTAAAAAGACAGGTATCAGACTAGTGGTTGCCAGGGCTTGGGCCTGGTTGCAGAGGGTATTTCAGGGCTTGATGGGACTGTTCTGTGTCTTGATATTCATGCTTGTTACACAACTGTGTATATTCATCAAAACTCAGAGAACTGTACACAAAAAAGGGTGAATTTCACTGTATGTAAATTGTCTTAATTTTTAATAATGAAAAAGTGTGGCCATTAATAATGAAAAAATGGCCATCGCTGAGGGAGAACAAGTGTCTTGACTAAGAACAAACCAAGTTAAAGATAATTTTAGAAAATACTTTTTCAAATGACACATGTCCACCTTCTCTCCCACCAATACTCACCCTTAGTCATACACTCTCTCCTCCCAGTTGTAAACTTTCTCTAATGTCTTGATATGGAATTCACACATAATAGAGATGAAGAAACAAACTGGAAGGGTGTTATTTCACTACAGCCTAAAATTAAACTCTGAAGTCAATATGTTTAATTATAAGTCTAAGTTAAAATTACACAATTAGTTCAGAAAATGAATTACAGTGGCTGAATTGGGGAAGACATGGTCATTTATATGAAAAAGTATTTATTTCAGTAGAAGCCAATGGTATGAAAGGTGTGCTAAAAATAAAAGAGGCATAATATAATATATTCTTGGCCTTCAGAAAGGTAAATATTCAACGATGAGAGTAATATTTACACTCTGAACTTTGTTGGATCACAGCTGGAATATCTTATATAGTTTTGTCATTTAAGATAACTCGAGAGACTTAACAACTGCTTGTAAGTTTGTGAAGGACTGTTATGTAGGAGTGGCAGTAGACTTTGTGTTGCTGTGAAGATACCAGGGAAGCAGGCAGGTTTTATACTTATGAGTATTTCTAACAGACCAGTACAAAAGTGAAATGGTACTACGTCTGAAATATTAAGCACTCTGCTTTGATATGTGTTCAGAGGCACATCGTCTCCATTCTATGGTCTCTGGGACCCTGTAGATTGTTTGATTTTATTCTTTATCTTACTTTAAGGTTTTAATATACTGTTTATATGTATTATTAATATCTTCTCCAGGCTAAGCATACTCAGGTTTCCTTATCTGATATAGCTGTTGGACCTTCAGTCATTCTGGTTGCCCTTGTCTCCTTAGTTATCAATGCTTTTGTTAAAATGGGGTGGTATTTTCATGAACTGTTTTCTAGCCTGTCCACGTGTTGGCAGGTGGTACTGCTGTCTTCTGTATCTGACTATCTAGACCCAGTCCTATAACTTCTATTCTCATTTTCTACAGTTTTAACCAAGAACTTTTAAATTGTTTATTTAATACCTCTTTCTAGAAAACAGAGACTAGCACCTTAAATAGTATCTGTACATAGTAGATATATTTGAATGAATAATTTCACCCCTGTTCTGTGTTTTCACACAGGTAACAGTGATTCACATTGAGGTTACTTGAAACATGCAAAAGTTTCTCTCTTTTTTTTTTCTGTACAGGAATTTCGGCAGAAAGTAATGCTGGGAACTCCTTTCCTAGTTATTTGGCTGGTTGGGTTTATAGCAGACCTAAATATTGATTCTTGGCTCATTAAAGGGCTAATGTATGGTGGCGTTTGGGCTACAGTACAGTTTCTTTCAAAGTAAGTGTGTTGTTTTTAGCTATATTTTTAACTGGACATGTAAGAATATAGTTTGGACCTGGCTATATAAAATTAATGTTTTGTATATTTAGAACACTGCCTTTATATAACTTGTTTGATCTTAATTTAATGTTAAAGAATTTTTGGCAGATTTATATCTGAAATCTTTAACATTTTTAACATTGTTGTTAAAAATGACTCTAAAGGTACTTCCAGTGACAAGGTCTAACATATAATTTTTAAGGCTAAAATGCAGCTTTAAGACATTTCAATAGAAGTAGACTCAAGTTTGTTGAACTCTAAATGTAATATACATTGCTTATTTCTGGGTAACTATAATGCTTGAGCTTACCTTTCCATAGGAATTATATTTTCTTTGATCATAGGCAGTGTGCAAGAAAGAGGTTTGATTTTAGCACAAGGTAGAGTCTAAGCATATGAAGTAATGCTCAGTTTTGTTTTGTTTTAAAATTTTCTCTTTCTCCTTTTTTATTTAAACATTGTGATCATGCCCTTTTCTTCTTATCCCTAGATCCTATTCCCCTAAAGTGGCCCATCCAGCAAACTAGGCAGGCATTTATGATCCAGAACTTCCCACCTAATTTCTATTCCTTTAGTACCTTGTTTTCACCAGAATTTCAAAAGAGAGTTCTGAAAATAATTCAGAGAGAGATGAGAATGGCTGGTAATGCACTAATGTGGTAACTCTCAGGAAGAGGCTTAATTCTAGGTAATTAATCTCATTTTAGTGTTTCTAGGCACTCCAAGGGGTAGTGTAGGTAGGAATTCACCAATACTCCCTACTTAGTGTACATGGATGGTTGATCCTGCTTATGTTTAATAAAATTTATCAGTATTTATTTTTCCTGAATTCTGTAAACAATGACCTTTAATTCCTCCAAGTTAGCCAGTTCATTCTCTTTGAGAAGATGTGCTGAAAGCTTAGTGGGAATGTTTAGGTAAGGAGAAGTAATGATGAAACGTAGAGAAAAACTTGGGGATTGCTTTGCGCTCATTTGTTAAAATTATGTCTTTGGTGGGTAATATGCTGGGTGATAGAGTTACTATATATACTAAAGTGAGTTATTGATTTAAGAGAATAGGAATACAATGAAATTCTAAAGTTGAAAAGTACATAGAATATAATTTTAATTCTGATGTATTAAAAGTAGCTTAAGACTCTTGCTGAGTCATTCAGCTGTGCACTCATTTCTTATTGAATATTATGAAAACAGTATGGATACTTAAGCATCCTGGATTTCTGGGTTTTGTTAAGAGTATACTATACAGAATATATGTGATTTTCATTTAAATAAATAAATATTCTTTTTTACAATGAAATATGGAGTTCAAATTCGATAAAACTTCTTGTGTTTTACAGATCCTTTTTTGATCATTCGATGCATAGTGCATTGCCCCTTGGAATATATTTGGCAACCAAATTCTGGATGTATGTGACGTGGTTCTTCTGGTTTTGGAATGATATCCTTTGGTTATAAAGGTCTTAGTTTAATAATAATTTAACATAAGAGCTGAACTACTCACGACGTGCTACAGTAAAACAGTATTCCTAGAAAAATCAGTATGAACTAATGTATTGTTTTTAAATGTTTCATATTTAGTAAATTGCTTTTCAAAGCTGCTTTTAATAATATCAGTAATAATAATAATAGTGACCATTTATTGATTTTTTAAAGGGCATTTTCTTAAATACTTTGTGCTCCATTTAGTATACATCCTATACGTTAGTACTGTTGTCTCCATTTTATAGATGAGACAATTTAGGCTTAAATAGGGTAAGCTGTTATTCTTCCCCAAGGTCACACAGCTAGTCTCTAATAAAGCAGGGTAGAAACACATATTTGTCTTTATTCTATAACACTTACTCTGAACCTTTCTACTGAACTGTGATTTCCATGTTTTAGTGTCAAATTATTTTCTCTAAATATTTTCTTATTATCACAACTTACTATTTTGCTGTGATAGGTAACAGTTTTCTCTTTTGCTTCATGAAAAACATGTAATGCTGTATCTTCAAATGTTGCTAACTTCAGCATATTATTTCAATGTACTATACTTTTAAAAAGTAATATAATTTGAAATTGTAAATGTGTGTGTATGTGTGAGATTCAGATCTCACATCTCAAGAAGTCAGATTCACATCTCAAGAAATAAGGACAGTGTCAATTTTTGATATTTTTAATAGAAAAAAGTCAACCAGTAAGGCAGTCTGTTTTATTATAATAAAGGTACATGTTTCATAAATGTCTTAATCATTTTTCAAGACATTGCTATAAAAAGTATATAAGATTTTAAATGGTATGAATTATTCAGTGACTTTTAACTGTTCTGAACAATATTAATTAATAGCTGGTTTCACTTCACAGTGTTACATGTTTTAATATTGCATTCTTTTTAAGTTGTCTTGTGTATTAGACAAAAGCAAAATATGCTAATTTTCTTTGTGAAATGGAGCCTCAGAATTGTAACTACACTTCTAATTCTTATATTTTCACAGCATTGTAGGATTACTTTTAGAAAGTATAGTACTTTTAAATACTTTCTTAGCATAGTGTCCACTGAAATTTTTCCATGTGGCAGTTTTCACTAGCTCATTCTAGGCTTGTATTATACTTTGATATAAAAATTGTTCTTCAGGGATTTATTAAGCATTAGAACTATCTTATTGGAACATTTAATGCGTAAAACATATCTGCTCATTTTCAGTACCTCATTATTTTAAATTTATAAAAAAGCACTGACCTCTGAAATGACTTCAGTATTCCAGACATATTTTCTAACTTTGCTTCCTAAATTGGACAGTAAATTTTATGTTCAAGGAAAAAAGTCAGATTCACATCTCAAAATAATTTTGGACTGTTGCTGTACTCTTATTAATCTGTTTGGATGTAAGTAGAGAAAAACAGGATAATTAGTAAAGTACCAAATAATGAAAACTTTATGCCAGAGAGTTTTATATAGTCTGTGTATAAAGACTTGTGCCTAGGAACATCAGATGGCACTTAAGCACTTGGAGACCATTTTAAACAGCAAAATCACCAAAAGAAGCACACAAATGCTAAACAAGAAGGCAGAGTATTGCCTCGTGTAACTCAGCGGGGAATGTGTGCATACGGCAACTCATATTTCTTGCTGCTTTGCACATACAAATGACTGCAAAAGCACTGTCAATATTGATTTTGGAGTTACAAATAAATTCTAGCTAGTAGGCATGAGGATGAACTGTATAAAAGTTATTTTAGTTCTCATAATATGTTACCCAACTTAAGTGTTTTTGTGGTGGTAATGAGTATTATATTGATGTAAACCATTTGTTATAATAAATTATTTTTCTTTTTTACTATTCATTAGATAAGTATTACCCCATATACATGTTATATTTGTTTAGTGACTTTCTGGTTTATAGTTCTTTCAGATATGTTGTTTTACTTGGTTCTCAGAACAATCCTTTGAGATTAAAAAAATAAATCACACAAATCGTAATGCTATTTTCTAACTGATGGAAAAATTGAGGTTCAGAGAAGTTGTATGTCTTGCTCAGAGTTACATAGCTAGGTAATTATTGAGAGTCTGATATAGAACCCAGCTCTTTGACCTGATACAGTATGTCTTCAAATGCCCTATTTTCTACTCTGAACATAATTTTTAAGTTCCTAAACCTTCTTAGAAAGCAATTTAGCAACCTGTAGAAAGGGCCTTTGATCTCTTAATTATTTATAAGTAAATAATAAGAGATAAGATCAAAGATTTATTTACAAGGATATTTATCATAGTACCACTTACAATATAATAGGGAAAAAATGGAAATAACCTAAATGTCCAACCTGAATAGGAGGAAAGATTTTTCAGTTATGTGACATATGGTACAGGATAAAATAGCCATTAAAATGCTTTTCTAAGACTTAGTGATATGGGCTCATACTTAGAATATAACAAATGAAAAAATACTAAATTGTATTTACAGAGAGATTCTAATTTTAAAACGTGTAAAAGATAAGAGCCGGAAGTGAGTACATGTAATTTTAGCTGTGGTTATTTCTGGGTGTGAGATTTGTGAGTGATTTTCTTGTGCTTTTATTTATTTGAAAATTTTGTTCATTGACCATACTTCTTTTATAATAATCAAACGACTCTAAAATTCACTGTGGTAAACAGTAGAGTCTACTGTTTATTGTGTTGGCAACACTTTTGAAATAACTTATTAGGAATTTTATATCTAAAAACAATTATTTTTCAATCAGGTCTTAAGCTTCTTAAACCAAAGGTGGATGTGAGAAACTTATGGAACCTGGATCATTACATATGTAAAAATGAAAACAGTGCAGAATTATCATTTTCGCCATTCTTTCCTATGCATTTTCCTCTTGAGCATTTTTTCCTGTAGTTTACTCTTAGGACTTCTTCAGTTTTACATGTATCTCTGCTAGTTTCCTTCTCATATTTTCTAAGCTTTTTAATCCCTATCTTTAGGTATCCAGTCATCACCTGTGAATTCCAACAATACTGCTATAAGTATTCTTGTATATCTTTTTTTTGTGCACATGTGCAGGTTTCTGTGAAGTCATTAAAGATACTCTTACAAAAGTTCTTAGTTCACATGTGTTTGACTACTGTGTATAACGAATGATGTGACGGGAGAGGTCAGTGTCTTCCTTTTTGCTCATTAGAGAACTCATTGCTCCAACACACTCTTTCCTCACTCAGTTGCAGTACCAACCTCGATATTTATCAAGTTTCCTGTACTCTATTCGGTTTATTGATCTGTGTACCTTACCAGTACTGTATTATCATATTACTGTAGCTTTATTCTTAACTCATGATATCTGGTAGGCCAAGTTTCCCAACTTTTTGTTTCTCAGGAATATCTTACCTCTTTTTAGCCCTTCGCACTTCTACTTAAATTTTTAAAAATCAGCTCCTTAAGTTCCATGGGAAGCCTAATGCAATTTTGATTGAAGTTCTGTTTAAGCTATAGAATAATTTAGAGAAAAATGACTTCTTTCTGATATTTAGATCTTTGCTATTTCAGAATATCCTAGAGTGGGTGGCTTCTCACAGTTCTGGATCAGGATGCCTGCACGGTTGTGTTCAGGTGAGGGCTCTCTTCCCGACTTACAGACAGTCACCTTCTCCCTGTGTCCTCACATGGCAGGAAGAGAGTGAGAGAGATCTCTTCTTTCCTGTTCTTATACAGCCACAGTCCTGTTGGGTTAGGGCCCCACCCTTATGACCTCATTTAACCTAATTATCTCCTAAAGAGCCTATCTCCAGGTACAGTCACATTATAAGTTAGGGCTTCAACATATGAATTTGGAAGAGGGGAGACATGGTTCAGTCCATAGCAGAAGTCCAGGGTGGGATTGATAAGAATTCTGACTTTGTCTTTTCATCCACATTTCCCATACTACTAATACAGATGGAGGTGGGATTAAGAACTACCCCAGGCGGCCTGTCTCACCAGAATCATCTTCTTTCCTTGACCTCCAGTTTGAACTTTATGGTATAGTGTGGCTTGTCCTCTTTCCAAAGTTGTTGCTTGCATTTTGCAGATCACTTGGTTGGTTTGATTGACTGTTTTTGGTTCATTTTGGGGGTATTATGGTAAGTTAGAGCTGTAGTTCACAGCAGGCATCAAAATAACATCCAAGTAGATTAAAGAGTTAAATGGAAAAAGAAGATTCCATAAACATTTAAATGAAAACGTTGATGACAAGTATTTGTTTTATTTCTAATTGGAGGAATGTTTAAGCATAAAAACAAATACAAATTAAGAATAAAACAGTGCTTCTGTTGCTTCTAAATTCGCAGCTCTTTTCCTTTACTCAATGCTAGTGCAAACATAGTGATCAACAAATATGTATTGCTAGTGGGGTTGTAAATTGGTGTATCTTTCTGTAAATAATCTGATGGTATAAAAATATATATCAAGCAATAAAAATGTTCATACCCAAAGATATTGTTCCCATAATATTTAATGACCCAGGGTAAACTGCAGAGCACTTTGGAGAGGCAGAATAGCATAGGTAGTAAGAGCCTAGCTTGTAATACCAGCTCCACCTCTAATCCATTCTTTAATCTTAGACTGCTTAATTAACCTCTGCCTCAGTTTTATCATGGGGATAGCAGCAGGCTTTATCATAGGGTTTTTGTGCAGCCTAAATAAATGGCTTGTAGTCAGTGACAAATAAGTGTTATTTTATTAATGTTAATAAATACACAATGATCTCAATTATGATTAAAAGTGCAGAATACCAAAAATAAAAGGAGTTATCTCTGGGTTGTGGAGTTACTGTTTTTGTCTTTATGCTTTTTAGTGTTTTCTAACTTTCATTAGGAAAAAAGGTTTACAAAAAAACAGCCATACCAAAAAATTATTTCTGTTAAATGCTTTAAATTAACTGCACTGATCTATTGCTAAAGCTAAGTTTAAACTACCATTTGAAGATATCTAATCTCTTTCCCTTTAAAAAAGCAAAGAAATTCTTTAAGTTCATCTGATTTAATTCCTGAATATCCCTTTCAAACCTGTAGTCATTTACTGAGCTGCTAGTTAGCTCCCTGCAAATTTAATCCAGGCTGTAAGAACCTGACCTATATATACTTATATGTTAGCACTTTTTGAAACTGTTATAATAAGATACTGCCCTGAAAAATGCCACGGTTCAGCATTCATTGCACATACATTTATCCAGCTTTATTCTTAAGCGAATTTTGCTGTTGGAAGAGCTGAAAATTTGACTTTCTGTTTATTCTCTTCTGGCTGTACCCATGGATTTTGGGGAATAAGGATGGTGAAAGTTGGGAATAAATAGGGGACTGGAGAAAGAGAAATCACTTTTATATATGGCAGGTGATATTAACTACTCTTTCTTCTTCCTTTTTTTCCTTTTGTATTTTAAGTGGTTGTTTAGTGTTTTCATATTTACCAAACAAATATAGGATTGTTTCATTCATGAAGCTGTTAGCTTTCTTTCTTTTTTCTTTTTTTTTTTTTTTGCGGTACACGGGCCTTTCACTGTTGTGGCCTCTCCTGTTGCGGAGCACAGGCTCGGGACGCGCAGGCCCAGCAGCCATGGCTCACAGGCCTAGCCGCTCCGCAGCATGTAGGATCTTCCCGGACCGGGGCATGAACCCGTGTCCCCTGCATCGGCAGGCAGACTCTCAACCACTGCGCCACCAGGGAAGCCCGAAGCTATTCTTTCTTACCTGTGCTTCATAAGAAATGTAGAGTGTGTATACATGATAATGTCCAAATGTCTTACAGAATGTTTGTATGATACTTGTACTACATAAAATCTTTTTTTTTGGCCGCACCCTGTGGCTTGTGGGATCTTAGTTTCCTGACCAGGGATCGAACCCGGCCCTCGGCAGTGAGAGTGAGGAGTCCTAACCGCTGGACCACCAGGGAATTCCCAGCCTAACATTTTATTAAATCTTTTGGTTTTTTTTGCTTTTACATGTACATGGGGACCTTCATAAATAATGAAGACCTGAAGAAGTGACCAGAGTAGGAATCTTTATGCCTTTTAGCAAAGAAACGATACATTTGTGAAGAAATGACAAGCCAGAGGGTTTGAGCTAGGGGCAGTCAGTTATGGGGATGTGACTAGGAGCTGTGTGGGGAGACTAGTGGAAGAGAAGGGTTAGTGCAGTCAGTATGTGAAACACAGGTCCCTGTCTGTCAGTGTCCTTCCCAGGCTTTGGTGATGAGGCCTTTCCTTTCTTCTCTGGTACAGGGAAGGCACCATTCTCGTGAGAAATTTTGTGGATAGCTTTTGTACCTACGTAAAATCTTGAAAATGGTATGTTTTGTGTCCCAAAAATGTGTTGCTCTAGCAACATTGCTTTATTTCTCCCAGTGTTTATTGAAAATAGTCTTTGATTCTTCACTTATAAGTGCCTAGTACATTTCTTATATTTTCATTAGGTAGAAAAATGTAAACATAGAAACTGTTTCTGTTTTAAGCAGGTTTATAAGTACCTTTTCTAAAATTAAGGCCACCTTGAATGTGGGCAAAAATGGCAACGGAGAGAATGTAAAAATCTTTTAAATAGATGGGTGTGATATCTAAGTGTTTGGTAGATTTTAATGCATATAGATAAAATATTGATAATATGCTTAATTACTTTGAACATGAGAAGTCCCTTCATTTTTGTCAAAAGAAATAATGATCATTTAAAAATAATGTATTCACTGACTTTTCAAAAGTGTCAGATAACCCTACATGATTTAAAGTTCATAAAAAATTCACATTTTTATTTTTTACACTTATTTATGAGCAGAATGGGAAATGTATTTATTTTGATGTAATAGATAGACTAACATATATAGATGTAATCTATTTTGATGTAATAAATAAACCATCTTGTATTTTTTTGGAGGTTTTTGTGTGTATGTGTGATAAAATTTTACAGATTATAAGTTTACCTATAATAATAACTAGTTTTCATTGCTTCTTTAGATTCCTTAACTTTAGGTACATCTCAACTTTTTATTTATCCATCTTCCATTCCTTGTCAATAGTATTGCACTTTTCTACAATTTTGGAAAATCTTGGAAATCAGATCCAGGGATTATTAAAGCTACAGAGGAACAAAAGAAAAAGGTAGCAAGATACAATCTAACTAGTCACTTGTGTTTTATTGCCAGATTATCAGTATTTTTAGCAGATAATAGAGTACAAAAAAGGAAACTAGAAATTTCAAACCAAACTGAGATTATGTGTAGTTGGTGCTCACCTTTGGTGTTCTTGTGATGCCAGTCCTTACAGTTCCATGACATTTTAAAATTTCATGTTTCTCTCCTTTATAAGGATTATTGTTTTGAGGGACAAATAACAGTAGTTTACACATCTCTGTAAACCTTCAGCAAATAAATATGCATTCAGTAAATGTTTGTTAAATGACTGTAAATTAGAAGGCCACTAAACTGGTTGATAGTGTAGATATATTGTTCTAATAACTGAAATGTTTGTATATATG
The DNA here is from genome assembly GCF_005190385.1 of Monodon monoceros. Lineage (NCBI taxonomy): Eukaryota > Metazoa > Chordata > Mammalia > Artiodactyla > Monodontidae > Monodon > Monodon monoceros. Next base: position 59,408,379 of record NW_021703783.1, read on the forward strand.
ATCCAGGGCACCCCTCATCTATAGCTGAGGTACGTAGGAAACTGAATTTATAATCCAAAGATGTCACGGTAAGTAGAGAATTGGATTAGAAGCAATTAGATCATTTTAAGAGCTATTTAATCCAGTCTCTGAAAACAGAACAAATCCTGATGAATTATTTCCTATCCACATGGATTAAAACACTAGTAGGTTCTTACAGTCTAATCTTCCCCTTTCTAGGCAGCATAAAGAGTGCTACCCTTATGTTCCAGTATTCTTTAGACATTACTGGTTATTGATTTGCCAGGTTTTCTTAGTCATAATCCAGTTCTGAAGATTCAGTTCTTTATTGGACTTAGGTTTACATTCATCCCTTAATCATCAAAACCTTATACAGACTAGTTCTTAGGATAGGTCGTTTAGTTTTATTCTCAGAGAAATATTCCCGTAACTAAATTTAGGGTTGCTTTTTCATATATCCAAGAAATAAAATTCCTGTATTCATATTATAATGAAATAGCAGAAGTAAGCGAAGAGATTTTATTATCTTTAGCTGAAAACATTGGTTAATTAAAAATGAGCATTGTGTTTGCTGATACTCATATATTTTATTGAAGTATAGTTGATTTTCAGTGTCATGTTAGTTTCAGGTGTACAGCACAGTGATTCAGTTATACATATATATATTTTTTCTGTTTCATATTCTTTTCCCTTATAGGTTATTACAAAATATTGAGTATAGTTCCCTGTGCTATGCAGTTGGTCCTTGTTGGTTATCTATTTTATATTTAGTAGTGTGTATTGATACTCATATTGATGGCACAATAGTTGGTATTGTTCTGTTTTGAATAATTTTTTTTTTTTTTTAATTCACAGACAATAGTTGAACTTGCAGAGACAGGAAGTCTGGACCTCAGTATATTCTGCAGTACCTGTTTGGTAATATTTTTTTCTTTATTCTTCCCTCTCTCCTCTTCCCCTACCAGTGGCATAGTGTAGAGAGTTTGGGAAACCAGGACAGTTTCTTTCACTGAGCACATTTCTTGACCCACCCCTGCAAAATGCCTTTTAGATCATGGTACAGGAGGAAAGATGGTGAAAAGATGTCTCCTTTCCAAATGCTTATTCCCCTGATGGTAGACCTTAACTACACTTCTGATTCAGTGGTGCCATTCATTTGTATTCATTGTTATTCTCTTTTTCTCTCTTAAAATGTAATTCAACAAATAAAAAACTAAGTAATAAAAGTATTTAAAATCAAAAGTTTACTATGATTCCCTAATATACTGTTATCCTAATTACATTTTAAGAAAATTTGTTCTTATATTTAAAGGTCACAGTGGGAAATTATTAGATAACTTTTAAGACAACATGGCCTCTAAACTGGTTCAATTAGAGCAGTTATCCATCTGTATTAGAGTGTTTATTCAACTTAGAGCACTATTTTATCATTGATATTAAACATTGTCATATTCAACCAGGTCATAGATAAAGCTATATATGAAATTAAATGGCATTTACTTATGGAATCAGATATAGTGATACTGACATTGTTTTATTACTATAGACATCTAATTTCTATAGAATAATACTGTTTTGTGTTTTAATGATTTTCTGCTTAATTTGTATAATTAGTTCTTGTGGAAAATATACAGACTGCCGCAGTGGTTAAACCATATTTCTCTACATGGAAATGGAAATATCCCCAAATCATGCTTGAAACTAAATGCCCTTTTATACTTTTAAGTTATACACTACAACTGAACTAATATCTTAACAGTTGAATAATAATAAAATAATTGACTTAGTTTAGGATTCTGGAATGAGTTTTTGAAACTAAGCTCTACTTCTACAGATTCTTTTAAGTTGTTTCATTTAACCAAACAGTTGTTTGGTTGTTTGTTTCTTTGACCTAACAGTTATGATTTTGGATGTTCAAAATATATACTGCTTTACTCTTGGTAACAACTTTAGGGTACTGACTGATTCTTTTGTATTTTCAAGCATGCTTTAAAAAGGCTTTTGTTTCTGTGCTTTACAATAGGTAATTTACAGAATTGTATTCTTAACATTTAGGATATTTTTATACTCTACTATTCTGTGAAAATATAATTCTGTTCCACAAAGTCAGGTATACATTGGCTGATATCCTTGCCATATAGCAAACAGGTTGTGTTTTTTTTTAACACTTTATAGGCTATGCATTTAATCAATTATACCAAATTGTCATTCAAACATTGTACATGTGCTTTTAGCAGTACACTCAAAGCAAGCAGTGATACATGTCATGAATAGTTAGACAACTTCACTAGAGAATTTTCTTTCCATCCTGAACATTGGGGTTAAAAGTATGGTCAGAAGTAAAACAATAACTTTCCATTTTGATAGGAAGACTAACATTTGGTAAACAGTTCAATTAAATTAGTTGGATGGTTCTTCAGGACTGATACAGATTCTTGGGTCAGCTGCCTACCACTGCTGTTGTTTTCTTATCCTAGTGTGGTTGTCATTTGGGGTCAGCAGTCTTTTCTATAGACAGTTCAATGCAGAGGCCCTTCTTAATTGGGAAATATGAATTTAAGAGTTGATTCTCTTCAGTTTCCTTGTGCATGAGGTACTTGAGAATACCTGATAAGAAGCCTTTCATCTAGGTTGGAGACAGTCCTTTAAATGGTGCTTATTCCAGTATGCATAACCCCTTGGTTATAGATCATGGGGCACCTGATCTTCATCCAAAGATAGATTACAGTGATCAGCTTCAGAAACAAGCTTAGGATATCTTCTTAATAACTCAGTTAAGCTTTACAATAACATAACATAGTAACAAAGAGCTATTTGGGAAGAGAGTTTTAGACGGTAAATACTGACCTCAATTAACAAAACTAGAATTTAACATCTATTGAAACATAATCTTTTCTGTCTAAAAGTACCCCCATTTTTATCAGATATAGCCAAATTATGATTGTAGAAAGAATATCCCAAGTGGAAAACACATTTTCTAACCATTTCTTTTTTCATTGTGAGGGCATCAGTCTTGCAGTCAGCATACAGGTTCTTTATATAGAGTTGCTCAATACAGTTTCATTATTAAGCAAATATCTGATGGTAAGAACAAGACTTTCTCTCATCATAGCATAAACATTTTATTATATATTATGTTATAAGCTGCATAATTCTGGATAGATAATTTGTTATTGTAAAATAAAGAGCTTGTTCTGTTATAAAATGATTCAAATTGACAGAGGTATTTGTCATTATATGGGTATCTTTACTTTGAAAAATACACAGACACATGTAGATCAGAATTTTCTAAAAATGAATTGCTCTGTAAGTGAACTACGGCAACTGTTGTGTTTAGGAGCCTTGGGTCAGTTTTTGTGCAGAATTCATTGACAGCTGTTGCCCAAAGAGGAGACTTAGCTGAGAGTTGGAAGTAAGGATAAAATTTGTTTGATATATCCTACTTCTTTCTGCTAATAGGTTTAGTCTCATATCTGTGGTGAAGAATGACTTAGCCTTTTCTTGGGTCCACAGATTTTTTTTAATACATGTAAGAACCACATAGTGCACCTATGCCTTTTTCTTAGTACCTCAGAATAGTGTGTAATTTATGCAAACTGTTGGGGAAATGTTAGTGCTTTTATTGAAACACCAATAAAGGATATTACAAAATTTGTTTCTAGCAAGGGTTAATAACTGTAGCTCTTGTCATGTATCCAGCATTGGGACTAGCAGCTCTTTGAAGATCGCCAATGAGTTCTTGTATTCACTTGGTTGCTTTAGAGTAATGTAGAGAAGAACATTTCATAACACTTAAAACATCATAAACATGAGTTTTTTATTGCCTGTGAAGACCTGAAGAATGTATTTTATGTTTTTTAAAACAAACAGGGACTGCCTAAACTTCTTAAGCATGTTGTACTTTCTTAGATAAGGTCGTGCAGTTCAGCAGAGGAAGTGCTGTACCTTAATCTGAGATCTCAGATTTCTTTCACTAAAAGAAAGACGTGTACACTTACTGGGATTTTTTGCTGGATTTGTAAACTTTGGGAAGACATTTTATTAATGATGCGAATTTTAAAAGCTCTCTTTTATTCACTTCTAAATTGACCTTCCTTTTAGTAAGGAACCAATTTCATTTTATTAAGCAACAACCAGTATTATGACCATTAATTGCAATACATTTTCATTAAGAAGCCTGAAGAGTGATATTTGAGGAATTTGAGGGCTGTGAATTAAATATAGTACCATTCATTGCAACAGCAAATTGATCTTTGATTCTTAATTATTTTTGTGAATTGATGGTTCTGCCCCGTCTTTATATTTTTATAAATATTTATATAAAATTTTTATATAAAAATGTTTATAAAATAATTTTCTATAAAAATTTTTCTATAAAAATTTTTATAAAAATTTATAAAATATAAATTCTGCCCGGAATTTATATTTTAGAGTAGACTTATCCTCTTCATCTTTGTTGTTGCAGTTGAAATTTTATTAAACAAAAGTGATTTTTGTTTCGTTCTATTCCTTTGGAAACCTTGGTATAACCCTTTTCAAAAAATACCGGGTTTTTTTCATATTGTATTTTGAGAAAATAAAATGTTCGGCTTTCCTCTCTTAGGTATAGTGCCTTTCATAATCTTTTAACATGCCTGTTAACAGATACGGAAACCAGTGAGGTCCAAACATTGTGGTGTGTGCAACCGCTGTATTGCAAAATTCGACCATCATTGCCCATGGGTGGGCAACTGTGTAGGTAAGTTTTATGAGTAATTTCTAAATATATTGTTCATTTAAATTACTCTAGGTAACTAATGAAGTACAATATTAAAGTAGGTGTAGAAGGTTCATTCTAGCACCCTACAATACCCCTCGTTCCCCCAATTATTTTCTGAGTGGCAAAACATCAACTCAGTTGTAAGAGAGAGGGGAAAAGACATCATAAAATCAGTGTCTAGAAAAGATTGATATAATTTCTCTATCAATTCTCTCTGGTGCCTACTCTTTCCTATTTTCTCCATTGGATAACAGTGAAATCAATAAGGAGGCAGATTGTGTTGTTTTTTAGTTAAACTAAAGAAAGTAAGGCAATAAAAAATATCTAAAGGTTGTTATGTACAGAGGCAGAGAAGGATGACAGATAAGAACTCTACATATCTCAGTGTTCAAGAATGGCATAGTCTGAGGAAATGAACTAAGTGGTCTGAGATGTGGCCCTGGAGATTTTATGAGAGGACAGCAGGGAAACATTACAAAGATTGTATGACTGTGTTGGGGAGAAGCCTTTAAAAAGTAGGATTTTAAAGTTTATAAAACTAAAGATAAAATAGGATTATTTAAACCTCAAGGCAAATAGAATTAAAGCTCAAACTTGTGATTTATTTGGTTCATTAAGACTCTTTTGAATGAATATCATTGCAGTCACTGCATCTTTGTGTGTCATTATAAGCATTCTTTTATTTTAACAATTTTATTAAAACATTTATTTTCTTGAAGAACATTTTGTAAAATAAATAATGTATGTGATTATTGTCCAAGGTGTATCTCACTTTTCATGGAATTTCGCCACCCCTACCTCACCTCTAGGTATATTTCCAGTTGTTTTTTCTTAGCTAAAAAAAATTGCTTCTGTTTTGTTCTTTAGGTGCAGGCAACCATAGATACTTTATGGGCTACCTATTCTTCTTGCTTTTTATGATCTGCTGGATGATTTATGGTTGTATTTCTTGTGAGTACAATTAGTTTTTTATCTTCTTAAAACACGTGTTTGCGTACTCATGCTTTACCATATTAACAAAAAATATGATAATGACAAATGTGTTTTAACTAAAAATTATGGTTTGGGGCACCTCACTACAATGAAGCATAAAGAAAAAATAGATATAGAACTGTCAAACATGTTCAACATAGAGTATAAGAAACAGAATTATCAGTTAATTATCTTTTAATAGGCTTTGAAAAGCTTCTGGGTAAAAAACACCAACATTTTTCACATCACATGCTTGCTTTACTCTAGTAGTTTATAGATTTTGTGATTGTGCTAGTTGCTCTTTCTTACCAAACAGCTGGGAAAATATAGTTAAGTTTGCACAGAACTTGAAATGTTTTGAAGAGTAAGGTATAATTATTGCCTATTAGAGAATATTTAAAAGGTTAAGAATAAGTTGTCATTCAGTGATCATATGGGTATAGTATCTTAGAAGAAATGATGGGGTTTTATTGCACTGAGAACATAATTTGGAAAGAATTTAAATGAAAATATTAGTTACTGTCCTTCAGGGCTTGGTGGTATTTAGCATAAAGATGTATTAGATACTGACTTAAAAATAAGTCTTGGATGATTTCCTAGTCCTCCTACTCCCACAGATATTAAGAATAATCTCTGTTATTGCCCTAAAGAAAAAGGAGGTTACTTCCTCAAATAGGGATTAACAGAGAACGATTTTGTCAGAGATCTTTACCTAATTTCTGGCAGCCCAACACACCTGAGAGAGAGAGAGCATAGTCCTACTAATAACATCAGTTCTTTATGGCAGCAGCTCTCAAAGAGTAGATTTTGTTTTGGAAAAAGCCCCCCTCACCAAGGTGATCTTGTGTTATGTTCCTCCCCTCCAAAGAAGTCTCACATATCTGTATCATCTTATCTTTGTATAAAGGAATTGTTTTTTTTACGTATTGTATGTATGCAATACCAATCAAATAAAAACTGTATATCGTTACAGTACAGGTTTGTTTGTTTTTAGGATTGCCTGCTGCTTTTTCTATTTCTGCTTTTGATATGTTTTTTCACTAATGTACAAGGGGATTATTTAAGAGTATGAAAATACTTGCATTGAAAGTCATCAGTTAAATTCTTGGATCGTGTTTTCTAAGTGGTGCCTACCACAAATGTCCACACGAGGTGCTTGGATGATTATTGAGTAAATTTGAGTTCTTCTGCTCTGATTTTAGACTGGGGACTCCACTGTGAGACCAGTTATACCAAGGATGGATTTTGGACATATATTACTCAAATTGCCACATGTTCACCCTGGATGTTTTGGATGTTTCTGAACAGTGTTTTTCATTTCATGTGGGTGGCTGTATTACTCATGTGTCAGATGTATCAGGTATGTGCAAGTGCATTATTTGTTCTTTAGTGTGCAGAGAACTCTTAAAAATTCACTCCTAGCTTAAAAGTTAACAATGTATTCTCTTTATAACCATTCCTACTTTTCAGTAATTAAAATTTTTTCAAGAGTTAAAATTTTCAGTTTGCTGTTCCTTTCTTCTTCACTCTTTCTCTCCACCCCTCCTCCCTCTTCTTATATTATGAACTTTTAACTTTCAGTACTACTGTCATCAAAACTTTTTATTTCTCTTTCCTGGTTTACATACATCCAGTTGGATATAAGTGTGAGCTTAGACTGATAGTTCCATTAATTTTGTGTGTGTGTTAATATTTTATTACCTGCAAATATCAGTATTTATTCAAGAGTTTTTTTAATTAGGATTTTTAAAAAAGCTCCTTCTTAAAGGGGCTGATGGAGAGGTAGTATGTACATAATGTCCATGCCTACACATACACAGTGCCAGGTGACCTGTTTTTAAATATTTTCCCTGTTTAACCAGCTACTTCCCACAGAGTCAGATGGTACTGTGTAAACCCACTTGATGATCTCCTGATGGATAGCCAGAAACAGACTCCATCCTGATCCTCTTGAGAATTAACTTGTTTTATATTAAATATTCAGAGAGTTAATGGTTTGCTTTCTCTTGCCTCTTAGATATCATGTTTAGGTATTACTACAAATGAAAGAATGAATGCCAGAAGATACAAGCACTTTAAAGTCACAACAACATCTATTGAAAGCCCATTCAAGTACGTACATATCTATGAATTTAATATTTTCTCTTGACATATAAAGTTCCTTACTAACTAAACTCAGCAAGTATCTAGTGAGTACATCAAAGAGAAGTATTTTCTTTAAGAATGGCAATAATATATGAAACAGGGAATATTTATTTTACTTAACAATTTGTAAAATAGCTTATAAAACATACCAAATACCAAGATTTCTGCCAGATGAAACATTGGTTAGTTCACCATAACTTTAGTATTTATCACATTAACTGTATATAAATTTGTGATATTCATTTTTTCCTTAATTATACAATTCAAACTTTATTGACCTACTAACGTTTAGTATTTGTTCTTTAACCTTTCCATCAATTTATAAATTTTCATTCAAAAATGAATGTATCCAGAAAATTGAAATAAGATTTAAAAAAATACAGTTGATTAAAATTCATTATTTAGGGAAATTTCCCAGACGCTAGGGCAACTACTTTTTGGTGCAAATTACCTACTTTATTTGCCCTCTGAATGACACAAAAATTTCCACACACCTAGTTTTCTTTTCTTTTTTTTAATTGAAGTATAATTGACATATGACATTATATTAGTTTCAGGTATACAACATAATGGTTTGATACTTGTATACACTGCAAAATGATCACCGCTAAAATCTAGTTAATGTCTGTCACCATACATAATTGCAAATTTTTTTTCCTTGTCATGAGAACTTTTAAGATCTATTCTCTTAGCCATTTTCAAATATGAAGTACAATATTAACTATAGTCACCATGCTGTACACTGCATCCCCAGGGCTTACTTCTTTTAGAACCGGAAGTTTGTACGTTTTGAACCCCCCTCGCCTATTTCGCCCAGCCCCACCCCCAGCCTCTGCCCTCCACCAGTCTGTTCTCTGTATCTGTGAGCTTGAGTTTGGTTGTTCAGATTCCATGTAAGTGAGATTATGTGGTATTTGTCTTTCTTTGTCTGACTTATTTCACTTATAATGCCCTCATGGTCCATCCATGTTATCACAAGTGGCTATATTTCCTTCTTCTTTACAATGGCTGAATTTTATTTCATTGTGTGTGTGCATGTGTGTGTGTGTGTGTGTGTCGCATTATTTCAATCTATTCATCTGTCGATGGACACTTAGGTTGTTTACATATCTTGCCTGTTGTAAATAATGCGGTAATGAACATGGGGTGCAGGTATCTTTTCAAGTTAGCGTTTTCATTTTCTTTGGATAAATACCCAGAAGTGGAATTGCTGGATCATATGGTAGTTCTATTTTTAACGTTTTGAGGAACCTCCATACTGTTTTCCACAGTGGCTGCACCAATTTACATTCCCACCAACAGTGCACAAGAATTCCCTTTTCTACACATCCTCACCAACACTTGCTTTTCTTGTCTTTTTGATAATAGCCATTCAAATAGGTATGAGGTGATATCTCATTGTGGTTTTGATTTGCATTTCCCTAAAAATTAGTGACGTTGAGCATCTCCTCGTGTCTGTTGGCCATCTGTATGGCTTCCTTAGAAAAATGTCTATTCAGATCATCTGCCTATTTTTTAGTTGGATTGTTTGCTTTTTTGCTCTTGAGTTGTGTGAGTTCTTTATAGATTTTGGATATTAACCCCTTATCAGATGTATGATTTGCAAATACTTTCTCCCATTCAGTAGGTTGCCTTTTCATTTTGTTGATGGGTTTCCTTTGCTGTTCAGAACCTTTTTAGTCTAATGTAGTCTCATTTATTTATTTTTGCTTTTGTTGCCTTTGCTTTTGGTGTCAGATTTACAAATTCATCACCAAGACTGATGTCAAGGAGCTTACCACTTGTGTTTTCTGGTTTCAGTTCTTACATTCAAGTCTAATCCATTTTGAGTTAATTTTTGTGTATGGTGTAAGATAATGGTCCAGTTTAATTCTTTTGCATGCGGCTGTCCAGTTTTCCCAACACCATTTGTTGAAGAGACTGTTCTATTCTTTTATTTATATATATACTTTTTAATTTGCATTCACTTCAAAGTTAAGAAACAGTAGTTTCCTAATAATAGAAATATTTAAAACTTTGAGTTTTACTCAAGCTGCTTGTCTACTGCCATCAAGCTTTTGTGGTGCTATTAATTGTTGCATGTTTGTGGAAAGCATGTAAACCTTTAAATAAAAGCAAAAATAATAGAGTCAGTTGAGTAGTTTTGAGAATTCTCCCATAGGCACAATAATTGTATAAGGTGTAAAACTGACTGCTTTTCCAAAGGTATTCTTGAAGTTCTAAAATTTTGGGAACTTTCCTTGATATTTCTTTTTTTAAATTGCTATTCTTGGGTACACTGTCAAGTTTATGCTATTGATATTATTTTGTCTTTTACTCTCTCAATTTTGGATATAGTTTGTCTCCTTGCCAAAGAGCCACCAGTCAAGGAAAGGTTTTATCAAAAATTGCGTATTACACAGGAATGAAAGAAATGCAAATTTGAATAACTTTAATATATAATTGTATAACCCATTGTATTAGCAAAAGAAAAATCAGAGCCGTGAAGAAACATGAATGCATACATATTTTGTAGAGTTATAAGCAGGTTCTTTCTAGCAGGAAACCTGAGTTCTTAAGTTTCGAAAAAAATATATTTAACATTAAAATGATATTAAACTCATATTAAATTATTGTACTAATAGACTTTTTTTTCTTTTTCTTTTTCTTTTTTGGTGGGGGTGGTGTTTAGCCATGGATGTGTAAGGAATATTATAGACTTCTTTGAATTTCGATGCTGTGGCCTCTTTCGTCCTGTTATTGTGGACTGGACCAGGCAGTATACCATAGAATATGACCAAATATCAGGATCTGGGTACCAGCTCGTGTAGCAGCGTCTTTATCCTATGAAGCATATTGCTGAGTGGTGCCTGAAAATTGTGTCTGTCCGTGTCTCTCTCACACTCAAATCCACATCCTTTGAACAAATAGCATGCTATATGTAGGGCTAACTGTGAATTTTAGTCTTTTTTTTCAACACTTTTATTAACAAAAGTAAACATGGACAGAACACACTGCCACTTCTGGGAAGAATAAAGGTCTTAAAAAGAATGTTAATGGTTCTTAATATGGGAATTCACAAAATACTCAACTTTTTGGTTTTGTTCTCATAACATTTTTCATGAAAAAAGAGTGAACTTATTCTGTTGACAGACATGGTATACTGATCAGAAATGCTTGATTCTAGCTAAAATTAAATTTATGGTATACAGCTAAATTTTATGATGCAATCTAGTATTGCATTTAATTCCAAGAAGGTTGTCTTAAATTGCTTCAGACTAGTATTATGTACGTGTTAGAATGTACATGTAAATACTGTGATGAAAATCATGTGGTTTTATTAGGGATCTACTGTAATGTGTCTTCAAAGACACAAGAAAATAATGTTCACCAAAAAATGTGCTAACAGTATTTTATTGCTATCAGCTGTTGGCAATGCTGATATATTTCTAGTTCAGTGAAATAATTTTTAGTAACCTTGCTCTAAGGTTTTATGGTCTGATAATAAAGCACTTGCATGAGTATAGTAAGTCATGTTATTTTGTTCAACTTAAAAGCCCTACTAAGTGCATGATACACCTCATAGTATGTATACTGGCACACACTATCCAGTAAAGCATAAATTAGAATTTAATTTGATGTGCACATAGTCCAGTTTTTTAAGGGTTGAGCTATTTTCAAGAAAAGGCAGAACAAATAAGTTAATGCAAAATTCTCAATAATAGAAATAAATGGCTATACTGCAAAATAAAGTCTAGACAAAATAATGGAGTCTAGCTAAAGATGGAGCATGATCTCTGTACATATAGCACATGTGAATAAAAGAAAAGCTAATGGTATATTGTGGTTTTTAAAGAAAGACCTATCAGAAAGAATTTTATCCCTAAGATTGTTTCAATTTTCCCAATATTGAATGTTTTGAAATTTGTTAATGCTGTCTGAAACAATTTCAGAAAGATTTTCGAATTGTCAAATATGATGCACTGATCAATTTTTGTTGCAGCATTTCCATACTTTCATGGTGAACTGTTGGTCACTGCTTCCATAACTGTTGTTTACAGGTTTAGTCCTCTTAAGCGCTATAGCAAACGGTGGTTCGAGCAACCTGTGGGAAACCTGTGAGAGGGAATGGGCTGGGGGAGGGTGGGGAAAGGGTGGTCCGACCAATGACAGATCCTAGACCAGTGTAAAGATTGCGTATCTGCATATAAATAATTTATCAAATAGTTTTCTCTTTGTGTCTCTATGTGTTAGTGTATTTAAAGCTGCTCATTTCATTTTATCCAACCAAAAAGAAAAGGGAGATAATTAATGAGCTTCTAGTGATGTTCAATATCGCTGTTAATAAGCATTATACCCTGCAAGTTCACTGCATGTCTGATGCTTGGTAAAATTAGTATTCTCTGTAAAATGCAGATTACAGGTATTAAAGCAGTCTAGTGGTATACCCGCCCCTTGCCTTAGTAAGAGGAGCAGTGAAAATGTATATAGTTGATGTTCAGTATTTCCAAATACCATTTTTATATAGTAGTTTCTTTGAGCATAAGTCATACATCAAAAAAATTACTCTTAGTGTACTTGAGTGTTTTAATATTAGAAAATTGGCATACGTACTTTATTTTTGAAAAGGGAAGAGATGGGTGTGGGGTGGCAATAGCATTGTGCCATTTTGTCATAGAATGTACAAAATTGGTTAACTTTACAAATGTCTCTGCTAGTTTTGACTACTAATTGGGGGAGATTTTAGATAATTTTAAAATTCAAAGTTATTTATAAAAGGCTAGAATTCATTTTAATTTTTTGTATTTTGAGCCACTTCACGTGAAGACTCAGTTGCGGTTTTTATCGAATACATTTTTATTAACAGTCAAATACAATGGTGGTTTTCTCAGAGTTTGGATGAGAGTGTTGCTACCATGTCCTTTCTTTATGGTACAATATTCTTTCCAGTGCAAAGGAGATGTCTTTCAGTTAGACAGAAAAAAACAAAACTCTAGATGTATACATGGAAAATATTAGCAATGTTAATGCTTTAGTACTAGCCATCTCATAGTACCAGTGAAATTTATAACTCAGAAATGGTCTGATGGTCAGGAGCCAACCATGCCTCTGTGTACCGTCTAATTATTTTGTAGGTCTGTGTGTGGAACCAGTTTAACCCCATTCTAAAGTTGTGTATGAAGGTGACCCTTTGGGGAATAGTTCGTATCAGCTTCATTGCATACTTTTAGCAAATAGGAACTTATTTCTCAGCTCTAAACATGAATTACTTCTTTGGAATTTTTTCCTTATTTTGTTGTTCCCAGGAATTTATTTGAAATATTAATAGGCATAAAACAGCATCATTATTATACTTAAGCTATGGATATTTTTATTTTATATTTTCTTTATTTATAACTGTGCCAAGTATTATTTTGCTACTTAACGTGTTACTCTGTGGAAAGAAAAACCTGTAAAGTGTTTAATAAATTAGCTCTCCTTACATAAATTAAATCTGTCAAAATTTTGTAAAATATTAATCAGAATAAATATTGACTCTTAAATGTGTGTTTGGTTTTTTGCTCAGTTCTCTTAAAGAAATTGATGAAACACGGGTAGTGGTACCTGTGATATGAAAAGATTATTCTATATGTTTATATCTGGGTCAACTAGGAATCAGGTGGCAAGACTAGAAATTGGCAAAAATAGAAGGTGGTGGTAGTATTCTTTAAAAAAAAAACAAAAACCAGCAGCCTCTAATTCTGTGTGTGTATGTTTGTGTTTGTAATGAATTTTTTTTAAATAAGAGAATATGTTTTTCTTTAAGAATTTTGTATTCCATGGAGTTACTTAGGATCCTCAAGGACTGTATGAATCTGTAAGATTTAAATGTAAGTATGTCTAAAGACTCTGTAGTAAAATAGTGGAAAAGGAAACCTACCAAGCATTGATCTCAGTTACTTGAGAAACCCTGCATGACTAAGAAAGCTTTATTTGGGACTTCAAAAAGCAAAAATTACAGAGGAACCCTTTCCTGTTGTTCATATGATTGTTTATGGTTTAATTGAGAACCCAGTGGTATTAAACAAATATTTTCAGATTGGACTAATTTTCATTTCATAATTATTTTACTGTATTGAAAGTAATGCCTCCAGAGCTGTGTAGAACTCAAGTAACAATATTTTGAACAAATATAAATAATAAAGGAAATTCTACTGTAAGCCCTCCCTTTTCATTCCAGTTAGGTACTTTTCTCCTCTTTGTCTTCTTGTCTGGATTCCCCAGTCCTTCCCAGATTGGTAGATTGTACCTATGATGTAGATTTCTGGTTCTAAGAGTTTACAGAGATAATTGGAAACAAGTGGTACATACCAGGACAAGAAATACTAGCTTCAGGTCAGAAAGTAAACCTTCAATTTCATAAAGTTCTTGGTATTAGAGTTTTCTATTAAATATCTTTATGTGACTATTAAAATAGAAAAATCTGTAATTCCAAGTGGAAACTTCAGAATGTCCCTTGATCTAGGTCAGCTAAGTCATAAACTCAAGGAAACCAAATGTGCCTCTTAGAAAACTCTTTTTGCCTTTGAATTGGAGTATGAATGTTTTGCTCAGATAAATTTTACCAGAATATCTCTGTCATCAGATATTTACTTGGATTGGAAAATACTTTTTAATAGACAGCAGTGTTTCTAGTACTAAGTAAGAAAGAGGGATTATTTCCATCCAAAGCATTAGAAAGCCTCATTGCTGCTGCTGCTGTTTCTTGGATCTGTAGGTTTACACTTGTCATCAAATTTGGAAATTTTTCAGTCATTGTTTCTTCAAATATTTTTCTTCCCCCCTTTCAGCAAACTCCAGTTATACGTATATTAGGCCACTTGAGATTGTCCTATAGCTCAGTGATAATTCATTTTTTAAAATTCTCTTTTTTTCCCCAGTGTTTATCTTAGATAGTTTTTAATGTCTTTAAGTTCACTTAAATTTTTTTCTGCACTGTCTAGGCTGCCTGTCATCAGTACTATTCAGTAATTTTTATCTGCCACATTATAGTTTTCACCTACAATGTTTTATTTGAACCATTTTTACATCTTCTGTATCGCTACTTAACTCTCTGAAAATAGAGAGTACAGTTATAATTGTTTTAATATTCTTACCTGTTAATTTTCATATGTATGTCAGGTCTGGGTTGGTTTTGATAGATTTTTATTCATCATTATGGACTGTATTTTCCTACTTCTTTGCATGCCTGGTAATTTTTGATTAGATGCCAGACACTATGAATTGAGTGCTGGGTATTTTGTTATTCTTATAAAAATTCCAGAGCTTTGTTCTGGGATGCAATTATTCGGAAACTTTGATCCTTTCAGGTTTTGCTGTTAAGCAAGATTTGTTAGGCAGGACCAGAGCAGTGTTCAGTTCAGGGTTAATTATTCCCCATTACTGAGGCAAGACCTCAGTAATGTACTGAGGTCTCCATCCAAAGCTCCAAGAGTCACACTTCTCAATCTCACTGGTGAGAATAGGCACTATCCCCAGCTCCATATGAGCACCAGACACCATTCTCTCTAAATCTTTCAGGTGTTTTTTTCCGTAATCTTGGATCTTGGGTAGTTACCCCGCATGCATGTGCAATCAGAACACAGCTGAAGACTTGCGGGGGGGGGGGGTGTTGGATGGCGCTCTACGAATTCCTGGGATTCTTCCTCTGTGCAGCTCTCTCCAGTCCCTCCAAAGCTAGCTGCTCTGGTTTCTCTGGACCCTCAGCTCTGTGTCCTCAACTTGGGGTGCCTTACAGCTCCCTCTGTATTCTCCCTCCTTAGACTATAGCCTGGAAACTCTGAAAATCCCAAGACGGACCTCATTTTCTCCATAACTTTCCTTTGTTGCCTATTGTCAGTCGTTCTCAAAACCATATTTTTTCATGTAATTAGTCTGTGTTTTTGATTGTTTCAAGTGAGAGGGT
This sequence comes from Monodon monoceros, assembly GCF_005190385.1. Taxonomy (NCBI): domain Eukaryota; kingdom Metazoa; phylum Chordata; class Mammalia; order Artiodactyla; family Monodontidae; genus Monodon; species Monodon monoceros. The sequence goes on from NW_021703783.1 coordinate 59,424,179, forward strand.
AAATCGGGTTCCTGTTATTTCAACTTGACTATAAGTGGAAGTCCGAGTTAATACAGTTTTTTACAATTTTGTTTAATTTCTAATATGGAAAGTAATGATAGATGTAACTGTCATAAACAAAAGCTCTTTGGGGGGTCCTCAGTAATTTGAAGAATGTAAAGAGTTCCCAAGATCAAAAAGTTTGAGAGCCAGTGGCCCAGGCCATCATTTCCCAGTGCTCCTTGAGATGTTAGTGGTTCCATGGACAACTAATTCAGTGCAAGGCTTTCTTCAAGTTAAAACAGACTCCTCAACTACAAGATCTCAAGGCCTTCAATCTGCTAGCATGCAATGTGAATCTACAGGAACACAGATAGATGGCTGTAACGCTCCCTGAACTTAATTGATCATGAAGACTTTTTAGAACTAGAGTTGCCAGCAGTCCTCCCTAAATATACCAAACCACCACAAGGGGCTGAAAATATCCCAAGTGGGTCATTTTTAAAACAAATGCAGCATGCAGCACTTTAATATCACATTTGGATTACTTTGGGGCTACTCTATTGACTTACCTCCAAATGATGAAAGTGATTCCTCTGAGAACAGAGCCTGCCCAAAGCCAAATTCCCTTTTCCACTCTTAGAACCACTGGAAGCTAATTTTATAGTTTTGGAGTAGCTGTTTTGCCATGGCTCCCAATTTAAGAATAAATTTAATTCTGAAAGGGGGGTCTAAACTTTATCAGGCAGAAATTTCAAATTACCAGGTACCTGGCCACTTCATGTAGAGTATCTTCCTATCAGATATCTATTAGCATCTCCAGTACAATTTGGGAAACATAGTTGGATGGGAAATGTTGGCTCTGTGTGGGAACAGTTACAACATTCTGGTTATCTACAGCACCGAAAAATTTAGTGGTTAAAAAGGCATTTTTGTTCACAGATTTGCAATTTAGGACTCAACATAACTCACTTTGCTCCACTGGGTGTCAGCTGGGATGGTTCAAAAACTGGGAACTGGAATAGCCTGAAAGCTTACTCACTCACATGTCTGTTAGTTGATACTGGCTGATGGGGAAGATCTTAGCTGAGGTTATGGCTCTAATACTTACATGTGGCCTCCCCATGTAGTCTGGGCTTCCTCAAAACATGGTGGCTGAGTTCCAAGAGTAAGCATCTCAAGAGAAAGAGGCAGGCAAGAGCTGTGTTGTCTTTTCTAACCTAGCCTGGTCCATTATACTCTGTTAGTTAAAAATGAGTCACTATGACCCTTATTCAGAGAAAGGGGAATTAGACTCCATCTTTTGTTGGAATGTCAAATAATTTGTGCATGTGTTTAAAACAACTACAGAAAAAAATCAGAAGTTACTCCGTAAATCTTCTTCAGTTCAGCCCAGTCCCTTTATTGTTAACTTCCCCAGCCTGCTTACCAAAAAGACCCTCCCCTCTCCCATGGTGAAACTTGCCTTATGGAACATGTGAAGTATTCAAGGCTAGATATAAATAACCATGAATTCTTTCACCTGGTACACCGTCAACTGACCTTTTCCTACCACGTTTCTGCTTTTTTTTTTTTTTTTCTTTTGAGGTCATATAAGATTAAGATGTATTCACAGATTAGGCTGGTTCAACTTTACAAATACACATTACAGACTAATATCACACCCTGCCGCTGAAAAATAAAGGGTTGGATTGAGTCTGGTAATGAACTAAAAGTTTCTGGAGAAATAATGAAAATATACCTTATATAGTCTGATATTCCTTTTCTCCCTGAGCCAGCTGAATATGCCAGGACAATGCAGCATTTGCTAATTTTGCAGAATCGAGATTTGTGAGAAAAACACAAATCCTCAACCCAGTTTCTAGGATTAGTAATTCACTATCAGATGAGAGTGGGGAGTCTTTAAAAAGTCCCTCCGAGCCTCAGATTCTATAGTTGTCTGTAGGTAGCTGTTTATAATGATCTTTAGATCGAGATAAATCAAAAGAATTTTTAAGTGTTTTAACAGTGTGCCTACCCTGGGTCAGCGTACCTTTCTGAGAAGCTTGTTAGGAAGGCTTCTGTGGCTCCACCCCTAGAGATTCTGCTTCTCTGGGGCCTAGGAATCTGCTTTGTAATACTCCCAGGTGACTCTAGTGCAGGTTGTCCAGGAGCCATGCTTTAGGAAACTGCTCCCAGCAAGAGAAGAGCAACCACTGAGCTAGAGTGGGGCAGGCAGGCAGGAGTTCTGCACTGCTGAATTAATTGCCAGCTCTGAAGAGCCGCAATGGCGGGGCCTGTTGCCTAGCAACCCTCACTCTGGAGGCACACTTGCCAGCTTAGAGAGAGCCATCTTTTCCAACAGCTGTAATGCAAACATTAACCTGGTGAGTCAACTGCTTAATGGGGTGGACTCTCTTTAACCAATAAAAATGAAGGTGGGGACCCAGATGATTTACCACTAACCAACATCACAGCACTCCTCCAAAAGGTTAATTGAAAGACACTGAACACTAAATTAAGCTGAAGTTTTATTTAAAACGTAAAAGAAATGGTTCTTGAAATGCTGATGAATAAAGCGAACAGATATAGTGCTCTCTTCCTACTAGTCAGCTGGCCTAGCCAAGTACAGGGCAACATACAGTACTTAAGTACTGGTAGAATTTCACAGCAGTTTAGTGTTAGATTATCTGTGCCTAGATTATGTGGAGTTTCTCAGTGTGTGATCTGGGTTCTGGGTTTGCGCCTCTACTGAGCATGAACAAGGGCTCCTGCCCCTTGGCCATAGCCAAATCCCTTGGGCCCAAAGTTTTTCGCATAGCATCCTACAAAAGAAAAGGGAAGAGTTAGTGCAAGTCCATTAAGCTTTGCTAGCATTGCTTAAGACTGATGTATCAACAGACATCCGTAAATTGAAAAAGCTGTTGGCTATGCCAAGAAGAGTTCAACTTATTTAAGGTGTAAAGTGTGCCATGTAGTAACTACGTTAAAGCTGCAAAGGTGAGTCCGAGTCTTCTGGTTCCCTAGTGTTCAGCTTGTGGTCCCAGCTGAGTTACAAGTATGCAAATCGGGCCAGACAAGTTATATATTTGTCTGTGACCTTCATATATTCATATGCTTTGCTTAAAACATTAAGCTGAAAGAAGACTATTGTTTGTTTTTATTTGTAGGGGAGTTTTAAATGACTAGGAACTTAACTTACTGCATCATCAAAAATGTTCTGTGGTTTTTCTGTCATCTGTAAGCATCTCTAGATCTTTTATTTTCAGATACCCAGTGGCACTATCCCAGCTTTTCCCCATTTTCAGACTGCTTTTTGTCCTTTTTTTTTTTCCCCTGCTAGTGACATTTCCTTCACTAACAGCCAGTGTGAGATACCCATATGGACACCAACAACTGAAGTTAATTTTACCTTTACAATAGATTTCACCTTCTTTCTCAGTCAGAGTTGTTGACTCAAGACTCTTCCCACACTTGGCACATCGGAAGCAGTTTTTGTGCCAGGGCTGGAAGAGAGGAATGAGTAAGTTTAGATGCTGTGGCACAGTGGCTCAGGAAGATTAACCCAAAACAGGGTCCTGACTACTGTGGGTCAGCCCCAACCAGAAGGCTGAAACTGGACCCTCTACATTCTTGGTTGCCTGCAAAAGGGCTGAGTTCAGACTTCATCCACAGAAGACACGGACCGGACCGGGAGCTGTGCCACAGAAGGGCCGTTTCCCTAAGAGCTGTCTGAAACCTCGCCGCAAGCCCTGTGTGCTCCTTTGAAGACCGCCTCCTTTATGGTTGAGAACACTGCAGCTCAAAGAGGTGAAGTGGTTAAGCAACTTCTTCAAACCAAATTAGCATCAGGTGCCCTAAGTCACTGCTTTTTTGGGGTTTTTTTCCCTTTCACTACACTGAAGAACCTGCAGAGTCCAGGTTTGTTAAGTCTGCCCTTGTCAGTTAACACCTTCAGGAGCGCCCCCTATGAAAACAAGGTTCTTTTAAACACAGATGTGATTTGTCAAATAACGGCATCACTTCAAAAAATTAATGATTCAGATGGAAATTCAATTAAGAAAAAGTTTAATTCAAGCATTTATTTATAAGGCAGAGCACCTGAGTGGGCTGCAGAGGGGCCTGTGGGAGAAAGGTAGTGGAGAGTAGTCATCCGCTGCTGTTAGCTCAAGACGGCACTTTACCTTTCCAGCTCCAATGATCTTCTCAGCAGCGTACACAGAATCCCCACATCTGGAACACTTCTCAGCACCACCGTATTTCTGAGCAAATTTAGAAGTGTTTGGATTTGTCGTAGGCCTGTGAGGTTGAACACTTGTGGAAAGGGGAGAAAAGGAATTAGGCAAGATTTTCCAAAGGGCCCTTATAAGCCTTACAAGGCAGACACAGTGGCACTCTGGGACTTAATTGCTATACTGTCCCTTGGCTGGAGGCCTCCACAGGCCAGTACAGGGGAAAGAAGGAGGAAGAAATAAATCTCAGGGGCTGGCCAGTTATTATTTTAACCTATTTATGGGCTCATTATTGTTACAAAAAGACAGACAAGGCTCCAAACTTAAATGTCTGTCCCTCTGAATCTAAACTCATCAGAATTCATTGAATCCCCAGTGCTAACCTCTCCACTAAACAATTATGCTGTGTTTTATGAAAACCTACCATAGCACATATTTTCACCCCACATTCATATCATTATTATTATTATTCATATTACCACTGGAATCACAGCTAGCTTTTTACTTCACAGAAGATAGAAAAAATCAGTAGTAACTTAAGCAGTTAAGTTCTGCACATAGGTCAGCTGACTTAGGCAGTAACTAGGAAAATTAAGTATGTTTTACAGATTACTTAATTCCCCAATATATTAGGGGAAAGTATGAATAAATTACATTTTTCATGGGAAAATATTTTAGAAAGTTTGCCTATTACTCTGTGATCTGTTTATCTTTACTTTTTCTTTGTATAATGTACTGTTTTTGTCAGTATTTACAGGCCACTAGGTAAACCTTGTTTTCCTCTCACTTTCTGTAATTTTTTTCCATTCAGTATGTAGATGTACCTACCATGCAGAACACCATTCTGGGCTCTGAAAAGATTTAAAGGCTTTCCTAAAACCTTACAAGTAGGTTGAGCAGATAAGATGTGACAACAAGAGTTAGCACTCTGCAAAGGGTAGCTAAGTGTCGATTTTTCCTACTAGGAAAACAGTTTTATCCTAGTTATATTTTATTAAATAGGTTACATACATATTTAAAATAAAGTGTTAATTTAGGAATACTGCCCTTTCATAAAACAGTTTATTCAAACTTTACATGTATCTTTAATATCTTCATCTCCACTATATCCATTTCGTAGTCATTTAATGGTTTTCTGCACTTCTACCTAAGTTGTTTAATATACAGCATTTCTTGAATCATGTTTGATGTGTCCACTGGAAATTTTATTCTAAGCAACAAATACCAATTCCCAGTACTAATTCACAGGACCGAATTTTCCGTTGTCCCTTATATGGGCATATTTTTAAAAAAATCTCCACAACCCACTGTATATATAGTCAGCCCTGTTTATCCACAAGTTGTGCATCCACAGATCCACCCGACCTCGGATCAAAAATATTCGAGAAAAAAATTCTGGAAAGTTCCAAAGAGCAAAACCTGCATTTGCCACACGCCAGCAACTATTTACATAGCACTTGCATGCTCAGATTTTATATCCGTGGGGTGTCCTGGAACCAATCCCCCATGGATACCAAGGGACACCTGTACTTACTTTTAAAAGTGATCTTTAAAAGCTATTCACAATGATATCCAACACTTGCAGTTAGGAGTTTTCCAAGAAAAATTTCCAAATCTGCCAATCATATTAAGAAGAACTTTATATGGATTATCTCCCACCTCCCTTCCAGCAACCTCAGAAGCCATGGTTAATTGCTACCTCATATGACAGATGAGGAAATAGGGGCTTACATTTAAATAACTTGCTGAAGGGCTAAAGAATTAGTAAATTGGTGAGCCTGAACTAAAAAATGCAGGTCTGCCTCAATGAAGATGTTTCTGCCCACTCAGTGGTGCCTCTTCAAGAGATCCCCCCCGAAGCTGTTTGGTCCCCGTAACTTTCACAATGACCATGTGCCATAAGGGCAGTCCAGACTGCAGGTACTCCCAGAGTAGTCATTAAGAGGGGCTTCTGGAAAAGGAAATCCCTACACCTGGTCCTGCAGGATGAGTAACATGTGGCCAGGCTAAGAAGGGGAAGAGGCAAGGACACAGATCAACACAGGCCAGCATAGAAGGTTGGCTAATTATTGGAGAATATGGAGAAGCAGGAGTAGATAAAGAGGAGGGGCCATTGGTCTTTGTGACTTTAACCCATGGCCACAATTGCTGACTTACTTTTGGGGTCATGGATGAGTTTTGTTTGGGGGGAATGTGTACAGGTTTATGTGTTTGAAATAAAATCTTGGGAAACAAGAATAGATCTTAACAAGTTGGAAAGGAAGAGCAGAACAAGAACAATGAACTTTAACAAAGTCAGAGGTAAGCTGGGGTCCTGCAAGTGATGGCATGCAGCAATGAATGCGTCAGCCCTCATACAACCAATGCCCAGCAAGGCACCACAGCTCAGGAAGTGAGTGTGGAAGAAACAAGAGAACAGAGAGGTGGGCCTTGATGCAGGACAGCGCACAAGTATGCGGGCCAAAAGGACAAAAGTTCAAATCCTGGCTCTGCCACTTCCCTGTGTGAGCTGAGCCTTAGTGTCCTATCTATAAGGTAGGGACAAAGTAACTCAACTCAGAGTCACTGTGAGGATTATATAGAATGAACATTAAATGTTCAGCAGACGTTATTTCAGGCATACCATAATGCACTGTGCTTAAGATCATAAGCTTTGGAGTTACACTGGGTTAAGTTCCAGGCTCTACAATTAACTAGCAGTGTGACTTTAGGCAAATCACTTAATTCTCACTGTCTCACTTTGTTCTTGATTAAGATAGGAAACCCTATCTTATAGGGTTGTGAGGATTACATGAGTTACCATATATTATTGCACGGTGTCCAGTCTACAATAAGGGCACAATTAATGGCCTTGTCCAAGGAAAGGCCATCTTATAGAAAAGGTAAAGGCACAGGCTCTCTCACATTCCTAGTTTATTCTCTGGTTCCCAAAAGGCCATCTTATTGGAAACCCTATCTTATAGGGTTGTGAGGATTACATGAGTTACCATATATTATTGCACGGTGTCCAGTCTACAATAAGGGCACAATTAATGGCCTTGTCCAAGGAAAGGCCATCTTATTGGAGTATTACACAGTTTTGGCCTCTTCAGTATAAAATGGATGTGGAAAATGTGAAGTTCAAATGAGGGAATTAGTCAAGAACAGGAATTAACTTCCACATGAAGAAATTATGTCTCAACATGAATTACTAAGTGAAGCTTGGCAGATTTAGCACTTTACTTTGGTACCGAAACCTTTAAAATTTAGTAACACTAACCTCATAGAATCAAATACAGGAAATAATTTCTATTTTTAAGTAAGAATTGTAAGCTAGAGAAAAGTAATTTCTTGGTGAGGAAACATTCTTACATGGAAGGGCTGACTGAGGAATTTTCATTGACTGCTTAATTGCACATGAGAAATGCATCTCATGATTCTGATACTACATTTCTCCATCATTTGATTTCATGATGTGTGGTCTTTGAAGTGCTGTGAAACGGAAGTAAATTTAAACCACTTGCTTTTGACAACATCACAACTCCTTGATACACCTCATAATGCCAAAAATCGGGACTGAAAATCACTGGAATAATCAATAAGAACTTTGCCAGGTCCCAAACTGTCCATTATTTCAAGCTTCAAGAAGGGTCATTAGTTTATACTAGAAAATCTGAGTCATTGTCTTTGATTCTTTCAAGCTAAAAATCTGGAAACTCCCAGATTCCCGTTCACCAAGCAACATGAATTGCCACCATGCCTTCCTGAAGGTCACGTGGCCTTGACTCACCTCTCAGGCTTGATGCCCAGCCTCTCGCCCCGGTCCATGTTGAGTGTGCCCGCGCCCTGGCCGTACCCGTAGCCTTTCGGCCCGTACTTCTTTCCATAGCAGGATTTGCAGTAGATCTCGTCATCGTGAATTGCCACTGTTGTACTATCTAAATTTTTCCTGCAAACCACTGAGGGGGAAAAAGTTAGACTTTAAAAATATGCCAAAGATTGCCTTTTTCCTTAGAACAATGGTGGGGCTGACACAGGGCCTAGAAAAGGTAAAGGCACAGGCTCTCTCACATTCCTAGTTTATTCTCTGGTTCCCAAAAGCCACCGGAGAGCACCTGGACGGCTCGCTACCTGTGAGGACAATTTGCGTTCCTCCATGGATACGATGGTCATTTCAGAAATACATTATAATTTTAACATCCTGAAGCCTCAAACTTTTTAGTAGGATCTGCCCCCCAGACAAGAGGGAGAGAAGTTTCCAAGATGTCTATAATTACACAAACAAAAGGAACAAAACTAGCACTTTGCGCCCAAGACCCTTGCTCCCAACCTTCAACGCTCAATCTTTTTCATCCCCTTCATCCAAGTATTAAAGAACACAAGGGTAGGAGCGCCTTGGGCAAGCTGCCTCTGCAGCCCCTCCTCCCCCAAAAGCACCCCCAGGGATAAAAACGGTTTTAAATCCAGAATTCTAGTCTTCATCACTAGTCCAGAAGGGAAAAAGCAGTCTTCTTTCATCTCGCCACCGGCTTCTCCAGCAGTGATAAGTATGTCTGAAAATCGTCAAGTGGTTTAAAGTCTGCATTTGTTTTCCCTTCAGTCCCAAAGGAGAGCACATTCTTTCTTGATGGATTTCTTACCACATTTCCACGTATCCCACTTCATAAAACTGCCAAATGTCATCATGTTTTATCCAGACATTATTTCACTTTCTAAGACTTCAATTAAGCTTGAGAAAAAAAAGACTTGTGAGAGAGCTCGCTGGACGCACAATCGGGCAGCAGGAAACCCAAGATTAGTGCAGTAGAAAAGGGGATTCCCCCCGCCCCTTATTTAAAAGAGAGGGAGAAACAAAAAGAGGAAGAACAGAAAGAAGGGCAGGGAAAGGCGACTAGCTGGCTGCTTCAGAGTAGAGTTAAATGACGAAGTTTCTATTATCTTAGACTGAAGTCTTCTCTGGTAGAACAGAAATGACATCATCTACTTTGAACCTTGCTGTTGAGGTTCAAGTACTGAAATATATCTGCTTAAAGTTAACCTAAAATCGTACACTGCTGAAGAACAAACACCCTTAACAGACAGATTAAATAGAAAAACTTGTTTTAAACACATATTTATTAACCGGAGCAAGTTTAAATGTATGAGATTCTGACTACAGAACCACCCCTTTCCCCCTAGGCCTCGTCCGTATTCTCTGCAGTAAAATTCTCCTAAGGTCTGCAAACTACTCTGAATTATTTCCTTAAAAGGCTTTAGTCAGCAGAGGCACGTATTAGGAAGGAGTAATAAAGATGACCAGTAAAGACCTTGATATTTAATAAACACTGACTTGATTACGGTGTAGACATCCTGGTTTAACCTAGAGGAAACTAAGAACAATTTCTCAAGTATTTACATTTCCTCTTCGTTCACATACTCTCTTGGTTACAAAGCTGCTGAAAAATATGGATTCCTTTAAAAAAAATTAACTTCTAAGAGAAGAAATGGTTAAACCAAATCTGAGAAATGCTAGCTATTATGGAGGCGTACATAGCAAACATTCATATGTTGTATTTGTATTCTTCGTAACTGCAACTCTCTGTTGTCTGTTTCTGGTCGTCTGCAAAGCAGTTGCTGTATAAAAAGGTCCAGACACCTTAAATGCTGGTGCCTAGAAGGAGAAGGACAACTAAAATTTGTGAGGGAAACTCTTTCTGCAGATTATTCCTTAGTGTAACCAGACTTCTTTTTAACATAGGCAGTTTCTAACAGTAATTTTCACTGCACAGTACTCTAGATATAGCGGAGAGCTGCACAGACGGGTGGGTTCCTCACGTAACAAATCCTGCGTTCAAGAAAATTTTGTCATTTGAATCAGAAGCTGATTAATGTTGAGCTTCCTGAAGCGGCTACTCTCCTGTTTAAAGACTGAAGACTTGGTTGTCCTAAGAAGGAATCTGCCGGGGAGAGGGGGCTTCTCTCCTGTTCCCTTTCTCTCATTATCAGGTACTGACCATCATTGGAGCAGACGCCCACGTGCTGGTTCGTGGTCTGCCTCCCGTCTGTACCAGCCACTCCGGTAATTCTCTCTCTATAAACAACAGTAATTCCCCACCTGCTTCTGTGGGATTTTCATATCCTACGTTCCTTGCCCTCAAATTTAGGACATCAATAACAAGAAATAACTCTGAATATTCACTACTACTAGAGAAGACAGAATTTGAACTTCTAGACATGTGAATTTCACCTAACAGTGTGGCGAGAAACCAGCCAGTTAGGTTTCAAAGAGAAGGAGTGCCGCCAGAATGAGAAAGCTGGGGCGGATGGGGAGTGAGCCGTTCGTTCAGGAATCGGAGCCAAGCCCCTGGGATGTGCCAGGAACTGTGCTGGGTGCCAGACTATAAACAACCCCGAGGTCTCGGTGAAGCGGGGGAGACAGACGTGACAACAGATAAAGTACAGGGGGTGCCAAGTGGAGGCAAAGCGCTACGGGGACCCAGAGGCCAAGGGTCTGGGTCGCCCCTGCTGTCCTTGCTGTGAGGCTGAGCGCTTGCACTATCCATGGGGACAGACAGGCAGAAACCACGGGGCTGCTAAAATCATCCTTGTTAACAAAACCACAGTTTCTTCCTGAAATCGGTGAACTGAAGCTTCTGACACACGAGTTGTGTCCGCGCGAGCGCGGGGGGAGACTCACTGCACAGGAAGCAGCAGCGGTGGAAGCTCCGGCCATCGCACTGCACCTCCTCTGCGTGGTACACAGTCCTCCCACAGGCCCCGCACTTGTTGCCACCTCCCCAGACGGGCATCCTGCAGGAAGACAGAATCGTTAGGACGGGCCCCTACTGTACGAGACGTCTCACACGCCCCCTGGAGGGCTTTTTACACCAGGGGACAGCAGACAGCGTTGGTTTCTTCATAACCTGCCCTGACCACATCTGTAAAAGACCTGCGTTCCTCCAAAGTAACCTCATCTCACCTCCCAAATCACAGCCCTCACTAGGAAACAGGCTTGTCGTGCACAGGTTTTTTTCTCCTACAGGACAAAGGACCTGCATTTAGTACCACAGTGCAGGTCGCCAGGCACAAAACAGACTGCCGCCAGCACCCCCGGGAGCTGAGAAAGCAGTGTAGGGAGTGGAAAGGCCAACACTGCCCACGCCCGCCCTCCAGTCGAAATGAACTGGTTTAAGGCCCAGCTGAAGAACTTACACTTGGGTGGAGGTTTTTACATGTTTCATTCATTGTAACATCACCAAATTCTTAACCATAGAACATACACGAGTTATGACACACTTCTAGGGAGAAGGGAAGTACTGGACGGCCCAGCACGATTAAGCTGTATATTTTCTGCTCAAGTTATGAGAGATGATAGCATAAACACTTGTTTCTCTGACTAGCACAACTGCATGGCTGGAGCCTGGGAGTAACCACAACGAACACCCATCCAGATGGCTATCATTTAAGTTTCTGTGCTTCACTAATCCCAGTGTCCTGAAGTCCAGCCGACAGTTGGTTTTCCCTCTCTGGTGGGCCTGTCCGTCCACACAGAATAGGCTACCAAGTTGCCTTCCTGGCAAAATGAATTGTTTGTTGACTGTGTCCAAATAACCTCTGAGCAATGTGGCCTGGGGATAGAACTGGAAGTTTAAATCCTTGGCTATCTTGCTGTGATGTAGGGCAACGTGTTCTAATCTCCTTCGCAATGAACTGGTATACCTGGACCCAGTTTACAGCGCCTAGTTCTGAATGGCCAGTGTGCTCAAGTGCCTTTGCCAGTACAGAAAGTTGTCCTGCAGAGACAGCGTGTTATGTCAGACCTGCCCTGAGTAGTATCTAAAAACACAGTAGAAGAATTCCTTTCATCCCCACCATCATTTCCAGACTTCCCTTTGCTGAGTGCCATTTGCAGCCCTTGTCTGTTGCGTCTTCTTGGATGAGCTGCTGCCTCTCTAGTAAACAGCTAGCTAAGAAGGCTGAGATGTCCTTACTAAAGTCTGGCTAGAAAAAAAAAAAGGGACAAGGACAGCTGCTAAGCAAAAGGCTGAAGAATCTTCAGTCCTTAAGATAAAAAGGAGGGTGGAGAAAATTCCTATCCCACTTGCCCATCCTACACCGTTACAATCCAGAACACAATGACTCCCTGAACACTGAGATGAGGCCTTTACACAAGAAAGATTTACAGAATTAACCACTGTGTTGGGCACCCTTCGGGGGCACAGCCTTCTCTGGCCCCTCTTCTGGTAATACTTCCCCCAGATTTTCTCGAGGGCAGCCACCATCTCTTTCTTGGCACACGTGGTTTAGAGAAGTACTTATTAAAATGTGGTCTCCTGGTGACAGTCCACTGTGCTGGCTACCAATTCAAGACAACATTCAGATAAGCGTTTAGAAAGTTTTCTACAATTTTATGCCACAACAATCAAGAGCATGATCAGTGGGCTCATCCTGTTGGACAGAGGACAGTCAGATAATCAGTGTGTATTTGGAAATTAAAATAAAAAGAATGGTCCTTTACCACAGATAGTTGGAGAAGCACTAGTTTAGAGGGTGTGACTCTACCCTCAATTCCAGGGCTGGACATGCGATGCATCACTGCAGTCAGATGAGTGCATTCCCCCTCCTGCCATGGCGACTGGTTTAGGAATGGGCACAGGACCCCAAGCCAGTTCAATGGAAGTTAAACCCGGCCTTGGGTTTAGAACTGTGCCAGTGCAGGAGTGGAGTTGTTAGCAGCTGTCTGGAAGAAAAGAACCTAAGAAGGAAGCCAGCACAAAGCAAAACAGAGACTAGTTTAGATAGTCTTTAGCCGCGCCTTGTTGTATCCTGTGCTCTTCAATTATATGAGCCAATAAATTCCCCTTTTTAAGCCTTGGGAGATAGAGCCCCTGGTCCTAGAAACAAACAGGAACGACACACAAAAAGACCTGACTGATACGACTAGTTATCCCTACGTTGTTGGCCTCAACTTGCAAAAAGCCTGTTTCCCTTGTTCAGACAGGAACAGAGTCATTTCTAGGGTCCACAAATGTTACCAGGCTCCTGTGAAGGCATCCATATAGGATCGATATCCAGCAACAATGGAATATACTTGCAAGCTTTTCTTTGGTAGTTGCATAAATCTCTTATTCCTGTCCCTGGAGACTGGTGCTCCATTGTTTAAATCCACAGTGAAACTTGAGCCCGGCTTTAGAACCTGACACAAAACTTGGTTTCAGCGCCTGCACTGGCTTGAGTTTGGAGGGCAGTTAATGATATTGACTTTGCCCCGTGGCTCCAAAGCTACCCGTGTTCTGGAATGCTCACAGATACAACAGACATCTGCTGGAAGTATCCCATGATTTCTGAGGAAACCAAACACCAAACCCAGACTTGCAGGTAATGACATCACAGTGACTTAAAATCAGATCCCAACCATCAACAGCCCAGCTGGCTTTTAAAATACTTTTATCATCAAGGCATTTCTCATCATGTTAGAAAGGGTCATCGTACCACCAGCCCGTATCATAATTACTTTGGAGCAATCACCAATAAGGAGCCAGACTTTCTATCAAGACAAACACTATCCTCTGTTGTCTCTAAATAACATTTAAAAATACATAAAAACTAACTCATCACTCTGTGTTACTCTCTCTCTATGATAGAGCAACTTGGACTTTTAAAAAAGGAAGAATATCTTCCCTTTCCTTGTGTAATTCAGGGTTGAATTCACCCCTTGTAAAGTCAAGTCTGATTCTTACTGTACTTGCCACGCCAGCCAAATGTGAATAGGTCATCTTTTCGGGAGACACCTATCCAATACCTTTTCAGCTTACCATTTTAAGAGCTTCCTTCCTTTGTGGGTGGGGACCACAGCTCTATCTTCTCCCACACCATCAACCAGAGTGCTTGGCATATGTCAAAATATTTCATTTCTATTGTTTTAAGGAATCCTTCCTTTTTCAACTTGTCTTTACTCTTCCCAATTTGATCTTATGCTTATAAAGACAAAGGTAGCCCTGCCCTACTTCTCTGTCACATTCTTGGATTCTCAGTAAAATTTCCAAGTCATCACCTTTTTAAAAGTTCCACTCAGTTTAAAGGCTTTCCTAAGGATTTCTGAATAACCCTCTCTGTGGGCCAGGCTAATGGTGTAATAGAGTATCCTCAGAAAGCTTCAGATGGATTTACGTTTTATTTTTTAAGCAGGATAGTGGGTAGTTGGGTGTTCCTTATGTTATTCTCTATCTTGTATGTCTGAAATATTTCATAATGGAAGGAAAGGAGGGAAGGAAGGAAGGAAAGGAGAGATGGAGGAAGACACTGATTTAGACAGACCTGGGTTAACTTCTCTATTATAATGGTTGTGCAATGTTGGGCTTAATTTTCTTATCTGCAAAAAAGGGGGGAAAGGTAGCTCTCCCTACCTCACAGAGATATTGTGAAGATAAGACACAGTAAATAAATGCCTTGGCAGACATCCAGTAACTGGTGGCTTGAGGATGGGAGGGGCATCTCATGCGGTCCATCCTGCCATCAGTACTCCTATAGGAAACCCACTGACTAGCATCTATAGAACACAGCTCAGAGCAACAAACAGTAAAGGAAAAAGTTATCTGATTAGTCACTCATAAACCTTTCTCTGGAACATTACAATGCACTGCAAGTATAACAACAGTTGCACTTGCAGGGACTAAGAAATGAAGTTCAAATTTACACTTTTAGGGTGAACCCCTATGCGTGTCTGCTGAATTTGGCAGAGGGAAATGGGACCATCTTCCATTTCTGTCACTCCTAGCATTGCTATGCATATATTAAAAAAAAAAAACATACACACAAAAACCCAAAGCTTCATTTTTCCTACAAGCCCTTGGCTGCACTACTCCACAACAGCTGACATTAATCACAGCAAACTGGATTTGCACTGAGCAATCTGGGCTGCATGCCTTTCCCCGATCCTATGCATTAATTTACAAAATGGTTAAGAGGAGAAATAAAACCCCACGTTACATACACCTCGCAAAAGAGGCCAAACATGGACCAATTCAGTTTTTTTGTCTTGTTCTTTCGTTCTCATTGCCTGAAAGAGCTCCAGCACTAGGATTTATCCACTGTGTTGGATTAAAAAGCTTGGTTTACATCCAAACACCTATGTGCAGTTTCTCTTTGCTGCTTCTCCCCAGTCTAAGACACCACCCAGCATCAGTAAGACTTAGCCCAAGAAGAAAATTACTATAGTCTAAATCTGAGTCACCTTGCGGTAAAGTTAGCTCATACTCTAGATAACCAATGACCACAGGGACCATTCTCCCCACCTGTGCTGCGCTGACTGCCTTATTTTAGAATCTGAATGACTCAAACCCATGAATTTTGAGCCTATGTGCCGCCGCTTGTTATTTAAATTAACTGGTCTGATGCCGAGTGAATCCGTCTATAAACCCAGATTCTAAATGCTTCCAGAAGATTTGACATCTTATGACTACATGCAGGGCTTTGTTATTATACAGAATCTTTGTTATTATGCTATAACTTCCCAAAAGGAGAATCTACTATAAACCAGTTTCATCTTGAGCCACATCCAGAGGGGGTCACTTGTTAAAGAAGATGTAACTGTCCCCAATTACAATGATGTTTAAAAAGGCCAGAGTCTGAGAGCTGTAATTAATTGGAAATTAAGCTGCACTCAATGCCCATTCTAGAAAGGTTTTCTTCTGCAACCCAAACTACCTGCTTAGTCTACTTCCCTTATCTGAGTGAATACCACTGAGCCAAGGATAGGACTCTCTGCGTCTTAGTGATGGGCTCCAAGTTCCATTTGGCTTCTTCTACCAAAGGTAAATCCTCAAGCTGGTCTTCAAGAGAGTTCGGCCTCAGGATGAACTAAGAAGATGGATTTTGGAGTCCACACAGTCTCATTTCCCTCATATGCAAAATAAGGGTAGCAGAACCTTTCTTTCAGAGTCGTTAAGAAAATGAGATGAGAAAATGCTTACAGTTGGCATTCAATTATTGGCCGCCTTTATCATCAGTATTTAGCAATGTTCAGTCTTTGTTATCAATACTTATCTTCTCCTACCCACCTCAGTCCATCCATTCCTTCATTATGTCCCTAATCCCTCTACATCAGGAAAACTGACTTACCTCCCTCCCTCCCACCCTCATCCAGCTAACTCCCGACTTCATTTCTGAACCTCAAGTAATTCTTCCAGGGTAGGGGCAGCTAATAAACACTGTAATGCTGTACTGTTTATGAAGCTCTCCTATAAATCTATTAATTCAACATCTTATAAGCCATATCCTGGGTTGGGAGCTGAGGATAAAAGGGTAAAGGAAGGGTGCCTGTTTCTCAGGGAGTTCTACTTTGGTGGTAGAAGTATGTAAACAAATAACAGCAAAGTAACCCAAATCACAGAAGCGTGTAGAAGGGGCTTTGGGAAGTCTGTATGGTCTATTGATGGAGGGATGCCAAAACAGTTTCATCTTATTGATTGATTGATAGTGGGTTCCTGGAACTATGTTGGAAAAGATTCTGGAGACCAGTCAAGGTTCCACATTAAAGATCATTGGGGTTAATAATGTCTGCCATAGAAACCAGTGCACGCGCCACCTCTAAGACATTCCAGGGATAAGAGAAAGAGTGTGGAACTCAGAATGAGACAGATGTAAGCTTGCAAGTCAGTTACCAGCTCTGTGATCTTGGCCAAGTTCCTTAACATCTGAGCCTCCACGTCTTCAGCTATAACTTGGAAATGGATGAGCGCTCTGCCGTAGGATGGTTGGTTAACGAGATAACATTCGTAAAGTACCTGGCAGAAGCCTGTGCTCCACAAATATTGGTTTCCTTTTCCTTCAGGAGCGCTAGCGGGCCGGATTATGGTTACCAAACGTTCAGCGGTTAAGGGACTTGCTCAGGTCACTGACCTCCAAAGATGCAGATCTAGGCTCAACCACTCATGTCTGACTCCAGAACCACAAGCTGTCCCCCAAACTCCCATATCTGATTGAAGGGTCGAGAACATTCAAACCACCTGAGCGTGATCAATCCTTGAGCTATCAACTTACACGCAGGAACACCTTCCTCTCTGGCCAGTCTTCATCCACCCACCTAGCAGTTAGCAAGTGTCCTCTATGTGCTAATCACATACCCAAACTGCTACTTTCAACCAAAAAGTACTCTCTACCAGTCCTCTCTGCCAACCGAAGTCCATCCTCCTACTGAGGGAAGCCTCCCTTCTATCTAATAAGCTGTCCTTTGTGTACCTCACCCTCACCATTCATTAGTAATTCTGTATCCTGTTGCCACTCATGTCTTCAACTCGAAGGACACCTTGACCCAGATTTGGAGGCTGTCAAATCACACATTAGAACACAACTGCGCTCTCAGCTCGGGCACTCTGACCTCCACCTGCCAGCCTCAGATAGCCACAATCTGTGCAAACTAGGAGCTATTCAATTATTCAAACAATTTAATGTTTGTGTGATTTTTACATGGAGTCAGACTGAGACTTATATGCCAAGACTACTGTTTATTTGCCAAAAGATCTTAGGCTGGTTATCTGATCTGTTCGTTTTCTCATTTTAAAAACGGAGATACTGCTTATTTATATCATAAGGCAGTTTTGAGATTGAACAATACATGTAAAGCACTTCGAATCATGCCTGCCACATGATAAATAACAGTAATTAGAAATACTTACGTAAAGCTTACTATACCTATGTTAAGTAGTCTACTTATATGAACTTAATCCTCATAACAGCTGAGGTAGGCATTATCATTATCCTCACTGCATGGGTGGGAAAGCTGAGGTATAGATTATTAAGTGGCTCATAACTGTAAAACCAAAACACAATTACCAATTCAACTTAAAAATACCAGAGAAATTCAAATAGACTATACTGAGTTTATGTGACTGATGTTTCACTAAAACTAAAACACTGCTAGCAACACAAATATAGTAGTGACTGATGTGGCTCTAGCACAAGTTCTTTTAAATTGGGTATTTTCTGTCCTGCTGTGGGAGGTATGCAGATTTGATTCTGTCTTCGCTTTCCTCTTCTGGAGGAGAAGCCACCACGAAACCTAACTGGGAAGTCATATGGCCCTAATGTACTAAATGGTATGTGTCCTCTTATTAGTCGAGGACAATTAGTAGTACTGTTGGTACAAACAAAAAAGCAAGGAACCTGATATCCTTTGCAAATGACTCACAATATACTTTTGCTTCTTCCTCTAAGACTTACACTAAAATGTACAATTTTTATAATCAGAATTTGTGCCTGGCTCCTCCACAATCCAGTTTGAGAAAACTCCCGTAAGTCAGTCAGGGTTCTTAACCTGGGGTCCACAGATTCCTTGAAATTCTGGGGATCGCTGAACTTGGTACCATGTACTTTATTTTATGCACCTAAAAACAGTTTGAGAAGGGGTCCAGAGGCTTCACCAGACTGCCAAAAAGTTCCATGACACAAAAAAGTTAGGTATTACCATCCTAGGTAATCAAGACCCCAAGTGTAGGGAACCCCACCCAATAGAACTCAAGGGATGCCATGCAAATACCAGCCCAGGAAATGATACAGTTGAGGAAACCTGTGAATATCTGCAAAGGGAAGAAAGCTGGCCTCCAGGCAAGGCCTAGGCAATACTGTTCAGAGTCAGCAATCTTCTGGAAGAGGCTTTCACTGATAGCCGTTTCCCCCTATATTCAACAAAGTGCAGAACAGAGTCTAATTACAAGGAACCTCTCCCAAACTGGGCTGGGTTTTATACAAGGAACAGCATGCCTTCCGAGAACCCCTGCAAGGTATGTGCTATTACACCCATTTTACAAGATGAAGTAACTGAGACCAGAGAGTAAAATAACTGCCTAAGGTCATCAAACCAGCTGAAGCTGGGATGTGAATTTGGGCCCAACTGGTCAGTCCTGTCCTTCTCACCATGCTATGCCTCCTCTCCCACTGTGGGCTTGCTCTCCCCTGCTCATCTGATTTACCTGATTTTTGACAGAGAAGAAAAATTAGAGGCCCAGATGTCCACATTTAGTGGCGGTGTCAAGGCTGGACCCAGGCTTCTAAAGCTCATTTATTACTGCCCCCTCTAATCTATGCCAACATTCTTGCTATTTTAGTATAAAATACAGTTTCCTCAAAATCCAAGTGAGTTGGCAATTTCATCAGGACAGACCTCCAATGAGTACTGCTTTCAGCCCAGTATTTGGCATATACCAGTATCAATCAATATTCGTGAATACATTTGGAGGAATCCATTTAAAAAACTCATAATAGAAACTGTAGATCAAATCTGCTAATATTTCTATTGCTTGAGTCCAATTAAATCTTTCTTCTCTACAATTGCAATCTTACTCATTCCTTCATTCATTCATTCAATTAACCAGCATTGGCTCTGGTCCAACGGTGTGTTTAAGACACCCAAGCCAAGCACTGTGAATTTCAAAGACTCATGGGATACAGACCCCCGTGTCTACCTAACTTCACTCTGAAAGAGCAAAGGAAACGAATCCAGGGTAAAAAGAACCTTGAGAAATATTGGTCCAATAAGTATAAGTGGCAGTCAACTTCAGAGGGCAATGACCAAGGAGACTGTGGAGGGAGACCACAAAAGACTTAATAAAATTTGTTCTCGTTTGGTATGCAGTTTTTAACGTATGTGCAACTCACCCTTTAGGAATCCATTGCCCATCTTTCCTGAAAATTTGAGTCAAATTATAGCCAACTCTGTGGCTGTCCTATTTGAATTCTTGGCATTTTTTATAAGTAGAGTTTTAAAACAGGTTAACTAGAAAAGAACTAAAGAGACCATTTTTACTGCCGAGTTAAAAAAACTGCCCAAAATAAAAAGTATTTATAAAAGGAAAAGGAAAAGGAAAAAGTCTGGTCTGCAGACTGCAAATAAAACAGGTTGAACATTTGGGGTAACCATTTAAAGAAATATCGTTCTACAAACGTCCTGGCTGGGTGGGGGGGGCGGGCAGGGCAGACCAGACGTGGGTGTCTCCCGACTCAAAAAACCCACCCTGCCCCCCCCCAGGGACTGCCTACGTGGAGCTTTGGAACCGAGGACGTGATTTGCAGGACCTGTTGCAGAATTTACAACCAAGCATTCTTGCTTTCCCGGTTTGTACCTGAATGGTAGAAAGTTCCGGAAAAAGCTGGGAGTGATCAATATGACGTTTCACTGCTGTGTCTTCAACATTTAAGGTTCAGCGCTCGGTGGGCAGAGACCACCAAACAATGGGGATACCAGGAGCTCTGTACCGCAGCAGGGGAAGGATTTCGGGCTCGACAGGATGGGGGAGCCCCCTCAGCACCCCCAGGGCTCCGAACCAGCTGGGAAGGTCGCCCTCGGCGTGCAGCACACTCGGGGCACAGGAGACCCCGAGACTCGGATCCCGCCCTCCCCTTTGCGAAGAGAGAACGCGCCACTAGAGGAGGGGGCCCTAGGCTACTAAAAGGCGGATTAGCAGCCCCGCGAAACTCTCGATCCCACCTCTCTCTCCCAGAGAAACCGGGATGGAGGTCGCGCACGATTATTTCTCTGCGCAGCGGACCCGGGATCCGAGAGCAGGGCTGAGGCGGCCACGGGGAACGGGGCAGGTGTGTGGAGATCGGGGCGCAGGGCTGAGGAGGATAGCTAGGGGGACCAGATGGGGGCATCGGAGGATATGAGAGGGGGCGCCGGCAGGGCGGCCTCCGCATCCCAGGAGGCTGAGGGAACCCCCACCCCCGGGGTCGGCGGAGACGTCCGCACCTCCCTACTCACTCGAGTCGCAAGCAGGACCACGCACCGCGGGCAGAACTAGCGAGAAGCAGTCGGAGAGAGCGCGGCGGGAGTCCGGGAGCCAGGACGCAGGGAGCGCCGGTACCTTTTCAAGCCCCCCTGTGGGCGTGGCCAGTGGGTGCCCCGCCCCCACTCCTCCGCGCCCCGCCCCGCCTCGCCTCGCCTCGCGGCGCCGCGCTGCGACGCGCCGCGCCTGGCCGATTCCCGGACCGGCTCGGAGGGCGGGAGGGGGCTGCTGCTCGTGGCCGGGCTCCGGGGTAAAGGCAGAGAGACAAAGGCAGAATCCCGCCTCTTCCTGCTGCTTCCCGCGCGGCCAGCATCTTCCCACGTAGCGGGACCGCTCCCGCCGACTTTACTCCTCTCGCTCGCAACGGGAGCCCGCAGTTTCTAGAAGTGGTTAACCGGAGTCGGGAAAGGAGGCTTCCTCGCCCTGCAGAGAGGCCGGACGGCGGGACTGTCCCGTCGGGAAACAGCCCTCGCCGCCCTGCTACGTGCCCTTCCGACCGCGGTTGCCAATTCTCCTTTAGGAGGGAACAGTCCAAGGTCGAGTTTCCAGCAGTAGAAAACCGGCCAGATAGGGAGTTTCCACCACACCGTCCCTTGCCTTACCCTTATAAGTAAACTCAACGTGATTAACTTCCCCAGTGGACAAGTATCCGCTGGCCCGATTTCCAGCTTCTGGGAATCCGCAACCTTCCTGTTCTTAAAGAGCAAAATTTCTCATCTAGATTAAATAAATGACGTTACCAAAAAAGCCTCATTACTCAAGTGTTTTGCCTTTCCCACCATCGGGGGGCACGGCTGCACACGCTGCCGAAGGGGTGCAGGGGGTGCGGAGAAACCCACCCAGAAACCCGGGCGCCAAAGGGCCTTGGGATTACATTTGTCGGTATCAGAAAAGCCCAGGGACAGCAGTGACAACCGAGGGGACCTAATACCTGAACTACAGGCTGATTTATTGTTTTAGATGAAAAGAAAAACAAACAATGCCATCTTTATCTTGTTCACATTCTAGGCCGACTGATGACCTCTGTGCCAGAAGTGAGGATCCCTGACAGTTGATGTTTGGGAAAGTGGAACACTCAAGAAAGACAGTGACCAAGGCTTTCCCTCAGGCCACAAATGCAATAGCCTCCTCTAGTGCAGAGCTTCTCAAACTCCACACTGTAGACATTTGGGGCTGGGTAATTCTTACCTATGGGGGCCGTCCTGGGTGTTGTAGGATGCCTACAGCCACTAGATGCCAATAGCACCCCTCCCTCCACACTGTAACAGTCAAAAAGTCTCCAGACAGTGCCAAATGCCCTCTTGGGGAGGGGGCAGAGGGCATTGGTTGAGAACCACTGCCCTGGTATATATCTGCATGATAAATTGCAGAAGTGGCTTATAATATTATTATTGTTTTATTTTATATGCTGGGGCCAATCCAGGATAAACCCATTATAAGAGCAGCCTTATTCTCTGTCCACCCAGTACTGTACAAAAACACATAGTGGTGATTGACATCTCCTGATATTGTGGCAGGAGTCTGGAAGTATTCCTGCCTGCTGTGAGCTTTGCTAAACATGGGCAGTCCATGTTTTCATGACATCAGCTAATGTAAGAGCCAACATGAAAATTCTGTCCTTCTGATTCGACATTCCCTTTATCTCTGCTGCTTACAGTACTTACTTTTTCTTGCATTGGTTTATGTCGTGTTTCTACTGAATGAAACTATGGGTGAATTTTGATGCCGCGCTGGTTTTCAGCACACTGTTGTCCTTTCTCTCCCACGCTTGGGTTCTTTTTGATGCTTCCATGACCTGACCTGTTTGCTTTCTGACATGCTCATGTTGTCCCTAAATTCCACAGCCACCTCCTAGCATTTGACGTTGGGCTTGCTCCTGACCTGAAAGTATTTCTGCTATCTATCTGTCCCTCTGTGTCTTTGTCTGAGTGTATTTTACAGTGAGTCTGGGGATAATGTGCAGCATTTAATTTTGAATAAATCTATATTTGTATCTAATTACCCACAGTTAAAAAATATTTTATTTCTCTTTAAACATTTCTTTAAACTGTTGACTCTTTTCATTATAAATATTAGGAAATCCTTTCAGTTTATTTAGACAGAGTGGTGCAAAAGAAAGAGTGTGAACTTTGGAAACAAACAGATGTGGTTTCAGCATACAGCTCTGACACCTAGTAGCTCTGTGAGCGTGACCTAATGCTTGACTTCTTTGTATCTGTTTCTTTATCGTAAAATGATGACAGTACACACCTTGTAGCATTGTTGGGAGGATTAAATCAGACGATGTATGTAAAATGCCAAGTATAGCACGTGGCACCTGGTAAATACTCCATAAATGATGATTGTTATGTTAAGCAAGGGTATCTTGATGTCCTCTTCTGACTTGAGAAAGAAGTAGAAACTGGTCTTTGCTGAGCATTCATCTTATGCTGACTACTGAAGGGTTTGGTAGTAACAAAGTATTACGTGTTTTCCAAAACAGTTAAGAGCCTGCCAGCAGAAAGTAAATTGCGTGCCTGGGGAAGAGCTAGTGGGAGAAATGTGCGCTCCTGGAGAAGAATAAGCCTTTCTTAATTCCATATGGTCCTAGTCTGTTTGACTCTTTCAACCTTATTATAAGAGGCAAAATTGAAGGTTAAATGTGTCCAGCAGGATGTTTCTTTTTCCCAAGAAACGCACATTATACTTGTAACAGCTCCTTTAGTCTCTGGAACCCATTAACCAATTTTGAATCAAAGTCCTTTGTCAACGTTGCTGTCCTAAGGAAAGCTGAACCAAGGTTGCCTTTCTTCGTGACCTTGTCCTCCAAGGTCAGATTTTTCAAATATTTTTATCCTTTTTATTTCATGCTACTTTTTCTTAACAAAACTCTGAACCAGATGAGTGTGAATATAAACACAGGGCTTCTTTATTTTACTTTAGGGCAAGAATTTCTTCCCAGAAGCCAACTAGGTGGAGAGGAATCTTTTAGTATACGTTAAATAAAGGAAAAAATAAATTCTCTCATTTTGCTTACGTACATGCTTAATAATAAAGAAGCAGCTGTTCCCACCTTATTTCTTAGCAAAGATTTAGCAGCAGTGGTGGGAATTAAAAATTACTCATACGCAACCCTGATACTCTGTGAGGCATTTTCTGGCAGAGAATAGAATAAGTTATATATGCTTAAAGCCTGAAAGGTAGATTAAAGTATCATTTTTTATACTTGCCATAGTTGCTTTTTTTTAACTTGCTTCAAACTCCCACTTTCTTATAACCTGCATTATTTCTTAACCTTTTCTTTAACGAGTACTATTTGTCTTCAGTGCTTTATCTTCTCTTACAGTGTTGTTTAGGTTTTCTTTTCTACCGGAGCTTTCTGGCTTTTCTAGCTCTGCTTATGCTTGCTTATTACAGTGGAGTTTTTCTAGCTCTACTAGTATGAAAAATACCATTAACTTTAACCTCCGAATCAGTCCGTTTCATCCATCTTAACCCCTTAAATGCCCTATCCCACTTTTCTCTCTTCTTTGCAGTTGATGACATCACCTTCTCTTTCATTCGAATTCCCAGCCACCAGCCAACATTGCCCTCAGCCTTCCTCCTCTTTGCCTCGAATGGCCCATATTTTCTCCCATGTTTATACTTGCTGTCCCTGACCTCAGGGGAACAGGTGGTTCTCCAACCCTTACCAAGAATATTCACTCTGCTTGTGCTTCTGATTCATTTTGGCATTCTTTGTTACATTCCTTTGCTCTTCAAGTTCTCTGTGTCTACTGCTTCCTTTCCTTTCAGATTACAAAAATGCTATCTACCCCATATTTTAAAAAGCTGAGAGAAACTTTCCTGAATTTTGTAGTAGGTTCTTGAGAGGCCCAGGTTTTGGGGGGGTCCATATGCCTTTAGGGAAACGCCTTTACAGCCCTGATTTTGGGTGGAGCCCTGGAGCCAATCTAGGCCTTCCAATCCCTGGTTTGGATGGGGGAGTCATCCAATCAGAGGGAGTCTCTGAACTCTGCTGGGATGTTGAGCCGGAGCCGTGTTCTCCTGTCTGGAAGGTGCTGTGTGTGTACATGAGGCCTAGAGTTGCTACAGTCATTTTCTGATGGTAGGAAGCCAGCCTGAGAATGATGCAGCACAGAAAGGACAGAGAAATGGAGCCAGAGCTCTGAACAAATGACTCACAAAGTTTGTCTACCTGCAGGATCTTTTCATTTGGGGAGCAAATGAATTCCCACTGATGTTTATTCCCTTTTGAAATGGGTTTTCTGTTACTTGCCACTAGGACTCCCAACTGATTGTTATGGCTTAAAACTATGTCCACAAATTCTTTGATACTCCTCCCTTCACCGTGCGGCATTTAATTCCCCTCTCCTTGAGTGTGTGACTGGTTTCCAGAAAATAGAATAAAGTGTATGATTCTAAGAGTAAATCATAAAAGGCGTTGTGATTTCCTCCTTATTTTCCCCCGACTCCCTTCTCTCTCTCCCTCTCCAGCTCTGTCTCTCTGTCTCTCTGTCCCTCTGTCTCTCTGTCTCTGTCTCTGTCTCTCTCTCTCTCTCTCTCTCTCTCTCTCTCTCTCTCTCTCTCTCGGATGGATCACTTGCTCTGGGGGAGCCAGCAGCCATATCAGGAGGACACTCAAGCAGCCTATGAAGGGCCCACATGGTGAGGAACAGAGACCTCCAGCCAACAGCCCCCCGGGGAGTTGAAGCCTTTTGCCAACAAAAACATGAGTGAGCTTGGAAGGAGATTCCACGGTCCTGTCAAGCTTGAAATGACTCCAGCCCTTGCTACAAGTTTGACGGCACCCTCATGAGAGACACCGAGCCTCTCACTGCGGTCATCAGAGAGTCCCTGATTGCCAAACCAGTCACCATCTTTCAGTGCTTACCCTACTTGACTTCTTGGTTATGAGACAATGTCGGATAAATATATGATTGTGTGTACACTCACAAAATGGAATTTCCTAAGAAAGGTCACAATTCTGAAGTTTTGCACAAACGTTAACTTCTGTCTTAAGATACTGTTTTGGTGAGAGATGGGAATAAATTCTCAAAGCCACAACCACTAGGAAACTTATTTCTTTCCCCCAAAAAACTGTAATATGAGGAACAGAGCAAACTAGAGGATGCATTAAATAATTTTTTATTATCTCATGTGTGATAAGAAACACCAGATACTTCCAGGAAAATAAAAATATATATATTCTAACTTTTATATAAATTTTTTTCCTGCTACAGATTGTATAAAAGTAAATGTATATTTATCCACTAAATCTCAAGAAAAAAATTTTAGAATCTGCAGTAGTGCTTATCAAATTACTCTGGTTTTTTCCCTTCTGTTCAGAAAAAGACTAAGAAGAAAATAAGTCCAGTTTGGGATTTAAGAATTATCATTTGGGTGTGTATTTCATTTCAAATGTAGTTAAACAATATTTCCATATGTGTTTTGATCATCGAACAAAGCTTCAGAGAAAACCTCATAAAAATTTCCAGTTAAAACATCATATATATGTAATGCTTCTCTGGGAAATGATGTAAGGAAAGTTAACAGGATTTTGGAAACAATGCACAATGCTATAATCGACAGGCACTTAATTACTTACAGTATATGCCTGCCAGGATTTTTTTTGTAATCCTCACATATGGAATTAAATGTCATTTGTAAAATGAACCTCTTCTTGTAAAAGAAAGTAAAAAACTGTCATGTTCCTGCAGCTCTCACCTCATAAGCAAAGTGTTGAGCTATAGAAGAAAGGTTAAAACCTAAAAAAAACAGCTCCTATAAATTCTGTATTTATATGTTTATAAGGAAAGCTGACTTAGATTTTACTTTAAACATTATTGACTTACACTGTTCCAAAAAGATTGTGGGAATACCTAATTCCCATTCCTAATCCTTAAATAATGTCCTATGTTCAAAGACCCAAGCTTTTGATTTATCTGTCCCTATGTTCACTTCAGTGGAGACTTGGAGGGCTGCAGCAGAAGCAAACTCCACTGACCTGTTAATGGCTGCGTATGAGCTCAAATATATATGTTTATATGGACTTACACAGCCATCTGAGTCCTCTGTGAAATAGCAGTGGGCTCCCCTGGAGTGATCTTACTCTTCTGTCCAAATTCAGCTGTAAAATTGTAAGTGGGGAAGAGCCAACATATACACCGTTGGCTGGTCTTCAAGCCAACAGCATATATTGCAACTCAGTAACAGAAACTATTTATTGAATGTCCCTTGTACATCAAACATTATAGGAATATTTCTTCTGGTCCAAAGAACAGACTTGTAAGGGCATTATCTTTCTTTCCATTTTCCAGTTCAGTAAAGTGAGAGACTTGTAGAAAGTGAATAACTGTTCCCACAGCCATGTAGGTAGTAAGTGGCAGAGCTGGGATTCAAATCCAGTCTGGATCCAAAGCTCACACTCTTTCCATTCCCAAATGGGGCCTTTCAACAATGATTCTTTTCTGTCACCTAAGAAGAGTTTTTTTTTAAAAAGTATCTCTGTTTGACAGCACTAAAGACCACTAGCTCCTTGGGAACAAGTCTTCATTCAAACAAACCAAACAGAAACCTCTGTAGTCTGGGGAGACGCTCCACACCATAGCCGACTGGAGTGAAGGCTACAGTGTTTAGAGGTGGCACCATGACTAAGCCAGCTGGTCTTCATCCAGCGGAGCAGGTCTGGGGATGGGCCTGTGCTGGGGGGTGGGCGTGGGGTAGAAATGGAATGTGAAGAGGAAGCAGCACATTAAAAAGGCATCACACTCTTGACTATCGTCTTTGGGCTAAAGCATGCCAGATGATGGATGAATGTGTTAGCAACACAAAACACCAAAGTTTAACTTGGAGCACAGCCATTTTTGTCCCATCTCCTCATTGGGACACAAGCACAGAATAAATTCCTTATACAGAGTGGGAATAAGGAGATATGCATGTGGTGTTACCTCCACCACTATCCATCTGAGGAAACGTGAGTTATTTAACTTCTTTGAGCGTAGTTTTCCTAACTCTAGCTAACTGCTAAGTTCCCATTGAGCTCTAAAATTCTATGATTCTACTAGTAGCAATTATATGATATTTTTTGACACGGAAAGGTGTTCACATGTATTTATTAGGGTTCTTAGTTGCAGACAACAGAATTCCCGAGAGGAGCAGGGAGGCAAATGATGCTACAGAGCCAGGATCAATGGCTGACTCCAGTATGGCACAGTGTGAAAGGAGATCCCACTGCTGCCAATGCCCACCTCTAGGCTATTATCTTAGAGCCTGAGAGTAGACTTTCTACCTCAGCTACTAGAAGATCTGTCATCCCTGACCATGGCCATCACCTCGTGTCACTCATTTGCCTTGCAAATCTGGCTCAGGGAATGTATCTTCCATCAGGGCATGGTGGAAACTCAGTTACATGCGGAAGCCAAGCTTCAAGGAAGTCTTGGAAATGTTTGGCTTTCTAGCCTCCGGAGGATGGAGGCCATGTTAGAAGATGAGTGGGTATTGAGTGAGCCTGTGTGTAGTGTCTGCCACAGTGTGTTACATTGCTGAGTGCAAAAAGAGGGGAAAAACATGGGCACACCATGAGCCCTTTAAGTACCTATGTTAAAAATACTGTACAAAAAAGTCTGAAGCCGTATACACTAAAATTTTAGTAATATTTTTCTTTGATCAGAAGTATTACTGTGTTCTTATCGTCTTTTCATTTCTCCATATTGGCTGATATTTCTACCGTGAATGAATATTACTTGTATTTTTTCTTAAATGAATGATGCTTTTTGTTTATGTTCCTATGATTCTACATGACATAGACGCAGTGCCCTTGTCTTTTTGTGTCCTGTAGATATCTGTCTTCAAGATACTGGCCGTGGAATTAGACCTTGGAAATAACTTGAAAGGCGTGTAAACCATTATTCAAATTCCTAGATATTTGAATAAATTTGTTAATGAAGACTCAAAGATAATATAATTATGACAGGGAAGAAAAGTGGGGTCTCAAGAAGCATTATTATTTGGAGTTGTTTTTTTCTCCTCGTATCACAACTTTCATTGCCATTTTTCAAACAATGATAATTTTTCTTATGAAGTGAGATCTGTGGCATTATGCAGTGTTGTTAACAAGCAAAGATAAATCAACTACAAATCTTCTGCATGAAAATCACACAACTGTATATATAGGAATGATGACAGAGAATGGAAGATAAAGCTAGAAAGGGCAGTGGGGGCTAGACCATGTGTGTTTCTGAATGCTATGTTAAAAAATACAGGGACGGGCTTCCCTGGTGGTGCAGTGGTTAAGAATCCACCTGCCAATGCAGGGGACATGGGTTCGAGCCCTGGTCCAGGAAGATCCCACATGCCGCGGAGCAACTAAGTCCTGTGCACCGCAACTACCGAGCCTGCGCTCTAGAGCCCGTGAGCCACAACTACTAAGCCCGCGTGCCTAGAGTCCATGCTTCGCAACAAGAGAAGCCCGCGCACCACAACGAAGAGTAGCCCCCGCTCCCCGCAACTAGAGAAAGCCCGTGCGCAGCAACAAAGACCCAATAAAGGCAAAAATAAATAAATAAATAATTTTTAAAAAAGAAATACAGGGAATTTCCTGTTGGTCTAGTGGTTAGGACTCCGAGCTTCCACTGCAGGGGGCCCGGGTTCGATCCCTGGTTGGGGAAATAAGATCCCGCAAGCCATGTGGCACAGCCAAAAAAGAAAAATATGGACCCAATTCAAATCGTGTCCCCTCTAATTCCCTCAATGGATGCTGAGCTTTTTCAACCAGAAAATGTTAAAATATATTCAATATAAAACTTGAAGCCCAACTTTGAACTTGAAACAATAGCTTATAAGATTTTTAAGTCAATAACTATGATTCATAAAAACTTGTTTAAATAATTTGATTTATTTAGTGCCACAGAGAATGCTCTGAACTATTTAGGTATTAGATTTCTATAGTGCTTTTCTCCTAAAAATACTCAATTTGATTAATGTAGTTAATCTAGTTTCTTTTTAAAGCACTTTCTATATGCAAGGTACTTTGTTAGGCTCTGGGGGATACAGTATTTAAAGGTTTCTCTTC
The DNA here is from genome assembly GCF_005190385.1 of Monodon monoceros. Lineage (NCBI taxonomy): Eukaryota > Metazoa > Chordata > Mammalia > Artiodactyla > Monodontidae > Monodon > Monodon monoceros. The sequence goes on from NW_021703783.1 coordinate 59,454,160, forward strand.
TCAAACAGTTTGCAGTTTAATTATAAGAGCCAAGACATTCACAAAGCCCCACAGTAAAGAGCATAATGTGAGACACATTACAATACAGGAGCCCAGGTGGGGAGCAGATCCTGACGCAAGGATGCGAGAACCGATAGTTTTCTCTGGAAGGTGTAGGAAGGAAGGTAAGTGCAGAAGTGAGACAGATAAGAGAAGGTGGCTGACAGAAGACACATTATCAAACCAGTTGCCACAGTGGGGAATAGGAGCTTCATCCCCTGGGGAAACTGGGAAATGATATGGACACAACCTCAGAGTTATTCCACCCACAGAGCAAAGGAGCTGAGATGCTTATTCACCAATATTATGGACTGAATTTTGTGTCCTCCTCAAATCCTTATGTTGATGTCTCAACCCCAGTGTGATGGTATTAGGAGATGGGGCCTAAATTAGGAAGCAATTAGGTTTAGATGAGGTCAGGAGGGTAGTGTCCTCATGATAGGATAAGAGGCACCAGAGGGCTTTGTCTCTCTCTCTCTCTCTCTCTCTCCCCCTGTATGTAAGGACACAGCAAGAAGACTTCCTGGTCTGCCAGCTGGGAGGAGAGACTCACTAGGAACCTAAGTGGCAGACGCCTTGATTCTGGACCTCACAGCTCCTCCAGAACTATGAGAGACAAATTTGTGGTTTAAAAGCCACCCCGTCTATGGTGTTTTGTTATGGCAGCCCAAGCTCACTGAAACAACCAACTTCCATCAGTCTCGGAGCAGGGACTTTTCTGGAGGGAGTTACTTCTCCAGCATTCTGACCTGCCAAGCAAGTGGACACAAGTGTTCTCCAGGTTTGGAGAAGGTCCTCAACCAAAGACACACCGCTACTAGCAGTCGGAAATCCACCTGTGAACATTGAAGGTAGAACTACAGGCATATGGGTGAGAATTATCAGCATCTTCTAGGAGGTTAATTTTGAGAATGGAACGATTCAGAAGTCTTGCTACCTCAGGGAAGATGTGATGCTTCAACTGAGCCTTAAAGAGGTAGGGCATCTACAGATGTGGGCAGGGAAGAGCCATTCCAGGGAATAGCTGGAGCATAAACCTAGAAAAGGCAAAGTTCAGGATACTTTAGATAACGAATTGGTATAACTCTATCTATTTGGTTTTCCCCTTTGACGTTATTTAATTCTTATTTTTATAGCTGCCTAGCATTTCACTGTGTTAACTCTTGGCTTGAGTCAATATTCTATATTTAAATATCTAGGTTGTTTTCAAACTTTATTATAAGTCATATTCATTTAATCAGTTAAAGTGTATTCCACAACAAAGACACATCAGATATCTGCCCGTATGGAGTCGACGTTTTAGTGAGGGAGTCTACTGGAACACAGCTGTGGTGGGTCAGTAATTCAAAAGGCCTCCACCCATGAGTTCCCTGCAGGCAGGGCTCCGACTTCTTTGTACTTATAACCCCTATAACTGTCATACCACCTGGCGCTTCATAAATACTGGGTAACATTGGTTAAGTTAATGGAGAAAATCCTTAAGTTGAGTGTGAAAGGGGCAATAGGAGAACATGAATTTAGGTTCTTGTAAAAGAATCATTGTGACTAGCAGCACTCTTTTCCTCTACAGCCTTCCGTAGGTCCTGAGGCATGAAATTTCTCAGGTATTTTCTTCTACAGGGTCTTTAGCTTAGGATGAAACATATTCCATTTCCTTGGAATATAGTCAGCCAAGGCCATACCCCCCTTATTAACATCGTAACGTGCAAGGAAAAACTCCTCTTTAAATTCTAGAAGCCAACTTTATTTACTGTACGAGGGTCTTCGCCTCCTGTGGCTTCACAGAAACACCTACCCAGGCTTTTGGCTTTCTCTTGAATTACATTTCGGTCGGCGATTGCTTGTGCAACATTTTATCTTGCCAGCTCTTTTCTCTCACTAAAGCAGTTCATGAACCACTTTTGATCGTTTCCGTGTAGGTTATAGGATGAGCTCATTTGCATATAGAACCAAGTCCCTGACAAAGTTAGGAGACTGCCTTTAAAATTTATCCCCAAACTTCTATTTTCTTGCTAAGATGCCCTTTTTAATATCACCTCCACCTCCATCAACTCCTTTTTCTTCTTCTCTTAATTTCTTTCTACCACCAAAACCAATTGTTGACTTTTTTTTTTCAGGGCCATTTTCACAAATGAAACACTTTTTTTTTTTTTTTTTTTTTTGCGGTACGCGGGCCTCTCACTGTTGCGGCCTCTCCCGTTGCGGAGCACAGGCTCCGGACGCGCAGGCTCAGTGGCCATGGCTCACAGGCCCAGCCGCTCCGCGGCATGTGGGATCTTCCCGGACCGGGGCACGAAACTGTTTCCCCTGTATCGGCAGGCGGACTCTCAACCACTGCGCCACCAGGGAAGCCCCCAAACACATTTTTATTGCTGCCAAAGCTACTGCGTGATGAGCAGCAAAGGCACATTAAGGCATGGACTGTGGGCAGTGGGCTGGGTTCATTCATTAGCTGAGTGACTTACGCCCTGGGAATGGCACCTTGCTCCAGCAAAGCCACAGCTTATTACAGCAATCAAATTTCTTCTGACAAATAGCTAACATTGAAAATAATAAACTTACAAAGCCAAGGGTCTGCTCCAGTATTTCCCAAACTGGCTTCCAAGGAGCATTAAAGTTACTAATAGATGTTTTGCAAAATAAATGGTTCTGTGGTCAAATAAGTTTGGGAAACACTTCTTCTTATCTTCCCCTTGGAAGATTCATAAAATACATTAACATGTTACAGGTTCCTAACTTTATTTGACTATAAAAATCTTTCACAAAGCACCTATTAACAAGTCACAGAGTACTAATGGTCTAAGAAATATCCCTTGGGAAAGATTCGTCTCCATGATTTCTAGAGAGTTTATTTCCTGGATTTACCCAGATAAGATGGCATGAACAGCTTTTTAGTTCTTCTTGTATATGTCTCCCAATGGATTCAAACTACAGTATGTTAAGTACTTATATGATTGAGTTTCTAGGACTGACAGGTTTTGTCTGAGTATCGATATTGTTCACACCATATTGCTGATTTGTAGATGAATATCATCTGAGATATTTAGCTGACTAGTTTAACACAGATGTTCTCAAAGTGTGACCCCTGAACCAGAGGCTTCAGCATTATCTGAGAATTTATTAGAAATCCAAATTCTCAGGTCCCACACCCACTTACTTAGGGAGGGTCCAGCAATTGTGTGTTAACAATCTGTGTTTTAACATTTACCGGTTAATGCTGATACATACTAAAGTTTGAGAACCACCAGTTTCACACAGTTTAAAACTTCTGCTTTTGGCTCAGAAGGTGTAACAGGCACCAGATTTATCCTCCTACCTGAAAAAAATTGAAAAACTGGACAAAATATCTGAAACAATAGTCCTCAGACATTGGACATCAGGCAGCTCAGGACAATCATCCCTGAGAAGTGGAAAACAAATGAAATGATCCCTATGGCTGCTCCAGCTTAGCACCTAGAGAGAGTCTCTGGGTAGAGGGAAGGGGAGGGACCCCAGGTAGGTCCTGGTTATCTCTTTGAGTTATGGAGATGGAGTTGGGGGTCCAGGGAGACCAAGATGGCTAGGACTTTCATGGTAGGACACCAGATAAGGGAAAACTACACAGAAAGAAGTACCCAGAGAACTTCAGATGGTCCTCCTGAAGTCTTCAGTTGAAAACCGATCAGAGCATGAGCATGAGGAAACTACCTGAAGCAAGGGAAAGATCTACCCAAATGGGACAGAGGAAACAATCCATACAGCTCACATGGGGCTGACAATAGGTTGTGCTCCGACCAGCCAGAGAGGAAGAACCTTCTAATTCACAGAGCATTAGTAGAATACTCAGAAGCTATTGACCCAGTAGTGGCCCTCAACTAAAAGCTACTCTGGTCCTGACTAATGAAGCTTAAAAGCAAACCTTGAAAGGATCAAACTACAGTTGACCCTTGAACAACACAGGTTTGAAATGCATGAGTCCACTCATGTGGATTTTTTTCAATAGTAAATGCTACAATATGACATGATCCATAGTTGATTCACCCTGAGGATGCAGAACCAGGGAATGTGGAGGAACCTAGGACACAGAGGACCAATTATAAGTTATAGGTGGATTTTCAACAGTGCAGCAGGTCAGTGTCCCTAACCCCTGGGTTGTTCAAGGGTCAATTGTATTTACAAATGACAACTGAATCCCAGAACAAAGCTCTACAATATTGATAGGAAAATTCACAATAACTGGTATCAAGTCAAAATTTACCAGGCATGCAAAGAAGCAGGAAAACACAGTCAAAAATGAAGAAGAAAAAAATCAGTCAATAGAAACAGATCCAAATATGACAGATAATAAAATTAGTAAGGACATTAACACAATTATAACCATATTCCATAGGTTCATATGACAAAGTAGAGAAATGCTTGAGCATGTTAAATGGAGATATGGAAAATATTTTAAAAGCCCAAACTGAACTTCTAGAGATAAAAGATATAATGTCTAAGGTGAAAACTGCAATCTGTTAGACTCACAGGATAAAAGATTAAATAACTTAAAGACATAGCAACAAAGTATCCAAAAATGAAACTCAGAAAAAAAAAAGACTGAAAAAATGAGTAGAGCATTAGTGAGCTTCAGGACAACTTTGAGTGATCAAATACATTACTTAGAGTCCGTGAAAGAGAAGGGCAGAAAGAATACTTTAAAATAATGACCAGAAATTTTCCAAATTTCATTTAAAACTATAAATCTACAAATCCAAGAAATTCAACAAACTCTAAGAATAAGAAACATGAAAACTACACCAAGGCATATCATAATCAGATTGCTTAAAACCAGTGGTAATGAAAAAATCTTAAAAGCAGTCAGAGAGAAAAATACCACAGTCTATGCAGAGGGGAAAACAAATGTAAGAATGACATCAGATTTTGTATGGAAAACAATGTAAGCCACAAGACAGTGGATCAGTATCTTTAAAGTACAGAGAGAAAAAATCTGTCAACCTAGAATTCAAAAACTAGCAAGAAGAAAAAAAAAATCTTTCAAAAATGAAGGTTAAATAAAGTTACTTTCAGGCACACAAGAGCTGAAAGAATTTGTCACAGCAGACTTGAACCAAAAGAAATGTTTAAAAAGTTCTTCAGACAGAAGGAAAATGATACTAGAAAGAAATCTGGAGCTACTTAAAGGAATGAAGAGCTCTAGAAATAGTACATAGGTGAGTAGAAAAGATCTTTTTTTCCTTATTTTAAAAAATATGTGTGAAAAATCATCAGCTCTTTAACAAGAAAACAGTGCAATGTATATGATGTACGGTAGGGTTTATAATGTAAATAGAAGTAACATGTATGACAATAGCATGAAGGCCTGGAGGTGGGAAAATGAAGTGTCCTATTGTAAGGTTTTTATACGATATGTGAAGTGGTACATTATCACTTGAAAGTTGACTGTAATAGACATATACTACAAACCCTAAAGCAACCCTTAACAAGCCATCAAAGGAAATAAAATGGAACCATAAAAATACTCAATCCAAAAGAAAGCAGAAAAATCTTTTTTAAAAAGGAACAAAGAACAGATGGGTCATATAGAACACAAATTGCAAGATGATAGATCTAAACCCAACCATCTCTGTAAACACTTGGGCAAATAAACCAGGCTTTCTTCCCCCTATACTCTCAGACAAATAAACAAGTTAACTTTTATCTCCCATTAGCATTACATTTCTCTCCAAAAACTGTGCAGTGAAAGATTAGAAACTTGAACTAATCATAACAGCAAAATGATCTTGGCAGTGATTCCTTTTCTGACTTAAGCATATCACAGAAAGATGACTAAGAAGTTCAGCCAAGAGACACTGCGCTGAAGGCGCTTTTTTTTCTTTCTTCTCAGAGCTCTTACATAACTCAGATCACTTTGGTGTAGCAATCCAGGAACGGAGTGTTTGACAGGGGTTTCTTTCTCTCAAGCCTGGGGCTTAGCAACACTATTAAAAGTACTTTCCTTTGTCTACCTGAGACTCAAGGAAACTCTGCAGACCTTTTGGGCCAGACCCTCCTGTTTGGTCGCTGGTATCTGCTGCTTCGCTGTCGCTGCTTGGAGATTACCTGGCCTCATCCCGTGTCCTGCTCCCCTCGCTCTGAACAAACCTGCTGCTTTTCACTTCCTACCTTCCCCAGGCTCATCTTGTCCAGTGATGTCTCTCCTTCTCAGAACACCTTCTCACCCCCTGAACTCTTCACTTTCTTGTTCATTCTTTAGATCTTAATTCAAAAGTCCACCACTGTCCCCTCTACCCTCATCCCAGATTCTTGTCACATTTTGAAATTATAGACCATGGGGTGTGATCATTTGGATGGCAGAGACAGAAAAAAGACATTAGAAGTGTTTGTATTTTCCACCTCTTCAGATGAAAATAGTCCAGTCTTTCGTAGCTAAGTGGTGCCTTCCACCCAGCCATCCCCTACTTGTTAAGGGAATTCCTGAACTTTATTATGCAGGTTGGGGTAATCAGTGGAGGGAAAACTTGAGAAACGGGTAAGCCTAGAAGATCCACACTGGGGGGTGGAAAGTACTAGAGGTGATGAGAAAGCGGATCCCAAGGAAGCTGAGGCACAAAAAATGAGGGAAGGGCAGCAGGGGTGTGAGCTAGGGTTGGGAGGAATTTGGGTAGGGACCGGATACCAGGGTTGCAGAGAGGCAGTGGGACAATATTGGATATGAGAGAAAGAGTGAGAGGAAAGGGAAAAGAGAGTATCAGGATGTGTGTCTGTGGGCTGTGAATTGAACCACATTTGGCAACCTTTGAGAGGCACCATTAAGGATAGAAATTGCTTTTGGTGGCATTTTGGTTGCTATGTTTGTCTCCAGGAGTAGGGGGGCACATGGGGACTGGACAGCATGGGAAGTTGAGGTGGACTGTGGCTAGTGCACTTTGGCTGTCAATGTCCACTTCCCCTCCTTGTGGTAAGGCATCCCCAGTTTCCTCTGGGAACTGAGCCTCCTTCACTCAGCAATGCACAGGCTTCTCCTGGAACTGGTCCACCCCACGTCTAAGGCTGAGCATGTGACGCAGGCCTGGCCCATCATGGCACCGCATTCCCCTGACCGGGAGGAGTTGAGGGAAGGCGCATGTGTTCTTTTGTGGACTAGTGAGCTTCATGCCCAGGATATTTGTTGGCAGAAGAGGAACCCTCTTCTTTTACTACTGGATTTGAGTGTGAGAATGAAACCAAAGCACAGGTAAACAGGGCTGAAATAAGGAGAGGTACCAGGTCCCAGTGATATTGTTTGAGCCCCTACACCAATCCCACCTCAACTGGCCCTTGCTTTTTCATTATGTGAATCAATAAACACCCTTTATTTTTGCTTATGCCAGTGTGAGCTGGGTTTTTGGCCACTTGGAATTGAAAGAGTTCTAAATTATATAACATTCGACTTGTGTTACATTTGATTCAGGCCTATCTCCACGACTAAACTTCATAAAGACAGGGTCTGTGTCTTTTTGTTGTTGTTGCTGTTGTCTACTCTATTCCTACCACTTTGTACAGTATGTGGAATATTTGTTGCATAAACCATTAAGTGCATCCTGTATAAACACATTGTTTTGTGACTGGTTATTGTTTGTTTCCCTGCTACATTTTAAACTCTTTGAGGGCCAGGATTTTTGTTTGTTTGTTTCACTTGTCTTGAGCTCCCAGCCTGACGCACAAGGCTTGGAATATATTAGGTGCTTCTTGAATGTTGGCAGAATGAATGAACAAGTACAAGAAAAAAATACGAAGTCAAACCAGAGCAAGGCCCATCATGAAAAGGTCAGTTTACTCGGTTTTTATAAATTGATTTCCCAGATATATATATTGAATGCCTATGAAGTGAAACCTTGATTCTTATGACAGATTTGGAAAACTAGGAATGAATCAGTCATAACTACTATTCTTTCTTCTCCACTATTTTATGCCATCAAAAGAAATGATGACTTTTGTCTTACTAGACTGTTATGCTTCTTTGACCTAAGAAGGCCTAAGCAGGTGTATAAGACTTAAAGAAGAAAAAAGGAGGGTTAACATATCATTTTCGTGTAGTTTATACATTTGCAGTATCTGGAGGAAAACAATTGGTCACTATGGTAGTTACAATATTAAAAATTAAGGCAAAAATTCAAGCTACATGAACTATATTTCTAGATCGTTTTAAATTCTAACTAATAAAAGACATAGACATAAATATCCACTAAAGACCCTAGAATGCCCACGAGTGATTCCAATCCCCACTCATGGACCCATATAAGCAATGACTGTATCCTGAGAACAGGAGGAAAACTTTTTCATCATTTCCTCTCCCTGTTTAAGTATGTGATTCACCAAAGAAAACGGAGTTTTCTGGAAAAAACCTGGATGGTGTGAGTTCCCTAAACCATCTTTTGTGATGGGGAGAAAAGGCTGAGATTCCAGGAAAATGGGTTTTGCCTGGACATCTTTTTGTCAGGGCAGTGCTGGTGAGCCATCTCCTGATATGAGTGAAAACTTGCCTTTCCCCAGCAAGACCAAACCCAAACCTCAGAAACAAAAAACAATAGAGAACAAAACTTTGCTAGTTCGTGATAGTTTTCTCTCATCTGTTCCTCCTTTTTTTCCCCTTGTTAAGTGAAATGACCCATTTAAATTCACACAGTTGAGCATGTCATGCATAAGAATCTCAGATTTCTTAGGCTGATTTTATCAACTAATTAATGCACGATGTTCTTGGAGATCACAGGAGTCAACTCGCATTTTAATGAGCTCTAGAGAACAGAAAAAGTTTTAAAACAAGAACTTCAGTCTTAATGAACTCATGGTTAGAAAACATGTCTGAAAGAAACAATATTCATTTTGTGGTGAATTAACAAGGCGAAAGGATTGAACTCGGAAAGAAGGAAACGTTTCCTTCTTTATGTTGACTTCTAGAGTGAGGACCGAGAATTCATACAACATGGGAAGAAGTAAGTGCTTCTTTGACATCAGGAAAAGAGAAATGTGTGACTTTCAGCTACCATCCAGCTTGACTCTTTCCTCCACAGGAAACAATTATGAACCTGTAAAGTAACTTCTTTTTAGAGAGTTGAAAAAGTATTTGCTGGATTAACAGGAAAAATGTGTTGAGATTAGATCAATAGCACACTGATGTTGTGGTTATTCTGCTATGGTATTTATATATCTGCTCTATAGAATCTTTCTTCATAAGCGTATTTACTATAATAGGATTTTATTTGTACTATTAAATTGAGTATAAATCATTTTAATATTACTTTATATATTTCCTAAATAGCTAGTATACCATGAGTACATAGTATTTGTTTGTACTACATATATCATAGGTGCTCATTAAGTACTGAAGTAAAAGGATAAAATGTTGATTTGTTTTAGCAAGTATTTTTTAGTTATTTATTTATTTTCATTGAAGTATACTTGATGTACAATCTTGTGTTAGTTTCAGGTATACAGCAAAGTGATTCAGTTATACATACATATTCATATGAATATTCGTATTCTTTTTCAGATTCTTTTCCTTTAGAGGTTATTACAAAATATTGAGTATAGTTCCTTGTGGTGCACAGTAGGTCCTTGTTTGTTGTCTGTTTTATATATGGTAGTGTGTATATGTCAACTCCAAACTCCTAATTTATCCCTCCCCCTCTTTCCCCTCTGGTAACCATAAATTGGTTTTCTGCGTCTGTGGGTCTATTTCTGTTTTGTAAATAAGTTCAATTGTATTTTGGTTTTTTTTAGATTCCACATATAAGTGATATCATATGGTATTCATCTTTCTCTTTCTGACTTTCTTTACTTAGTATGATAATCTCTGGGTCTTTCCATGTTTTTGCAAATGGCATTATTTCATTCTCTTTTTATGGCTGAGTAGTATTCCATTGTATATATTGGGTTGGCCAAAGTTTGTTCAGGATTTTCCGTAACATCTTATGAATAAACTTTTGGCCAACCCAATATATACCACATTTTCTTTATCCATTCATCTGTTGATGGACATTTAGGTTGCTTCCATGTCTTGGCTATTGTAAATAGTTGTTTTAGCAAGTATTAATAATTTCTCTAAATTCTTATCTGGCTTTTTTGGTAAGGGTAACATGATGTAATTTAATGTGTTTATTCCTTCCCAGTAACGTACATGGAGATCCCACAGATGTCTGGAACATATTTAACAGCCTTCTTAACATTACATTTAAACACTTATTAACTTACATATAATTTTAATAGCCTTTGATGACAAAGTTAGCTCATGGTTCTTCCCATGCTTTATACATAGGAAAAATTGTTTCTATATGTGTCATTTTCTCAGGGTGAGTTTTGCAAATTAAAGCCACTAAGTTTTAGGGGGACACATCATACAGCAATAGATAACTGGAACAACATAGAATGCAGTCCTCTTCACTTCCCTAGGTCATCTTTTGTGGTGTGAGAATTCACAGCATTCTCTATTTTGAGGGAGGTTTCTTCCTGATCACATAGCATCAAACCTTGGAAAGACAAGTCACACTGGACTGCCAATTACATAGCAAAGAGTGATCATCTTATCTCTCAGGGCAATCAAGACTGTTGGGAAAACTAGAAAAGCCTGACAAAATTAGAGGAATGCTTAAAAAAAAACTAGCATATAGAAAAAACTAGTTAAAAACAATATGAAAAATATAGTATCATTTTTGGTGTAATTTTTTTTGGGGGTACGTAACTGTGCTCATTGACGGCATATATTTTGGTCTGTCTTTTTTTGCTGTTGTTTGTTTGTTTTTTCATGCTATACCCTCAAAGCCTAGAATAGTGCCTGGCACAAAGGCTCAATAAAAATATGTTGAATGAATAAATGAATGTAAACACATCTGGCAGAATGAGAGCCAAAACTTACTTCTGACAGGTAGAATTCTGTGTTTTTCTTTTTTGTTTCTTCTTTGTTTTTCCTAAATTTGCTACCACAGTCATGGATTGCTTGTAAAAGATCATGGTGTTTTATTTTAGAATAATAAAAGCTTTCAAATACCTACATATAAACATATATTTAAATATTTATCTAAGCAAAATTCCTCTTAGGAAAAAAAATGATTCATTATTTTAAAAAAATCTCAAGAGAAGGCTTTGCATTGTGTGGACAGGACCAGTAATAAATGCAGACTTTTTTAGTTACTATATGGGCGCTTTACAAGGCATCACCGAAACACAGATTTCTGTCAAGAATTGAATAAGTTATTCCACTTATTTTACTGTCTTATTATGATCTCTTTATTTAGCTCAGCTGGGACTCCTTTTGTCTGCCAATTTAAAAACATTGGATCAGTACCTTATGCCAAAAAAGGCCCTGAAAGTTTCTTTCCACTACAATTGTTCAGATTTAGTATGGAAAATACATTTCAGTTTGCTGGCCAAGTCTGATTGACTGTACTGGTGATTACCTACTATGCTGTGTGGAGAAGGATCCTAAGGTTATGGTTATGCCTGGTTGACTAACAATGTCTGCCATGGATCAGTATAGAGAAGAAGGGGCCTGGTTGCCTTGTGAGTGAACAACTTGGTCAGTTACTGTTATGGTAATCATCTTGTAGCAGGACCTACTTCTTACAAACTCTTGGTCCTAATTAGCTTCTCAGGGTGAGTTCAGAATGTTATAGGCAGAATAATGTCCCCCAAAGAGGTCTACATCCTAATCCTGGGAATTGGGATAACAATCAATTTTGACTGAGCTGAGAGATAAGATGATCACTGACTGCACCCTACCTGGCAATCTAGTTGGACTTCTCTCCACATAGTGTGTTGCTATGTGAATGTGTTATGTCACATGGCAAAGGGGAATTAGGGAGCAGATGGAATAAATTGCTAATCAGCTAGCCTTAAAATAGGGAGTGGCCCCAGGATTATCCAGGTGGGCCCATTTTAATCACAAGCGTTCTTCAAAATGGAAGAGAGAGGCAGGAGAGACAGAGCCAGAGGGAGCTCTGGCTCTGGAAACGAGAACCAGAGAGTTGGCAGCATGAAGAAATTGTCAGCTTTGAAGATGCAGAAAGGGAGCCGAGAGCGAAGGAAAGCGGATTGAAGAAACTGGAAAAGGCAAGGTAAAGGATGCTCCCCTTGAGCCCCCAGAAATTAATGCACCCTGCCAGCACCTTGCTCTTAGCCCAGTGGGATCCATGTCCTATTTCTCACTGTAGGGAAGAAAAAATAATTTTCCCTCTATCTTAGAGTTCTTGGCTGAGACCTCCTGTATTAACAGGAGAAAATACCTCCTGTATTAACAGGAGACATTAACAGGAGAAAAACAAGCAGAAGTTTATTAACGTGTATACCTCAGGTATACACGGGAGATACTCAGGAAAATGAGTAACTCATGGAGGTAGCTTTACAATTCAGGATTAAATACCATCTTAATAGGGAAATCAGAAGGGGGGTGTATACCTCCTAGGGGAGAGCAAAGGATTCTTTTTTTATTTTTTTTGCTGTACGCGGGCCTCTCACTGTTGTGGCCTCTCCCATTGCGGAGCACAGGCTCTGGACGCGCAGGCTCAGCGGCCATGGCTCACTGGCCCAGCCGCTCCGCGGCATGTGGGATCCTCGCGGACCGGGGCACGAACCCGTGTCCCCTGCATCAGCAGGCGGACTCTCAACCACTGCGCCACCAGGGAAGCCCCAAAGGATTCTTATGAAAGATGAAAGGGCCTTTGGAAGTACAGATGGAAGATAGGACATTTTGTGACAAAGTTTGTCTGGCTATGATGTCAGCCGCTAGTCTCTTCCCTGTTTGAGGAAACCCCTGCAGAGGGGATTTATGACAACTGAGTTCCTTTTGGAGGTTCTGTCTTTAGGCAGAGAAGGGGAGTTCAGAGAAAGGCTCTCAGCATTTGTCGTTTCTCATGTGCCTACAGCTCAAAATAACCAGTATGCCAAAGTGGCATATTTGGGGGAGGCATACTGTTACCTTTCATAACATACAGAACTGTAAGATAATGAATTTGTGTTGTGTAAGCCACCAAGTTTGTGGTAATTTGTTACAGCTGCAATGAAAACATAATACACAAAATATGGGTTAGCCTACCTTTGAAAAGGAAAATGCCGTTCTACAGCTCTCTCCCCAACTCCTGACTCATTGGTTTTCTGGATACGACTTGACAATTCATGGCCAGTTTCTTCTAACAATTTTAGGGTCAAATATCTCAAGTTAATATGTTGTTTTCAATTGTGTGGGAAGCAAGCAGGCTTTATCATTGCTGATAAATGATCTGTTTAATATCCCTTTCTTTCAAATAATTCAAAGTCATTGAACAATTATTGAACCATACAAAATCATTTGAAATTGCTGTGTTTTGTAATGTAAAGGAGGAGAGATTAATATTAGCTAGAATTATTGGCGATGGCTTTGAGGAACAACTAAAATCACTAGTATTGAATTTTTTTTTTTTTGCGGTACGCGGGCCTCTCACCGCTGTGGCCTCTCCCGTTGTGGAGCACAGGCTCCGGATGCGCAGGCCCAGCGTCCATGGCTCACGGGCACAGCCGCTCCGCGGCACGTGGGATCCTTCTGGACCGGGGCACGAACCCGTGTCCCCTGCATCGGCAGGCGGCCTCTCAACCAGTGCGCCACCAGGGAAGCCCACTAGTATTGAATTTTTAAAAATAGTTACCATTTATTAAGTACCAACTATTGCTTCATATACATGATCTCATTTAATCTTTAGAACAACCTTCAAAGGGAGAAATTATTGTCTCCATTTTACAAATGTGGATATTGAGGCTCAGTTCAGGAATTAACTTGTCAGACTATCAGTAGGACTGTGGAAGTTTCCTTGATAGATCAGATATTTTCTTCTGGGGTAAAAAGCCGTGCCCTCTAGCCTGCTATTTTCTCAAATTCTGAGCTTAATGACATGATGCACCTTTTGGAGGAGTTACCTGCTGACCCTCTCCCTCCAGCTATGGGGATACACAGATGATTCTTCTTACTTTCAAGAAGGAAGATTGACTTTACGAGGCAGTAGCACTAATATTTAATTATAGCCAAAGCAATATCTGCAGCAATAATTCTAAAATTTTCCCACATTTTAGAAGCACCTGTAGAACTTTTTCTTTTTTAACATCTTTATTGGAGTATAATTGCTTTACAATGGTGTGTTAGTTTCTGCTGTATAACAAAGTGAATCAGCTATATGTATACATATATCCCCATATCCCCTCCCTCTTGCGTCTCCCTCCCACCCTCCCTATCCCACCCCACTAGGTGGACACGAAGCACCGAGCTGATCTCCCTGTGCTACGTGGCTGCTTCCCACTAGCTATCTATTTAACATTTGGTAGTGTATATATGTCCATGCCTCTCTCTCACTTCGTCCCAGCTTACACTTCTCCCTCCCCGTGTCCTCAAGTCCATTCTCTGCATCTGCATCTTTATTCCTGTCCTACCCCTAGGTTCTTCAGAACATTTTTTTTTTTTTTAGATTCCATATATATGTGTTAGCATATGGTATTTGTTTTTCTCCTTCTGACTTACTTCACTCTGTATGACAGATTCTAGGTCCATCCACCTCACTACAAATATCTCAATTTCGTTTCTTTTTATGGCTAATATTCCACTGTATATATGTGCCACATCTTCTTTATCCATTCATCTGTTGATGGGCACTTTGGTTGCTTCCTTGTCCTGTCTATTGTAAATAGAGCTGCATTGAACATTGTGGTATATGACTCTTTTTGAATTATAGTTTTCTCAGGGTATATGCACAGTAGTGGGATTTCTGGGTCGTATGGTAGTTCTGTTTTTAGTTTTTTGAGGACCCTCCATACTGTTCTCCATAGTGGCTCTATCAGATTACATTCCCACCAACAGGGCAAGAAGGCTCCCTTTTCTCCACACCCTCTCCAGCATTTATGGTTTGTATGATGATGGCCATTCTGACTAATGTGAAGGATACCTCATTGTAGTTTTGATTTGCTTTTCTCTAATGATTAGTGATGCTGAACATCCTTTCATGTGTTTGTTGGCAATCTGTATATCTTCTTTGGAGAAATGTCTATTTACGTCTTCTGCCCATTTTGGGATTGGGTGGTTTGTTTTTTCCATATTGAGCTGCATGAGCTGCTTGTATATTTTGGAGATTAATTCTTTGTCAGTTGCTTCATTTGCAAATATTTTCTCCCATTCTGAGGGTTCTCTTTTCATTTTGTTGATGGTTTCCTTTGCTGTGTAAAAGCTTTTAAGTTTCATTAGGTCCCATATGTTTATTTTTGTTTGTGTTTCCATTTCTCTGGGAGGTGGGTCAAAAAGGATCTTGCTGTGATTTATGTCATAGAATGTTCTGCCTGTGTTTTCCTCTAAGAGTTTTATAGTGTCTGGCCTTATATTTAAGGTCTTTAATCCATTTTGAGTTTAATTTTATGTATGGTGTTAAGGAGTGTTCTAATTTCACTCTTTTACATGTAGCTGTCCAGTGTTCCCAGCACCACTTACTGAAGAGGCTGTCTTTCCTCCATTGTATATTCTTGCCTTCTTTATCAAAGATAATATGACCATATGTGTGTGGGTTTATCTCTGGGCTTTCTATCCTGTTCCATTGATCTATGTTTCTGTTTTTGTGCCAGTACCATACTGTCTTGATTACTGTAGCTTTGTAGTATAGTCTGAAGCCAGGGAGCCTGATTCCTCCAGCTTTGTTTTTCTGTCTCAAGATTACTTTGGCTATTCGGGGTCCTTGTTGTTTCCATACAAATTGTGGAAGTTTTTGTTCTAGTTCTGTGAAAAATGCCGTTGGTAGTTTGATAAGGATTGCATTGAATCTGTAGACTGCTTTGGGTGGTATAGTCATTTTCACAACGTTGATTCTTCCAATCCAAGAATCATGATGATCTGTTTGTATCATCTTTAATTGCTTTCATCAGTGTCTTATAGTTTTCTGCATACACATCTTTTGTCTCCTTAGGTAGGTTTATTACTAGGTATTTTATTCTTTTTGTTGCAATGGTAAATAGAAGTGTTTCCTTAATTTCTCTTTCAGGTTTTTCATCATTAGTGTGTAGGAATTCAAGAGATTTCTGTGTATTAATTTTGTATCCTGCTACTTTACCAAGTTCATTGATTAGCTCTAGTAGTTTTCTGATAGAGTCTTTAGCATTCTTTATGTATAGTATCATGTCATCTGCAAACAGTGACAGTTTTACTTCTTCTTTTCCAATTTGGATTCCTTTTATTTCTTCTCTGATTGCTGTGACTAAAACTTCCAAAACTATGTTGAACTATAGTGGTGAGAGTGGGCAACCTTGTCTTGTTCCTGATCTTAGTGGAAATGGTTTCAGTTTTTCACCATTGAGAACGATGTTAACTGTGGGTTTGTCATATATGGCCTTTATTACGTTGAGGTAAATTCCCTCTATGCCTGCTTTCTGCAGAGTTCTTTTCATAAATTGGTGTTGAATTTTGTCAAAAGTTTTTTTCTGCATCTATTGAGATGATCTTATGGTTTTTATCCTTCAGTTTGTTAATATGGTGTACCACATTGATTGATTGATTTGCATATATTGAAGAATCCTTGCATTCCTGGGATAAACCCCACTTGATCGTGGTGTATGATCCTTTTAATGTGCTGTTGGATTCTGTTTGCTAGTATTTTGTTGAGGATTTTTGCATCTATGTTCATCAGTGATACTGGCCTATAATTTTCTTTCTTTGTGACATCTTTCTCTGGTTTTGGTATCAGGGCGATGGTGGCCTCGTAGAATGAGTTTGGGAGTGTTCCCCCCACTGCTATATTTTGGAAGAGTTTGAGAAGGGTAGGTGTTAGCTGTTCTCTGAATGTTTCATAGAATTCGCCTGTGAATCCATCTGGTCCTGGGCTTTTGTTTGTTGGAAGATTTATAATCACAGTCTCAATTTCAGTGCTTGTGATTGGTCTGTTTATATTTTCTATTTCTTCCTGGTTCGGTTTAGGAAGGTTGTGCTTTTCTAAGAGTTTGTCCATTTCTTCCAGGTTGTCCATTTTATTGGCATAGTGTTGCTTGTAGTAATCTCTCATGATCCTTTATATTTCTTCAGTGTCAGTTGTTACTTCTCCGTTTTCATTTCTAACTCTATTGATTTGAGTCTTCTCCCTTTTTTTCTTGATGAATCTGGCTAATGGTTTATCAATTTTGTTTATTTTCTCAAAGAAGATAGTTTAGTTTTATTGATCTTTGCTCTTGTTTTCCTTCATTTCTTTTTCATTTATTTCTGATCTTATCTTTATGATTTCTTTCCTTCTGCTAACTTTGGGGGGTTTTTGTTCTTCTTTCTCTAATTGCTTTAGGTGTAAGGTTAGGTTGTTTATTTGAGATGTTTCTTGTTTCTTGAGGTAGGATTTTATTGCTATAAACTTCGCTCTTAGAACTGCTTTTGCTGCATCCCGTAGGTTTTGGGTCGTCTTGTTTTCATTGTCATTTGTTTCTAGGTATTTTTTTATTTCCCTTTGATTACTTCATCTGATCTCTTGGTTCTTTAGTATTGTTTAGCCTCCATGTGTCTGTATTTTTTACCGATATTTCACTGTAATTGATATCTAGTCTCACAGCGTTGTGGTCGGAAAAGATGCTTGATAAAATTTCAATTTATTAAATTTACCAAGGCTTGATTTGTGACCCAAGATATGGTCTATCCTGCAGAGTGTTGCATAAGCACTTGAGAAGAAAGTGTAATCTGCTGTTTTTGGATGGAATGTCCTATAAATATCAATTACGTCCATCTTGTTTAATGTATCATTTAAAGCTTGTGTCCTTATTTATTTTCATTTTGGATGATCTGTCCATTGGTGAAAGTGGGGTGTTAAAGTCCCCTACTATGATTGTGTTACTGTTGATTTCCCCTTTTATGGCTGTTAGCATTTGCCTTATGTATTGAGGTGCTCCTATGTTGGGTGCATAAATATTTATAACAGTTATATCTTTTTCTTGGATTGATCCCTTGATCATTATAGAGTGTCCTTCTTTGTCTCTTGTAATAGTCTTCATTTTAAAGTCTATTTTGTCTAATATGAGAATTGCTACTCCAGCTTTCTTTTGATTTCCATTTGCATGGAATATCTTTTTCCATCTCCTCACTTTCAGTCTGTATGTGTCCCTAGGTCTGAAGTGCGTGTCTTGTAGACAGCATATATCTATATGTATGTTATCTATATGTTAACTGTATGTATGTTCCTATTACCATTTTCTTAATTGTTTTGGGTTTGTTATCGGAGGTCTTTTCCTTCTCATATGTTTTCTGCCTAGAGAAGTTCCTTTAGCATTTGTTGTAGAGCTGGTTTGGTGGTGCTGAATTCTCTTAGCTTTTGCTTCTTTGTAAAGGTTTTAATTTCTCCGTCAAATCTGAATGAGATCCTTGCTGGGTTGAGTAATCTTGGCTGTAGGTTTTTCCCTTTCATCACTTTAAATATGTCCTGCCACTCCGTTCTGGCTTGCAGAGTTTCTGCTGAAAGATCAGCTGTTAACCTTATGGGGATTCCCTTGTATGTTAATTGTTGCTTTTCCCTTGCTGCTTTTAATATTTTTCTGTGTATTTAATTTTTGATAGTTTGATTAATCTGTGTCTTGGCATGTTTCTCCTTGGATTTATCCTGTATGGGACTCTCTGTGCTTCCTGGACTTGATTGACTATTTTCTTTCCCATATTAGGGAACTTTTCAACTATAATCTCTTCAAATATTTTCTCAGTCCCTTTTTTTTTTTCCTCTTCTTCTTCTGGGACCCGTATCATTTGAATGTTGTTGCGTTTAATGTTGTTCCAGAGGTCTTTGAGACTGTCCTCAATTCTTTTCATTCTTTTTTCTGCTCTGCAGTAGTTCTTTCCACTATTTTATCTTCCAGGTCACATCCATTCTTCTGCCTCAGTTATTCAGCTATAGATTTCTTCTAGAGTATTTTTAATTTCATTTATTGTGTTGTTCATCATTGTTTGTTTGCTCTTTAGTTCTTGTAGCTCCTTGTTAAACGTTTCTTGTATTTTCTCCATTCCATTTCCAAGATTTACGATCATCTTTACTATCATTATTCTAAATTCTTTTTCAGGTAGCTTGCCTATTTCCTCTTCATTTGTTTTGTCTGGTGGGTTTTTACCTTGCTCCTTCATCTGCTGTGTATTTCTCTGTCTTCTCATTTTGCTTAACTTACTGTGTTTGGGGTCTCCTTTTTGCAGGCTGTAGTTCATAGTTCCTGTTGTTTTTGGTGTCTGCCCTCAGTGACTAAGGTTGTTTCAGTAGTTTGTGTAGGCTTCCTGGTGGAGGGAACTGGTACCTGTGTTCTGGTGGATGAGGCTGTGTGTCTTTTCTTTCTGGTGGGCAGGACTGTGTCTGGTGGTATGTTTTGGGGTGTCTGTGACCTTATTATGATTTTAGGCAGCCTCTCTGCTAATAGGTGGAGTTGTGTTTCTGTCTTGCTATTTGTTTGGCATAGGGTGTCTAGCACTGTAGCTTGCTGGTCATTGAGTGGAGCTGGGTCTTGGTGTTGAAATGGAGATCTCAGGGAGAGTTTTTGTCATTTGATATTACGTGGGGTCGGGAGGCCTCTGGTGGACCAGTGTCCTGAGCTCAGCTCTCCCACCTCAGAGGCTCAGGTCTGACACCTGGCCAGAGCACCAAGATCCCATCAGCCACATGGCTCAGAAGAAAAGGGAGAAATAAAAGAGGAACGAAAGAAAAAATAAAGTCATTAAAATAGAAAAAAATTATTAAAAAAAATAAAAAGCAATAGAGAGAAAGAAAGAAAAGAGCAACCAAACAAAAAGACAAATCCACCAGTGGTAACATGCGCTAAAAACTATACTAAAAAAAAAAAACAGGACCCTAGGATAAATGATAAAAGCAAAGCTGTACAGACAAAATCACAGAAAGAAGCACACACATACACACTCACAAAAAGAGAAAAAGGAAAAACATATATATATATATGAAGAAAGCAACCAAATCAATAAACAAATCTACCAATGATTATAAGCTCTAAATACTAAACTAAGATAAACATAAAACCAGAAACAAATTAGATGCAGAAAGCAAACCCCAAGTGTATATTTGCTCTCAAAGTCCACTACCTCTATTTGGGATGATTCCTTGTCTATTCAGGTATTCCACAGATGCAGGGTACATCAAGTTGATTGTGGAGCTTTAATCCGCTGCTCCTGAGGCTGCTGGGAGAGATTTCCCTTTCTCTTCTTTGTTTGCACAGCTCCTGGGGCTCAGCTTTGGATTTGGCACCGCCTCTGCATGTAGGTCGCCTGAGGGCGTCTGTTCCCTGCCCAGACAAGACGGGGTTAAAGGAGCGGTTGATTAGGGGGCTCTGGCTCACTCAAGCTAGGGGGAGGGAGGGGTATGGAATGCGGGGCGAGCCTGCGGCGGCAGAGGCTGGCTTGACATTGCAACAGCCTGAGGCACACCTCGTGTTCTCCCAGCGAAGTTGTCCCTGGGTCACGGGACCCTGGCAGTGGTGGGCT
Organism: Monodon monoceros; assembly: GCF_005190385.1. Taxonomy (NCBI): domain Eukaryota; kingdom Metazoa; phylum Chordata; class Mammalia; order Artiodactyla; family Monodontidae; genus Monodon; species Monodon monoceros. The sequence continues at coordinate 59,474,645 of NW_021703783.1, forward strand.
GCACAGGCTTCCAGGAGGGTAGGTGTGGCTAGTGACCTGTGCCTGCACACAGGCTTCTTGGTGGCTGCAGCAGCAGCCGTAGCATCTTATGCCCATCTCTGGTGTCTGCGCTGATAGCTGCATCTAGCGCCTGTCCCTGGAGCTCGTTTAGGCGGTGCTCTGAATCCCCTCTCCTCGTGCACCCTGAAACAATGGTTTCTTGCCTCTTAGGCAGTTCTAGACTTTTCCCCGGACTCCCTCCCAGCTAGCTGTGGCACACTAGCCCCCTTCAGGCTGTGTTCACACAGCCAACCCCAGTCCTTTCCCTGGGATCCGATATCTGAAGCCCAAGCCTCAGCTCCCAGCCCCCACCGGCAGGTGAGCAGACAAGCCTCTCGGGCTGGTGAGTGCTGGTTGGCACCGATCCTTTGTGCGGGAATCTCTCCGCTTTGCCCTCTGCACCCCTGGTGCTGCGCTCTGCTCCGTGGCTCCGAAGCTTCCCGCCCCCCCCGCCCCCACAGTCTCCGCCCGCGAAGGGGCTTCCTAGTGTGTGGAAACTTTCCCTCCTTCACAGCTCCCTCCCAGAGGTGCAGGTCCTGTCCCTATTTTTTGTCTCTGTTTTTTCTTTTTTTTTTTTTGCCCTACCCAGGTATGTGGGGAGTTTCTTGCCTTTGGGGAAGTCTGAGGTCTTCCGCCAGTGTTCAGTAGGTGTTCTGTAGGAGTTGTTCCACATGTAGATGTAGTTCTGATGTATTTGTGGGGAGGAAGGTGTTCTCCACTTCTTACTCCTCTGCCATCTTGAAGGTGCCTATCTGGAGAACTTTTAAAAATCCCAGTGTCCAGGGCACCCTGCACACCAATTAAATCCTAAACTCTTATAGTGGATTTAGACAGACATCAGTATTTTTTTTTTTTTTTAAAGATTCCAAGATGATTCTGAGTTTAGGAGCTCCTGATCTACATTCAGGGACATCATTTGTGGTAGTGATAGCCCCAGCCTGTAATACTCAATTACACAAGCACATCTTTTAAAAAACTAGTTTATTATACACTATCACTATAAAATTAGTTCCTCAAGGTTAGAAGCCTAATGAGATCAGGCTCTCTTAACTACAGATTAATTTTAATGAATTTTGGACTTCTGAGTTTGTTGGTGAAATTTCCTAATTTTTTTCTTAGTATACATTTTTTCCATTCACAATTCTAATGCCTTTGCTATTTGTACCTTCTCTATTATCACTGAGACGTGTTTGTCTGTCTTTCTAGTCTTTTACTATTAAGGTGGTCATATTATATTGACATTAAGACAAAAACTCGGAAGCAGGAAAACCTTTTAAAATGTAGTGTAAATAAAGGAAATCCAAACAAAGACACTACTGCCCTTGTGGTCTGGGGTAGAAAACTCAAGTGTCATTGGGCCAGGCAGGAGATCTAAATAAATAAAATGGAGTCGGGTTTTTAAAGAGAGAGTGGGAAAGAGGGCGAGAAAACAAGGGAGGGGGGGAGAGAAAGTGGGAGAGAGAACAGCAAAGGGGGGGGAGAGAATGCCCCCACCCCAGAAAAGGAGAGAGAGAAGGGGGGTGGGCAGGGAGAAGTGGGGGAAATGGGAGGGAGATCAGAGGGCGGGGGAGAGAGAGCAGAAAGAATATAGGGTGTCCATTGTTGCCAGCTCTTCCAATTTTTTGAGAAGCTAGAAATCAGGCCTTTTTAAGTGTCATATGTATATAAAATTTAATGTCTGCTCAAAAAAAGTTTAAAATGCTATGTTGAGGGACAGGGTGTAAAAGTGAGCAAAGGGTTGAGAACCCAGGAAAACCAAGTTTGTATCTGTGTGAGGGGAACTGGCGAAATGTACTTAAAAGAGGTTTTGATAAGAATGGAGGAATTTTAGAGTTCCATTTTTATAAATACTTTTGTCTCTTGCTTTATTCTAGTTGTTATCTATCAAACTCAAAGCAGACGTTCCTTTTTTCTTCATTGCTTGTTTGGAAGCACGTGTAGACCAAATTCACTGGCTGACATCCTTACCGTCCCCCTTCCAATTTTCGTTTCCTTTGTGTCAGATGCTTTTAATTACACGTAATAATACACACTGGCTACAGCTGACTAGTTCTGAAGGGAGTTAAGATGAGTCAGTCACCTGTGATCCACGGTGGCTAGAAACATCGAGTCTTTTTTTTAATTCATTAGCTGCTGACTTGCAAAAACGCAATTTCTCAGTGAATCTACTGCTATTTTCCTTTCAGCTCCACCCTCTGTTCACTTCCCTGAGGTTTGTTAATGGTAAACCCTTAATTCCATGTAATAAAATTGATATTCAAAAAGGCCAGTTTATTTTAGCCTCTTGTGTTGTAAACATAGCAGCAGCTACCAAAGGTGAAAAGGAAGTGGTGGTAATAGTTATCATTTTTAACATCCTGGAATTGGATAGCTGGTGGGGATAATAACAGAGCTGGGTGTGCAATTCTTTTTACTACGTGGGGTGGTGACTTGACCCAGGTCCCACAACTGCTGGGGGAGGTGCTACATCCTCACCCACGTGTTCTGACGTCCCCCTACTGTGAAGCTCCTCATAGCTTCGCAGGTATTTCTATATTTGGTCCTTTTAACAGTACGGTGCAATGGGCGGGGTAGGGATTATTATCTCATTTTATAAATCGTTAAACTCGGTCTCCAATGTTCCAAAATATATTCAGGGTCAAATAACTAGAGGCCAGAGTTCTTCGTGATATTCAGGACCTTTTTAGAGGTTAAGAATGCCCAAGCTGGTTCTATTTCTTGGGACTCCCAATAACTTTAAAAATGGAGAAATGTCCAAACAGGATCACATTTATTTTAAATGTTTACATTTAACAAACCATTTTTTTAACATGACCCCTACCCCCAAAGATGACTATAAGTATAAGCTCACTTGGAGATAATGTCAAATGTCTACATTTCAGACTTCAGTGAATATGAGGGCCAGGCTACCTTGTCCTTGTGGGTGACCCCTGACCTTGGTGGAGGGGGTTTTGAGCCCTGGTTCTTGGGTAAAGGAGGAGGAGGAGATGGGGAAGAGGATGGGGGAAGGGGAGGGAGACGGACAGGGAAAGAGAGGGGGACAGAGGGGTGGACAGAGGGGGAGGGGACTCTCTCTCTCTCTCTCTCTCTCTCTCTCTCTCTCTCTCTCTCTCTC